>NC_137043.1:25378430-25433430 GCF_032717465.1 Coenobita brevimanus | reverse complement strand
CAACATATACTCTCCTAGTCAGTCTCTCATTCTCCAGTCTCTCCACATGGCCAAACCATCAGAGCATTTCTCCTAATATTTTCTAGCACTTCCACATCAACACCACAGCGCTCCTTCACTTCCTTATTTCCATGTTTATCTTTCCATGCATCTTCATATGTTCCTTTCATATAACTCACTTCCACTGCTCTCACTCTTGACTTTTGTCCTTTTGCAGGGTCCACGTTTCACAACTATACGTTAGCGTGGGGAATAAATACTGCCATTCGGTGACATGTTTACGTCCATGCTTACTTCCCTATTCAGCTTACAGTGAACCAGCAACCTATCTTCCCGGCTGTACCCTTTCTTGAACGTCATCCTCTAAATTTCCATCATTAACACCCAATAATAGAGAGTTTCTTAGGGCCCGAATAAAGACGTCTAGAATTAGCAGGCAGAAACTCCACAAAGAAAAAAAGTGAAAAAGTTAATCTGCAAAGGGGGTTATAACTGAGTGCATGATAATATTACGCTCTAGTTTGGTTGTGTCCTCCGTAATCTGCATGGAGGAAGAGAAGAAACGTACCGGATATTTGTCTTTAGGCCGAGAGCATGTTTACCTAAAAAGGGGCATGCTTACAGGAGACTATGGATGGTTTTGGGCGGTTATGAGTAAGTCTGGATGGTTTGGGGTGGTTATAAGTATGGATGGTCGGGAATGGTTGTGGATGCTCGGGGGTAAGTCTGGATGGTTGTGATGGCTGTGGATGGTGGTGGATGCCTAAGAGTAAATGTGGCATAGATGGATGTGGATGCTTGTGACTGGTTATGATGCTGGTGGATGGTTATGTGTAAGTCTGGATGATTATGGAAGGTTGTGGATGTTTGTAAGTTGTTACGGATGATGGCAGATGGTTGTGGACGCCTGTGAGTAAGTCCAGATGGCTGTGGATGGTTGTAAGTTTAAATGATAGTGGATGGTTGTAAGTGGAAGGCAGAGGATGACTGAATAGCTATGGATGATCAAGGATGGTTATAGATGGCTTTGATGAGGTTAGCCAATGACCAGGTAAAAAAGTGGATGGTATTGAAAGGTACAAAATATTATCTACCTTTGCCTCTGCTTAAGACCTCCAATCTTTTATTATTCTCACCACAAGAACTCACTTTGCAATATATTCTAAATGAAGCCAAATAATCTAGTCAGCTTAGGAAACAGCCACTCGGGGTGAAAGGGTAAACCGTATTAGTCTAAGAATCTCGAAATGGAGGGACATTGACATCGGTTTTTTCTTTTCTTTTTTCTTCTTTTTAATCAGGTGTTTGTGGGTAGATACACAGATTACAGAGGGAGGGAGGGTATGTGTACGTTCTGGTTTGCACCGGTGATGGGGAGAGGACAGAGCCAGCTGTGATAATCATAGCCATGCAGCTTGGGGTGGATGGGACGGGATGAAAGCGGTTGTGCTGGTGGTAGCTTGCTCTGGCTGGATAGTGCAGGGTAGAACCGGGTGTGATGAGGATGACAACGGAGTACCTCGGACTGCAAAAAAAAGATGATGATGATGATAACGATAATGATTTGATGTAGAACCGGGTGTGGTGAGGATGACAAAGTAGTACAACGAACGGCAACAGACAATGATGACGATGCTAACGATAATAATTTGATGCTAACGGAGACGACGGTGATAGAGGGTAAAATCGGCTATGATGATGATGACAACGGAGCACAACGGACCGCAAAAGACGATGATGTTGACGATGATAATGACAATGATTTGATGATGATGACGACGACGACGGTGGTGGTGGTGATGATGACGGTGGAGTTAGTGTGATAATAATTAGTGTGATAATGAAGATAATGATGATTATGATGATATGACAACGACAATGACAGTGATTTGATGGTGGTGGTGGTGGTGGTGGTGGTGGTGGTGGTGGTGGTGGTGGTGGTGGTGGTGGCGGCGGTGGTGGTGATGAATGTGGAGGACGGTGGGGGGCGGCAAAAGAGGAAATAGTCTGTTAGCCCGAGAGGACAGTCAAGCAGGAAGTGAGAGAGAGAGAGAGAGAGAGAGAGGATTAACCCCTTCAGTACGATGATGTCCTACAGTGTATCCTGAAGCTGAAGAGGAACACCTTCACGTAGTGGCACTGATAAAACAGGGCGGTGGAGCTGCCTGGTTATGCAATGGTCCCTCTCCCCCCAAAAGGATGATAGCGGCTTGCAGGGGAGGGACAACTTCAGCCTGCAGTTCACGGTGTTCACATTCGTTTGAACATGGGGCTACAACTTTTACCAGACGATTTTATTCAGCTGGGGAGAGGCTTTTGGGGCTGGAGGGGTTAGATGTAGACTTCGTTGACCACTTCCTTACGACCGGCCTCTTATCAGCTGAATAAAATCGTCTAGAATGAATGAGATAAGGAGAAAGAGTAAGCCATGGGGAAAGGGTTATCGTGAAAGGAAAAGGATGTGCGTCATAACCAGCTTACGTGACGTGTGTGTGTGTGTGTGTGTGTGTGTGTGTGTGTGTGTGTGTGTGTGTGTGTGTGTGTGTGTGTGTGTGTGTGTGTGTGTGTGTGTGTGTGTGTGTGTGTGTGTGTGTGTGCGTGCGTGCGTGCGTGTGCGTGCGCGCGCGCGCGCGCTAAATCGACATACTAATACTAATTAACATATCTGGTTCATTTAGGGTGGTATTCAGAAGAGAGAGAGAGAGAGAGAGAGAGAGAGAGAGAGAGAGAGAGAGAGAGAGAGAGAGAGAGAGAGAGAGGCACAAACACCAGAAAAGCCCCGCGGATACCCAATGCCGAATACCGAATCAGGAAGAAAGCACTGACAGAAATTTTGAGAGATGGAGTGAAGTGCCGAAATTTACTACTGTCGAAAGAGTGGAAATATACAGCTATCACCAGAAACAGCCGAATTATCCTGTAGAAGTGGAGAAAAAAAATGGAGAGCCTCACGTAGTACTGAATTCTTTTACCGTTTAATTTAATTTTTCAAAAGCGTGGCAATAAAACCGCCATTACCAGAAATTCAAACTCGAAATATTCCGTTAGTACCAAGTGCCAAATATCCAATCATCCTAAAGGACAGACCAAAAAATAATGATGATGATGATGATGATGAAGATGATGAATTTAAAAAGGAGCCAATCTCTCATACGCCTAACACCCAACCAAACTTTAAAAAAAAAATAAATAAATAAAAGAGAAAACTGAATTTGAAAAGTTATGTAACCTGCCCATCATTCCAAGGCGGTTCAAGGAAGAAAGGGAACAGGTCAAGTGTGTGTCTCTTGGCCGTGCTCTGAGTGGCACGGGAAGCCTCGTGGCCCGTGTTCCTTAGCGATTTATTCTACAGATATACCTTAACCTATTCTGTGCTAATGAGATCCCTTTAACTCCTTCACTCCTATGACGTATTCTTCTTCTTTGTTGCTACTCTAATACGGTTTTATTTAGCTTGGGAGAGACTTTTCAAACTAGAGGCGTTAGTCACATGCTTTACTGATCTCTACACATAATATCTCCTTTATAAAGCGGTTTGGAGGTGGCCAGAATAAAATTTTAAAATGTGTCGCTTAACTCAAGAGGTTAATGTGTACAAAATTTTCATCCCAACGGTTTTCCTTTTTACCACTCAGTCTACATAACGCTCAAATCGGTGGCGGCTTTGCAATTTACTTTATTCTTGCTACTACCAGATCAATTTACAGAGCATAGGAGTGATCGCTCGGCATGAAGGAGTTAGAACGAGCGTCAATAATCCTTTCAATGTCCTCTTCTTACTACCGCCGGACGATTTTATGATTTTAGTCAGGGTTCTCGCAGTAAGAGAGTTGGAAACCATCTCTATTACAGGTTTGAATACCGTGACATCTATATATTCTTTCTGTGTGTGTGTGTGTGTGTGTTGTGTGTGTGTGTGTGTGTGTGTGTGTGTGTGTGTGTGTGTGTGTGTGTGTGTGTGTGTGTGTGTGTGTGTGTGTGTGTGTGTGTGTGTGTGTGTGTGTGTGTGCGTTACCGTACGAATTTTAATCTGAGGGATGTTGGTGTTTACTGGTTACGTAATGCCACACAGAGGAGAGCAAGGCGGGATTAAGCTGTGTTGCCCCGGCCCCTACGCTCCTGAGGTGGCATAAAAGAAGTAGATGATAAGACATACAGCGACCACCAGACAATTTTCTTCAGCTTAAAGGAGATCTATGATAAGGAAATGGACATAACCTTCACCGATTCCTTCACCTCAATGACCTATTTTTCTGTTTTATTCTCGCTGCTACCATACAATTAGATTCTTGGACGGAGCTTGAGAACTGAAGGGGTTAATGAAAGTTATGCCTACGTCTCCCCTTCTAAATAAAATAAATGGTGACGGCAACAGTTTAAATGCGTTCAGAGCCTCAACTTCCTTTTCTCTCCTTACAAACATCCATCCAGCCATCAACCAATCCTGCACTGTGGCATCAGGAGAGGAAAGGACCAGGGGTGGGCGAAAGAGTGCACACATTTGAGGCAAGAGTGACCAGTCGTTCTTCCACGAGTAGCATTATGTTGGCAATAAAACCGATCAGCTCTTGAACCCTAAAACATATAAGTGTTGAGAGCCTAAGCCACTTGACCACCAGGCGCCAGAAAAAAGTGCCAGTCTCTAACTTTCAAAATGCGACGAATTAAAAGAAAATCCAGTTCGTCCTTAGTGTTCATAACGGCACGAGTAATACCTTTAATTCGTCCCTAATCTTCGTTTTGGGTTTAGCACAGAGAGAGAGAGAGAGAGAGAGAGAGAGAGAGAATTCCAGTACGCCTCTAACTTTCATCTATCTATCTATCTATATACCTAGGCTGCTTCCCCCAAGGAGAGGGAGGTAGCCGAGACAGGACGACACACTCCCCATTTACTCATCCATTCAAACACATTCATTCGCATCTTAGCCCCACACGGGAGAACGGACAGATCCTCACCGCACCACACCGCACAAGGGTCAACTGCGCAATGCAATCAGTGACATCAGCAGCAGGGCCCGACAGCAGAACTGGTTTACCCCTGCCACATCATAACAGACCCATCCCCTTACCCGCACCTGACCTGACTAGCTGATCAGACCAAATGCGGAAGAATATCCCCTCAGGGCTGCGTCATCACTTATTCATTCACAATTTCTCTCCATTTATTTCTGTCACGCACAGCCACTCTTCCTTGCTCAACAGACATCCCTCTCGCATACAGCGCTCTCTTCACACTGTCCATCCATCCTATTCGTGATCTTCCTCTCAGCCTTACACCTCTCACATCAGATCTAGTTATCTTTTTGACCAATCGCTCATTATCCATTCTCTTCATATGCCCAAACCATCGCAACACCCTCTGCTCAACTCTACCAGCCATCTCCCGAAAACTCCAGTTCTCCTTCTCACTTCATCATTTCCCACTCGATCCATACGCATCACTTCACACATACTCCTCAGACACCTCATCTCCATTACATTCAAACTTTTCCTCTCTGCTACACCTATACTCCATGTTTCAGCCCCATATAACGCAGTCAGTACCACAACACCCTCATACAGCCTTCTCTTTACATCCATTCTAAGCGAACGACATCTAAACACTTTTTTCATTCCTCCCAGCACCTTTCCTACTTCATTTATTCTAAACTTCACTTCTGCATCTATTCTTCCATCCACAGCAACATGTGACCCTAGATATTTAAAACACTCTACCTCCTCAAGCAACTCGCCATTCAAAACTCTATTCATCCCCCTACCATCTACCAACCTTGTACACTTCATCACTTTACTCTTATTCTCATTTACTTTCAATTTCCTCCTTTCACACACCCTTCCAAACTCCTCTACCAACTGTCTCAATCTCTCCTCTGAATCAGCCACCAGTGCAGTATCATCTGCAAACAGCAGCTGCTTCAGATTCCACTCTCCACCATCAACATTCACCAGACTCAGACCTCCACCTAAAACTCTTGCATTCACCTCCCTTACAACACTATCCATGTAAATATTAAACAACCAAGGCGACATCACACATCCTTGCCGCAGCCCCACTCTCACGGGAAACCAATCACTCACAGCATTTCCCACTTTTACACATGCTCTACTATTTACATAAAAACTTTTCACCCCTTTTAATAACCTACCATCAAGTCCATACAATCTTAAAACAGTCCACAAAGCCTCCCTATCAATTCTATCATACGCTTTCTCTAAATCCATAAATGCCCAAAACACATCCTTGCCTTTCGCTAAATACTTTTCACACACTTGTCTCACAGCAAACACCTGATCCACGCATCCCCTCCCTCTCTTAAAGCCACACTGCTCATCACCAATCACTCCCTCTGTACCCTCTCTAACTCTCATAATTAACACTCTACCATACACCTTACCTACAACACTCAACAGACTTATACCCCTAAAGCAAGTACATTCATACTTATCACCCTTGCCTTTATACAATGGGACCACACAAGCACTTGCCCAGTCAATTGGCACCATACCTTTCACAAAGCACACATTCAACACTCTTACTAACCAGTCAACAATAGTCACTCCACCACCCTTCAGGCATTCCACAGCACACCCATCCATACCTGCAGCTTTCCCTGTTTTCATCTCCTTTACTACCTTCTCCACTTCCTCCTTCGTGATCAAAGAATCATTCAACTCTCCCAACACATTTATGCCTTGCACCCTTCCATCTGCCACAATCTCAGCCACCCTTTCCTCCTCTACATTTAACAATCTTTCAAAATACTCGCCCACCTCTTCCTTACTGCATCCATCTCAATTAACATCCTTCCATCCTCTGCTTTTACTCGTTCTTCCTTCCCAGACTCTCCCTTTCGCACCCTTTTCACCTCCTTCCAAAACATTTTCTTATTCTGTTGAAAATTCTCTGTCACCCGCCTACCCCACCTCTCATCTGCTGCCACTTTAGCATCACGCACAGCCCTTCTCGCCCTATTCCTCTTTTCCTTATACATTTCATATGACATCTCGTCCTTCCTCTGCAGCCACACTTCATATGCACGTCTCTTCTCAGCCACAGCCATACGTACTTCCTCGCACCACCATTCACTTCCTTTTCTTACACCACCATCCACACGTCTCACACCACACACCTCTTCTGCATGCCCCACCACAGCAATCTTAAACAACTGCCATTCCTCCTCCACACTGCCATTTTCCCGATCTTTCACTGCGTTCCACTCATCTTTCAATTTCTCCTGATACTCTATCTTTTTTTCTCTTTTATCCAACTCACGCACTTTCAAAACCTCCCTGCCACACCTAACCCTCTTAGCTCTCACCCATCTCTTACCTACTCTTAACTTTCCCTCCACTAGGTAGTGGTCAGACATACCTCCACCCTCCCCTCTCAGAACTCTCACATCCAACAATCTTCCTATTACAATCCTAGACACAACCACATAGTCCATCAAAGCTCTATCAACAACCCTTCCACCCTCCTGTCTCACCCATGTATACTTATAAATATCTTTCTTCTCAAACAACGTATTTCCAATCACCATCTCTCGCTCAACACACATCGCTATCATTCGTTCCCCATTTTCATTTCTTTCATAAAGGTAAAAATCTGTGGTTAGAGATATAGTATCAATTCGTCCTTAGTTTTCATACGGATTAAGAGAGAGAGAGAGAGAGAAAAAAAAAAAAAAGACAAATTCCTTAATGGTCAAGGGACAAATAAAAACAACGCTAATTCGTCACCTAAGTCTTTGTAAAGGTTATATCACACACACACACACACACACACACACACACACACACACAAGGTCTATGTGGAACACGCATGTCCACACATACTACCAGATATACAAATAGCAGAAAAAGTAATACAGGAGGAGTTAAGTAGATTAGACAGAGGAAAAGCAAGTGGTCCTGATGAAATTTCATGTTGGGTATTACGAGAATGTGCAAAGGAGTTAAGTAAACCATTATTTTTAATTTTCAAGAAATCCTTGAGTCAAGGTAAACTACCTGATATTTGGAAAAAAGCAAATATTGTCCCCTTATTCAAGAAAGGAAATAGACAAAATCCTCTCAACTACCGACCAGTGTCACTGACCAGTGTTGTAAGCAAGGTATTAGAAAAACTTATAAGAAAAGCTTGGGTAAATCATCTAGAAGAACACAGTATGATAACAGAAAGACAGTTTGGTTTCAGAAAAGGAAAATCATGTGTTACTAATCTGTTGAGCTACTATGACAGAGTAACAAACACAATACAGGAAAGGGAAGGATGGGTGGACAGTATCTATTTAGATTTCAAGAAAGCTTTTGACACAGTACCACACCAAAGACTTTTATGGAAACTGTACCATCAAGGAGGAATTCGAGGCAAACTGTTTTGTTGGATGCAAGACTTTCTCATAAAAAGGGAAATGAGGACAGTACTAAGAGGAAACTACTCATCATGGAAAGAAGTGACCAGTGGAGTACCACAGGGTTCGGTGCTGGCACCAATCATGTTTTTAGTGTATATAAATGATATAAACAGTAACACTGGAAATGAGAACTATCTGAATATGTTTGAAGATGATGCAAAAATACAAAGGAGAATTACTAGCACAGACTCTTGTAGGGAGCTACAAGAAGAATTAAATAAACTTCATGAATGGAGTAGTACATGGCAAATGGAATTCAATGTGGACAAGTATCATGTAATCAAAGTTTGGTAAAAGTGGAAAAAGACCTGATTGGGATTATAAGTTAGGAAATAAAACCCTATACACATCAGAAAGAGAGAAAGACCTAGGTGTGATTATCAATAACAGACTATCTCCGGCTGACCACATCAGCGAGAAGGTACGGAACATGTATACACTGCTTGCAAATATGAGAATAGCATTCACATACATAAATGAAGACATGCTAAGAAGGATAATAACATCATTCATTAGACCAACCCTGGAATATGCATCAGTAGTCTGGAGTTCTCATCTCAAAAAGCATATAGACAAGATTGAAAAAGTTCAAAGGGCCGCTACAAGATGGATGCCAAGCTTAAGGGACCTAAGCTACGAAGAAAGACTAAATAAACTGAATCTACCAACACTACAGGAGAAAAGGAAAAGAGGTGACATGATAATGCTATATAAGTGCATATCAGGAAAGGAGAAAATAGACATAAATGATTACTTAACATATGGAGAAGCATCAGCAAGAGGACACTGCAAAAAACTGCATAGGAAGAGAGGTGATAAAGACGTAAGGAAATTCAGTTTCCCAAACAGAGCAATTGATCAATGGAATGCACTACCGAATGAAATAGTGTGTGCCAAAACAATTCACAAATTTAAGGATATGTACGATAAATATGGTTTAAGACACGGGACAGTACGAGCTTGACTCATTCCTGTAAAGATACAATTAGGTAAGAATAGGTAAGAACACACACACACACACACACACACACACACACACACACACACACACACACACACACACACACACACACACACACACACACACACACGTCCTTCATTTCCATTAAACGTTTGAAGACCATGAAAAACCCCAAATGGCCAATAATTTTTGCATGGGTTGAAAAATATATTCCAGGAAAGAATTATATAAAAAAAAAAGGTCCGTTACTAATTTCTGAAAGTGGAAAAACGGACTTCAACGGTAAATGAAAAGCACCAATTCGTCCCCAGTCTTAAAAAACTGAAAAGTCTTAAAAACTGAAAAATATGTTGTTAGGGGACGAATGAAAGGAAAAAAAAAAAAAAGTTCCCACCTCAACGAATCGGCATCTCCTTCAGGGACGCGGAAGTTCGTGGGGCCGAGTTGTCACGTGAGCGGCCAAACCTCCAATCGAATTTTATGTAAGGAGGCAGATGGTTGGGATGGCTTCCTTAATTCGTCTCTCTCTCTCTCTCTCTCTCTCTCTCTCTCTCTCTCAGTTCCTCCGCATCCTCTTCCTTCCTCTCCCTCCTCTTTAACCTGCACACTCTCATCGTACATTCTCGCTTCCTCCCACCTCCCGCCTCTCTCACTTTCTCACATTTTCTCATCCTCTCTCTCTCTCTCTCTCTCTCTCTCTCTCTCTCTCTCTCTCTCTCTCTCTCATTAAGGAAGGAAGAAAGAACAAGGCTGTGGGATATCTGCAAGAGGATGCAGTGGGATAGAATCAAGGACTGAGTACTTACAGTGGTGTAGCGGGATTAGGATACGGAAGAGATATGATAAACAGGCAGAGAGATACACAGAAAGTCAGAGACAAATGGACAGACAAACTGTAGCGTATTATAATTATATACACATATATATACATACATGCATACATACACACACACACAAACACAAGTGTGTGTGTGTATATATATATATATATATATATATATATGTATGTATGTATGTATGTATATATATATATATATGTATGTATGTATGTATGTATAAACATTAAGATATACACAGATAAAGAAGATAGACAAACAGTAAGTCATTATGAAGAGAGAAACCTCAATTTTACACAGGTAATTTATCAGAAGAGTAAGTCATTAGACATAAACAGACAGATAGATATTCTTTAGTATAATAAACCACTGCATATTCTTGTCGATTACGAAAAGACTTTCGACTCAAATGGATCACGTAGCAATTGTTAATTCACTGCGGGAACAAGGCTTAAATAAAAACATCGTAAAACTGCTCGAGTACATACGAACATACAAAGAAGGAACTTCTACATTTAAGTTACACAACGACTCAGAATAAATTACGACTGAGAAAGGCGTATGTCTGGGTGCTAGTGTTTCAAGAAAAATTGTTTACAGCATGCCTAGAAAACATTTTCAGAAAGTTACATTGGAAGAACAAAGGAGTATACACAGAAGGAGAAAACATAACCATTTAAGATATGCAAACGACATTGTCCTAATCTCAGAAACAGAAGGGACACTGCAAAGATGTTAAATGACCTAAATAAAGTCTAAAGTAGGTGTAAAGATGAACCGAAGAAAAGCTAAAGTAATGTTTAACCCACATACACCAAGGAGCGTTATCAAAATCAATGAAGTAACGCTTGAAGAAGTTGAGAAGTACAATGACTTGGGGCAAATACTAAAACTAACGAAAGACCATAAAAGAGAGAGAGAGAGAGAGAGAGAGAGAGAGAGAGAGAGAGAGAGAGAGAGAGAGAGAGAGAGAGAGAGAGAGAGAGAGAGAGAGAGAGAGGAATTACAATTGGATGGAAAGCTTTCGGTGAACATAGAGATACCATGAAAAGTACCTTGCAAGTCCGTGTGAAACGAAAACTATATGATGAATGTATAATCCCAGCTATGACGTACGGTTGTGAGACCTGGAAACTGACAAAATCGATGGAAAATCAACCAAACCTTCTTCAAAGAGCAATGGAAAGGTCAATGTTGGGATTATCTTTGAGAGACAGAAAGAGATTAACTAGGGTGGGTGGGCAGGCCAAAGTCAAAGAATAGTAGTTATTATTGAACAGAAGTGGAGGTGTGCAGGTCATGTAGCAAGAATATGTACGCAGTGTCTTTCGTCTACATGTGATGGCACCATTAAAACTGGGTGACTCAACTGCCGGGTCACACGAACGTCTCTCAAATACGGCACTCCCTGATCCCCAGAAAGGAGGATGGCGGACTGCAGAAGAGGGGCATGTTAAGACTGCTGTCCACCTGGTTCACGATTCACACGAGCTTGACGCCATAACATCAGCAACTAGAGGGGCACTCAGTGGAGCCATCTCTCCGACAATTGCAACATACTTTCCAAATCATTCATCATAATGGGTTAGGTTTTCTCATCACTGATTAGCGTTTCGCAAAAAAAAAAAGTTTTCCGGAT
This sequence comes from Coenobita brevimanus, assembly GCF_032717465.1. NCBI lineage: Eukaryota > Metazoa > Arthropoda > Malacostraca > Decapoda > Coenobitidae > Coenobita > Coenobita brevimanus. Next base: position 25,421,577 of record NC_137043.1, on the reverse strand, counting down.
CCAGAAACTGTAATATGATCTGGATCGGTCCCAAAAGTTAATCGATTGTTACCTGGGACATGGGTTATCTACCCACCAAATTTGGTCCAAATCTCTCTTTAAGTTCTTTAGTAATCCTGATAACAGAAAAAATGACAAACAAACATACATGGGTGAAAACATACTCTCCTTGTCGGGGAGAATAAGTGTCTTTCAGGCAGTACAGTGTTGGACATAACACCAGTGCGGTGACGGATTTTTTTTAAATTCTTGCAACCAAAAAACGATTTTATTCAGCTTAGGGTAGACCTTTTGAACTTCAGGGGTTACATTAAGCTTTACTTAACCCGTCCCATAGGGGAGGTCTTTCCTAACTTCAATATAATCGTCTACAGGTGGCAAGAACATTGTGTTGTGGCCCCAGACTCAGAACGTTAACCCAGTGGACTGCTGGCTCAAGTGCTCTTCTACAGCCCACAATCCTCCTTGCGGTGGACAGGGAGGAAACTGATGGACGTTTGTATGACCGGGCGGCGATGTCCGGTTATCTTAGTGCCAACACATGAAGGCGTCCCTCTCCAGTTCCATAGCAGGAATAAAGTATCAAACAAGTCAACAGAATGAATGGGCTAACGTCGGGTAGGCTACAGGTAAGAAGGGAACTAAAAAAATCTGGAGCTATGAGTTTCGCGACTATCAAGCAACTGGCGATGGGCGGCCCGCTAAGTATCTTCCCTGCAGAAAGCCACGCACAGTTGCTAGCTACGTGAATAATGCAAGTCGTTTGGTATGAAGAACATAGATAACATCTACACCCGGTTCTGCGAGAGAGGAGGTCCCTTCTGAAGCACAAAATCGTCTGGTGGCAGCAGTAAGTCAGAACTGTTATGGTGGGTTTAACATGACCTCTCACCTCTAACCCCGACCCATAACGCAAGTGACCTCCAATGACCCGTACTGGCTGTGGGTGGATGACTGGTAACCTCTCCAGTTCAATGATGTTTTATCCTTGCTAACGCTTTTATCCTACTTAGGAAACATCTTATCTATTCATCTGTCTGTCTGTCTATCTATCTATCCATTTCAGCCAGCCGATTTAATATCGGAAGGGGAAGCCACAAACGCATCACCTCCATGTCACCCCGTCCAACGAAACTAGGTTAATCTCTCTCAGGCTCATACCCCTCACTCATATACCTCTCCAACCCTATCCCTTCATCTCATCCTCGCTTACCCTCTCCCCCTCTTCTCTCCACCTCACCAACATATCCCTCACTCATATACCTCTCCAACCCTATCACTTCATCTCATCCTCGCTTACCCTCTCCTCCTCCTCTTTCCACCTCACGAACATATCCCCTCATTCATATGCCTCTCGAACCCTACCTCTCCATCTCATCCTCGCTTACCCTCTCCTCCTCCCCTCTCCACCTCACCAACATATCCCTTCACTCATATAACTCTCCAACCCCACCCCTCCATTTCATCCTCGGTTACCCTCTCCCCCTCCCCTCACCACCTCACCAACATATCCCCTCACTCATACATCTCTCCAACCCTACCCCTCCATTTCATCCTCGGTTACCCTCTCCCCCTCTTCTCTCCACCTCAACAACATACCCCCTCACTCATATACCTTTCCAACCCAACCCCTCCATCTCATCCTCGGTTACCCTCTCCTCCTCCCCCTCACCAACATATCCCCTCACTCATATACCTCTCCAACCCTACCCCTCCATCTCAACCTCGGTTACCCTCTCCCTCACAGCTCTCCCCCACTCGCCCTTCCTTCTTGTCTGGCGTTAAACCCTTCCAAGTCTATCCTCAGCTAAATAAAATCGTCAGGAGGGAGAAAAATAAAGAAATCGTCCTGATAGTGAAGGGGTAAGCGTGACCTCTGACCCCGAGTAGTAATGTAAGTGACCTGAAGTAGGGGTGGGCGGTAACCTTTGGGCGGGATGGGTTTACTTCATATTATCTGCCCTGTGTGCCCTTTAGCGCTGACGTATTGCAACCATATACCTACACACACACACACACACACACACAGATGGACTGATAGATGGCTGACTGCATGGATGAATGGATGAATGGATGAATAGGACAGACGTAAAAACATATATACACAGATACCGGTAGATATGTGGACACAGAACTTCTGATATACTGACTAATAAAGAAAGGTGAACATACAGCACATACAAATCACGCTCCTATGACTCACTTATAGATGAATAAAATCGTCTGGCATATGCTGGAAACCAATACTAGAGTTATCCCGACCATGAGAGCGATGGCAAACCATGAAAGTATTACAGGTGTTGTTCATATACCTTGCATTTAGCGCCTCTTTCAAAACACACTAATGGCTAAAAGGATCTATTACGACAGAGCTGGAAATATATCAACATAAACACTGTGTAACACTGATGAGGAGTTAGGCAAACGCAGATCGACAGACAGACACAAGGGAAACAGAAATGGACGTGACTAATTCCTACTCCTCTACTTAGTCCACCATTATTACTAATTCACTCCTGTCCAATGTAAAAAAAAAAAAAAAAAAAAAAAAAAAAAAGTTTCCAGGAGATTTTATGTTCCTTTGGATGGACCTCCTGTGATAGACTAAGAAAATCTCTCTCTCTCTCTCTCTCTCTCTCTCTCTCTCTCTCTCTCTCTCTCCTTCCTATGATCGTCTGGTGTCAGCAAGAAATAACGCAAAAGATATCACTATATTCAAGGGGTTTAATCTGTAAAACCCCTGCATATCTGAGGAGCCAAATCTCAGATATCCTTCGAACTCCCTCCCAAAAAAATAAAAAAAAAAATAAATAAGAATGACTCATATCAACATTCGAAAGACCGCCCTTATGGGGAAATTAAGCTGATTTTCGTGGATAAGTGCTCTATGTAATTCAAATAATAAAAGAGACGTGAAGAATGAAGTAATGAACCAACCTTTGAATGACACAACAAACTACAGAACGGATACAGTTTGTACTTACATACGTAGACGCTGATACTGCACTGCTAATTACCTAAAGAATGAAAACAATATCAGACTAGATTCCATTATACAGTTACATATGATTTTTTGACAAGGACTTTAATAAACCACATGAAATTAGCTTACATTTGATACTGCTGCTTCCATACGTCGTAACTTACTATGACCTAACCCTTCGCTGATGAAATAATGGCCATCAAGTACAACAGCAATAACTAAGGTGTTACTCAAAAACCCTAGAGGAAAGCGGTCATCCATACGTTGCAGGATTCCCAGTATTTCCTAAACTGACTGGAATAATGGGAATATTTAGTGTTCAGCAATATACAAACAGTAAACCCAATAACCAGAACACTAAAGTACCGTACGTGGTTCAAGTAAGGTGTGAGGACAGTGGACACTTGGTCCAGTTCATCTCTTCCGATGTTTTAATTAACTTTTGCAACATAAGAGCTTTGAACAATTGTTCTAATTTGGGGAATAAAATGATTAACGTTTCTTAAGCTGACAGTCCTGGACACATGTTTCACCTCGAAGCAGTTATTTTACATTGCTACACAACAAAACTAACATGAATACGAAAAGATTTTTAACGAAGTCAGTAAACTTAGTTACATTAAAGAATATGTACTGTAGTTTACCTTAACTGGGATTACTTAGAACACACACACACACACACACACACACACACACACACACACACACACACACACACACACACACACACACACACACACACACACACACATATATATATATATATATATATATATATATATATATATATATATATATATATATATATATATATATATATATATATATATATATATATACTGTTAACTACTGACATGACTACCACCAATCAATGCAATCTACCTAAATAAACTATCGCATCATCAACTTAACCCTATATAGCTCAACTCGTAGGAATCAGATATAAACCATTCACAGAATTAATATATGTGATTGAGTTTTGCAGTGGTTTCACGGAAACATTATGAACAGAAGACAGAGGAGCAGAAGACGACAGTAAAGAGAGAAAGACTGGAGACAAAAAAAGCCCCTTTTAGTTACCTCGTACGACAAGCAGGGATACTGGGGAAGTATTCTTTCCCATCCTCCCCAGGGGGGATGTGGATTCACGAAAAAAATCGTAACATTAATATTGCTCGAATTATAAATACTAATAGTATATTTTCAGTCAACTGGTTGATGACTGAGCAAAGCGTGAGTATAATCCTTTAAACCAGAGAACATCTTTCATTAACCGAATTTGTAGTCGTATGTCGCTTCCCGGAATTTAAAAAAAATAAAATAAAAATCATTGGTTAAAGGGTTCGGAATTTCACTCTAGAGCCGAGTAAAATTTGCCTGGGAGTAGCAAGAATAAAGATAAAAATAAGTCCTCGGCTGAAGGCATTACTCGTAATATCGCACCCTCTCACCTCCTCCCTCTTCCTCTTACTTACCCGTCCCCTCAATTTTCCCGCCTTTCTCCTTTATACGCATTACTTTCTACGCTGCCCGCCTACCTACCCTCAACCACCACACTACAATTATTATTTTTTGGGGTGTGATGCGAAATATGTGAGAAACTTCAGGAGATTGTTCTTGGGATAATTCTGAGTACAAATTTTCATATTAACACTGGCCCTATTCTCACTCGTTACATAGTTTCTGGTGGCTTTATGGGTTAATTATGAGAGAGGCCATTTTCGCCCCTAAGGTAACGGCTGAGAATTGGACCCATGTTGATACAGCACTTTTTGCATGGCCAATGAATAACCTCCAAGCTTCTGACATTATATCGCCAGACACCCTATATCTTTCCCTGCTAACCTTGCTTATGTCCAATTATACTGCTTTGTAATCGATGGGTCAAGGATGAGGCGGAGATTGTGTGATGTATTGGCATGTTACTGTCGCTCACCCTGATATGGCCTTCCTCGTCAGCATTACTGGCAGGGACTGAGATGGTGGCTGGCATCACTGAATACACACCACACAAGCAAGCATACCAGCAGGCTACCCTGCACTATGATACCAGCAAGACACTGGACAACAGGGTTGCTATGATTTAAATCATCACAGTAAAAAATCAAGTTAAAAATATATACAGGTATCTATTTTTTGCCTATACATAAATGCTGTCTATATTAAGATTTTTATGGCAATATGGCTCACGTGCATGTTAAAATTATACGGTAACTATAAAGAATGTAACGTACTGTACCTGTTGCTTTTTAATTACTCTACTCTTAAACATCTTAACACGGTAAAAGACCAAGAATATTTAAATTCCGGGAATATACGTACACGTATAAACGATTTACAGCTGTACTTGGAGTTTTTCCTGTATTACTCCTGTCTCACAGCTGCATCATCTGTAACTATTGGTTATGTTTTTCCTCTATTGATCCCGTCACAACTGCATCATGTGAAGTTTCTGGCTATGATTTTTCCTGTACCGAAACTATCACACAGTGGCATCAAGTGAAGTTTCTGGTTATGTTTTCCTTCGCTGGTCTTGTCACACAGCTGCGCTGTGTTTAGTCGCTGGTACACCTCACACAATGCAGTGAGTATTCGTATGCAGTTGTTTACAGTTGTTGCATCATTAGTAAGCAGTTATTACAGCTGTTGCATCAATAGCAGGAGTTGAAAGAATTTTTTCTGTTTTTGGATTTGTACATGCTAACTTTGGAAATCACTTGGTAACAGAAAAAGCTTCAACAATAGTCACTGAACATAAACTTCAACAAACTCTCTAGTTAAACCATCATTTTGCTTACTAAAAAATAATGCACAGCATTATTTTCATCACGAGATCAATGAGAAAATGTTATCTGCTAATGTAAAGATTTGAGGGGATTCTGCTTCTTGTTAAAATACTACCGTACGAAATTTAAGTAAATTCTAAGGCAATATAATACTACAAGTTTGGTGTGCTTTCGGTTCATCAAACAGAAGTTTTTATGGCGAGATTTTTTCATGCAGTTAGTTGACCCAAGGAAGCCATCTCACTGGGTTTACTGTACTTCAAGCTCACACTGGCACATAAACCCATCCCTCCCACAGCCCCTACGTGTTCACCCCCAGTGACCCGTTCCCGCACTGAAAATGTTCCTCCACTAACTTATTTTCCCCATGGACCCACTTTCCACCAAGAACCTATTTTTCCATCAACCCAAATTTCCCTCCAAGGACCTGTATTCCCCACTGAACCCACTGAAGTTTTCCCATAGATTTTTCCTCCCTTTGGACCTAATTTACCCATGAACCTATTTCCCCTCCATGGACCTATTATTCCCAGTGGACCTAGTTTACCCTTAGAACTTTTTCCCATGAATCTTTTTTTTTTTTTCCCACTTAGACCAATTTTTACCCATTATCACTATGTTCCTATTTAAGACCATTCTCCAAGGGACCTACTTTTCCACATGGACCTATTCGCCCCATGGACCTCTTCCCCATGGATTTATTTTCCCACTGCCGACCTAGTCACCCACTCACCTACATACCCATAACCTCGCCCAGTGTAATCTATCTCTGAAGTAGGACGATGACTCAGCAAGTTTACACACACACACACACACACACACACACACACACACACACACACACACACACAGCACTGATAAGGTAGCTATTTTCACAGTATGTCTGACCTTATCTTTTATACAACCCCCAATAAACCATAGATGCCGAAAAAAAAATCCATAAAGGCAACAGCTTAGATAATAAATAAATAAATAAATTCGGACACTGACTTGGAGTAAGATTATGTTTCGTTAAAAATCTGATTAAGTAGGCTACAAAAAATCCTATTCCAATAAAAAAGAGAATTGCTGAATCAAGAATAAATAAATAAATAAATAAATAATCCAGTGATGCGATTTCTGGGCCCTACAGACTTCTCAAATGACTGCACATGAGTTTAATTTTTGTTCGACTAAAAACCAGACTGATATTACTGGCCGCTCCTGTACCGAAATATATAAGTATCGTCGCCTTAACCACATTTTCCACACTGGCACGGGAGTGGGATATCCGGAACACGACTCTTTCTTCTTAGTGGAGACGTGAATCAAAGGAGAAATTCATCGAGGTACAATTTCCCCTCCTACTCCTTTGCCGTCAGAGATGCAATACTGCTTGCAACACGGTACAAAGGAGGGGATCCAGTCACCATTTACTATTTATGAAACGCAGGGAAAATGTGTATATTATTTTTCCTCCCACAACCCCATCCATACATCCTATTAAAAATGGATTAATACTAGATTCCGAAGTAAATACAACAATACAAACATGCTGCAGTCGTAGTAGTAGTAATAGTAGCAGTAGTAGTAGTAGTAGTAGGAGGAGGAGGAGGATGAAGAGGAGGAGGAGGAGGAGGAAGAGGAGGAGGAGGAGTACGGTTGTAGTAGTAGTAGTTGCATATCACCCAGTATAACACGAACAAGTAAATACACACAGAGGCCTACACATCACACGGCATGACAAGATATGGGCCACAGATGTTTTGTGTGGCAAGATATAGGCCACAGATGGTTTGTGTGGCAAGATAGGGGACACACTTGTTTTATCTTCTGGGACGAGAATCAAGGAGGAGTGTATACCCCAGTTATGGTCTGCCTCTCTCCCGTGTGGTATGACCGTGTGAGCTACGAGGCTGTTTGCAGGGGTGATATATGGTACAAGGACATCCCCTCACACCCGGTTAGTTTGTACCACAGATTGATCCATAAGCACGGAGTACCGTATGAGGGAACCCATCTCCTTCACCCTACCCAAAGAGCTATAAGCAAAGGAAAAAAAAATCATTATAAATACAAAGAAAAGATAACCTATTGGGTTCATAACAGAATCACACAACACAATCAAGTGTGTGTGTGTGTGTGTGTGTGTGTGTGTGTGTGTGTGTGTGTGTGTGTGTGTGTGTGTGTGTGTGTGTGTGTGTGTGTGTGTGTGTGTGTGTGTTCAGCGGAGAAAAATCTAGGCAGTGTGAGTTAAAGCCACATAAAAATACCTTCTTACCATCACAGACACACTTATTCCTTTCTTCAAACTCACACTACACGAATTTGTTTACCCGAAAGATACCCTAACAGCCCAACAGCTCCAAACGTAATAATTGTCTTTTACGTATCATAAATTCACTTACACATTACATAAATTCACTTGCGTACTACATAAATTCACTCAAGTATTACATAAATTCACTTACGTATTACATAAATTCACGTGTTACCAGACGATTTTGTTAAGCTGCGGAATCCTAGAGGTCAAAAAAGGAATAAATACTGACTAGATAAATCCTTTTCTTGTTCTTCGCTCAGATTAAACAATTTTTGCTGCACTGCGAGAGAGAGAGAGAGAGAGAGAGAGAGAGAGAGACCCTACTAACCCTCTTGTGGTCGGTACAACTCTAGCATCCTATTTCTGGTAACGCTGGACGATTTTATTCACCTGAGATCATGAGTCGTATTTCAAGCTGGTTTTGCAGATTTCGCAACATTTTTTCCTCGGCGATTTACTCAGAACTTTACACCTGAACATCCTCTTGTGTGCTCTATATGGAGCCTGTGTCAATATCAAAATCATATAAATAACGTAAAATTGAATATTGAGATGTACTGGGCATAATAAATCAGTAAGAAAACGGAGCTACGATTTTATTCAGCTGAGGTTAAGTCATAGGAGTCTGACAGTGAAATTACTGGTCCTATTAACCCTCTCATGGTCAATATAACTCGTGAATTATTTCAGCTAAAGCCAGAAGATTTTATTCAGCAGAGAGAGAGAGAGAGAGAGAGAGAGAGAGAGAGACAGACAGACAGACAGACAGTGATAATCCTAATGCCATTTAACCCCTTCATCCTCGGAACAACTCTACCTCTGTATTTTGTTCAGGTAAGGGTAATTCGAGCGTGGCCCTTGTTCTCGACACCTGAGGAAACCCAAACATCTCTTCCTCACCGATTTATTCCTGGACATCGCACAATATTGACAGAATGAAATAAATACCAGAAAAGGGGGGAATAATGATGTTTAGCATGACAAATAAATCGCTTAGGAAAAAGTGCTAGGGTGTGTAAAATGCGGATGCCCTTAACTCCCTCATGGTCGGGGAAACTCTACAGTAGTGCTCTACTCCCACTGACGCAGACGATTTTGTTCAGGTGAGAGGGAGGGGGGGGGGCCTGATTGTGAGTAGGGTAAGGAGGCTCCCTAGCTCACTATCCTTACCGATTTATTTTCCAAACTAACCATTAATATCTTTTTTTTCTTATATCTTCTTAATATCGATATAGATATGCACGAATAACACACAAGAATATAGCAACAGGGCAGAATCAGAAATAAATCGGCAAGGAAGAGGTGTTAGTGAGCTTCGCAACCACATCAGAATACCTACCCCAAGTGTGATTCCTGCGATATTAACCCTTTCAACACGAGGATGTATTTATAACTGGATTACTGTGACTCCCGGACGATTTTATTCAGCTTACAGGATAGGCAATTAAGACTGGAGGGTTTACATAGTCAGCTGAGTATTGTATTGAGGTATAGGAAGTAGTGGTATTGTGGTTGCAAGTAATGGAATGGCGGTTGCGAGTAGTGGTATGGTGGTTGCAAGTAGTGGTATGGTGGTTGCAAGTAGTGATATGGTGGTTGCAAGTAGTGATATGGTGAGTGCAAGTACTGGTATGGTGGTTGCAAGTAGCGGTTTGGTAGTTGTAAGTAGTGGTATGGTGGTTGCAAGTAGTGGTATGGTGGTTGCAAGTAGTGGTATGGTGGTTGCAAGTAGTGGTATGGTGGTTGCAAGTAGCGGTATGGTGGTTGCAAGGCAGAATGTAAATATATCTTTCAGGTGATGTGAGATGATGTTATAGCCAATATACTAAATAACCACAGATTACTTTATTTACTATAGAGGTATGGTGGTTGCAAGAATGAAACGAAAATTATAGGTCATGTAATTCGTATAACTGGAGATCGTTCTGAGGTCGATTATAGCGTTTAGTGATGGGGGAAAGAAGGTATAGTGAATTACAGGCGATGCGAGGAATGGTTATAGTTGGCATATCGTATAACTAGAGGTCCGCAGCTGAATATAGTGGTCTGATATTAACAAGGAGGAAACGAGAGATAATAATGATGCAAGATAAAGCTGGAGAGGTATAAGAGAGGACAGTGTAAGTTGGGGGGACAGCATCGAAATGGCAGGGGACAGGGCGACATGGAGGAGATTTGTTGGTGACCACTCCTTACGGGATTAGGGCGTCTGGCTAAAGATAGATAGACAGAAGACATAGTTATAGCTGGTATATACCGGTGGCAACAAGGACGAGAGAAAGTACACAGATCAGCATATAACTAGACGTTCTTTCTAGACTGAACATAATGCAGTGGTGTGGTGTGCCAAAGATTTACGTCATATGAGAAGCGGTTATCACTGGTATATCGTATAACTGGGGGTCCTACCGAGGCTGAATAGACTGGTGTGGTGGCAGGAATAATGAAACAAAATATATAGATGACTGTATAATTAAAGGTCGATCCTAGCTTCAACATAGTGGTGTGGTGGCGGCAAGAAAGACACCAGTATGGGTTATATTAGTAGTTACACTGGTATACCGTATAACTGCCGCGGTGGGGAATGGGGTGGGGCAGGGCAGGGAGAGAGAGAGTCACGTGGGGGCTACGTAAGGTGTCGATTGAGAGGAGAGAGTGAGAGTGAAAGTGAAAGGGAGGATTGGGTGGGACACAGAAAGGAATGGAAGAAGGGAGATAAGGGAGACAAAGGGAGGAAGGGAGGGAGGAGACAAAAGGAGGGAGAGAGGGGGAAGGAAAGAGAGACATGAAGGAAGGATGGGGTGCAGGAAGAGATGAAAGGAGGGAGAGAGGAACAGGGGGAGAGAGGTGGGGTGGGAGAGGGGAAGACAGGAGGGTGTGGGGGGCGACAGAGTGTGGCCCATCTTAAAGAGGCTTCCTGCTTGCTACTGGTAGAAGGCAAGAATTACGCAGCACTAACCGCATCCAGCCGGTGACCCAATTGTGTATTCTGTCCTTCCTGCATCCAGACCATTCCAGCCAAATGTTCACGGCACGCTAGTAATGAGGAGGTGTAAGGCGGGGTATATGCTCGTATACCGCCATGTAATTCTTGTAAATAAGTGAACTTTTGTGTATTCTATCCTTCCTGCATTCAGACGATTCAGGTCAGATATGCAATGTACCATAGCAGTGAAGGAGTGAACGTAGGCTAGCTATATCCAACCCCTTTAACTGCTTTCAGCCATTTGTGTATTCTATCCACCCTGCATCCAGATGTTCACATGTCTCAAAATGTATCGGTGCACATTTCACGCGAGACAACGTTGGCACCACAGGCCATCGATGCTGCAACATTCCTGATGGTTCTACCCTACGATGGTAAACATCTTTCATGAAGATGCATTACATCGCATGCTTGTGACATTTCTGAGACAGAGACTATACAGTATATATATATATATATATATATATATATATATATATATATATATATATATATATATATATTGATAAACTATTAACTTTCTTGTAGCGTCACAAGCTGTATTAAAAACTTCGGATATCACTGGGGCCCTCCTTCGTAATACTGTCTGCAACTAGTGTACTGTACAATACACCCAAGTGGTGAAGAGGTTTAGTGAAGGGGGCATGTAACTCCTCTAACCCCTCAAACCGGTGACGTTTTTTAATTTCTTTCCTTTCAGCAACCAAACGGTATTGCACAGCACCCCAGCAGTGAAGGGACTACCAAAGGCTACTGTATATCTAACCCCTCCAGTGCCTGAACTCTTTATGAAACTGAACTGAAAGAATCTTAGAGCAAAAATAATATAAGAAATACATCATCGGAAAACGTAGAATAAATTGCAATCCCAGGCTCATCTGAACGTGAACCCTGTGGACTGCAGGCCAAAAGCTACCCTTCCTCTACAGTCCACCATCCTCCTGTCGGGGGACTGGGAGAGACTGAGGACGTTTGTATATAACCAGGAAGCTCCACCGCCGGTCCTATCTGCACCACCACTTAAAGGCGTCCCTCCCCACCACCACATCATCGGGGTGAAGGGGTTAACGAAGCTCATCCTACTGAAACATTAAGAAGCACAACTATGGTCCTTTCACCTTAACCTGGCACAGATCTTCGTCCTTTTGTGGTTTACCTCACGTAAAAGTGGCAGAAAAGACAATACCATGTCTCTACTGCCTGCCCAAAGCACTTCTTCGTGACTAGCACCCTATTCTAAACTTGATCTATTACTACGAACTCGGCACTGAAGATGGAGATATGTCAGTTTTAGGCCAAGTTGGAGTAAAAGAAGCATAGCAATCCCTCTTTTTTTTTTTTTTACTCCTTCGGCCAGGTGACGTAGCTACATTTTTTATTTTTTCTATCTCCAGACGATTTTATTTGGCTAAGGGGGATTTTTCTGCTGGAGGGGTTGGTTATAGACTTCAACAAGCCCCCTTAGTCTAGACATCTCTCCTAAACTGCATAACATCGTCCAGTGCTAGCCTCATAAAGAGAAAATATAACCAGAATGAAAGGGTTAACTTCATTCAGTGTGTGTGTGTGTGTGTGTGTGTGTGTGTGTGTGTGTGTGTGTGTGTGTGTGTGTTACCTTATTTTTCACATCAGACGATTTAATTCAGCCTTCATTAATTTCTCCACAAGAACCGGGCGTCATCGTACTGAAAGGGTTACCAAAGCTCATCATCATATACATCTCTCATCTTCAACCCCTTCACTCCGAGGACGTCTTTGTGTTGCTGCCTATTACTTCACAAGGCTCAAGAAAATCCCCTAGTGAATGGAAGAGATTTTATTTCACCCCTCCGTTTAATATCTTGACCATATACCTAACAGTAATCGTCTGAAAACACAATAACAACAAAAACAACAACGGTAATAATAATAATGATAATAACGACGAAGACAAAACAACAGCAGCAGCAACAAAAACAACATTAATAATAATAATAATAATAATAATAATGATAATAATGACGAAGACGACGATGACCACGTCGACATGAGAGCAACAACATTGATGATAATAACAATAATAATAATAATAACGACTACGAAGACAACAGCAATAGTAATAATAACATGAACAAGAACAAAAACCACAACCATAACAGTAACAATGATAATGATACTACTGCTACTACTACTATTACTACTACTACTACTACTACTACTGTTACTACTACTACTACTGATAATAATAATAATAATGACGATGAAACACGTCCTCGTGGTGAAGGGATTAAAACTGGAACCACACAATGACCTAACATCATAAACCTCATCATCCACGTAACAAAAAAACCACTAGTCCTTTCTCCTAACACCAGACGATTTTATTCTACTTAAACCCCTTCACTTCTAACCCCCTCCTAACACAGAAAAGGCATCTCGTGTTGAGGGGATTGAAGAAGGCTGTATCTAAACCCTTCCAGTTCAATTTCCGGACGATTTTACTCAGCCTGGAAAACACCTCTCGTTGTGAAGGGGTTAATGAAGACAGCTCTAAACCCCTCCAGTGCAAAAAATCTCTCCTAAGTTTAATAAAATCGTCTGAAGATAGTAGTAGTAACAGTAGTGGTGGTAGTGGTGGTGGTAGTGGTGCTGGTTGTATTATTAGTATTAGTATTGTAGTAGTAGTGGTAGTAGTAGTAGCAACCCCAGACTCATCTGAATGTGAACCCAGTGGACTCTGTATGTGGACCCACTGGACTTCAGACTAAAGCTGCCCTCTCCATCATACCACTAACCTCTTTTTTTGGGGGGACATGGAGGGAGTTGAGGGACGTTTGTATAACCGGGCATCTCCACCGACCAGATATATCGGTGCCACCACGTGAAGGCGTCCCGTAACAACCATGTCAACGTAGTGAAGAATCCAGTCACCTTTGGAGGCTGATCAGAATGCGTCCCTCAATCCCAGACGCCTTTCGTAGCCTGAATAAGATTATCTGGAGGGAGCGAGAATGAACCAGGAAAAGACGTCATCATACGAAAAAGGTCACCAAGACTTACGCAAAATATTCTCTTATTCTAACATGGCCTACATTGCTCCCCCCCCCCTCTCTCTCTCTCTGCAACTGGACGAAAAATTATTAGTCTAACTTGACCCCATTTTTCCTTCTTTGGCAAGGGGTATAACATCCTTAATCTTTTACATTCCGATACAGCCAGGCAACTCATCTATCCAACTTACAAACGTCTCTCACCTCCTCCCTAGCCACCAAAGAGGGCACTGTGACAAGCCGGATATGGGCCATTTCAGCCTGCAGTCCATGGGGGTCACATTTCAGCCGAACTTGGGGCTACAACTACCAATATAACTCCACTTGACTTTGTTCAACTTAGGATATATTTTTGAACTTAATGGGTTAGATACAGCCTTTATTACTTGAAATCCTTCCTAAGCTGAATTAAATCGTCTGGCCGTACCCTGATTAAGATGAAAAATAAATAAATAAGTAAATAAATAACAGGCGTCATTATTAGCCACAATATCAATATCCTCAACCCTGTCAGTACTGCAACCTCTATTTTATTCTATTCTTTGCAAAGCGATCTAACTCAGCTTACGAGATTTTTCAAACAAGAGGAAGTTTGATACCGTCTTCAATAACCCCTTCATTGCGACAGTTCAGTCCTTTTAATTACGCGGAGATTTTTGTCTTTTGCAATATAATTCCAGTACTAGTGACAGAATAACACAATACTTCTACATCCATTCCATAGCACTTCTTCGTGACTAGCACCATATTCTAGTGTTTACCCTTTGTTACACTTCAGCATACAAGATCGAGAGGCGGCATTTTTAAGTCTATACCCTTTTTACTCTAATTTGGCCTAAAATTGCCATCTCTCCACCATGAATGCTGAGTTGTAACAATTGATTAACATTAGAATATGATCCCAGTCAAGAGGAAGTGATGCGGAAAGGGTGTCGAGTTGCAATATTGTCTTTTTCTGCCACTGAGCTATGTGTGGTCAGATGCAAAAGGACGAAAATCTGGGCCAAGTTAGAGTGAAAAGATTATAGGTAAAGTGACCAGGGTAGGTTCGAAGAAGATGAAGAAAATCGTCTGGGGACAATATCTCGTAGTGGAGGGGTTGAGATGAGCTTTCTGATCCTTCGCTAATGGAGGGGTTCCGTAGGCACAATAAAATCGTCTAGAGATGGTAAGGAGGAGAAGGAGGAGGAGGAGGAGGAAGAAGAGGAAGAAGAAGAAGAAGAAGAAGAAGAAGAAGAAGAAGATGATGATGATGATTATGATGACAGCGAAGAAGAAGAAGAAGTAGATGATGATGATGATTATGATGACAGCGAAGAAGAAGAAGAAGTAGATGATGATGATGATGATGATGATGATGATGATGATGATGAAGAAGAAAAAGAAGAAGAATAAGAAGAAGAAGAAGAAGAAGAAGAAGAGAGAGAGAGAGAGAGAGAGAGAAAACTTCACCGTCGCCTTGATGGAGTTGCAGCTCTAAACTCGAACTTACCAATGACGTCTCTCTCTCTCTCTCTCTCTCTCTCTCTCTCTCCAACCAGGAATTTTAGTAAGCACAGGAGAGCCTATTTCCGATGTGGAGGGGTTAAACAGTGCCTTCTCTAACTCCACCAATTCTATACTCCCTTCACCTTAACTTGGCCCAGAATTTCCTCTTATCGCGGCCCAGTGGTAGAAAAATAAACGCTACGGCTCCACATCCTTTCCATCACACTTCTTCGTGACTAGCGTTATGTTCTCGCGTTAATCTCTTGTTAAGCCTTCAAGACGGAAGAGATGACAATTTTAGGCCAAGTTTGAGTTAAAGGATTATAATTTTTTCCCCTAAATAAAATTGTCAGGAGGTAGAATATGATGAGAGAAATAATCGTAAATATTAAAGAATCATAAGAAAATATAACAAATGGTATCATCGCAGTGAAGGGGTTACGGACCTAAACCGCAAGAATGCAAGCGTTACGTAGACTTAACCCTTCCAGCACCGTGACGTCATTCCTTATCTTAATTTTCTTCCTGATATCTCCACACAGATTTATTCAGATTAGGGGGGATTTATTTATTTATTTTTTTTACTAGCAGAGTTAAAAATAGCCTTCCAATAACCCCCCTGAGACGAAGAGGCGTTGTCCGTTGAATAAAATCGTCTGGAGGTAGCAAGAATAAACTATGACGTCATCAAGGGCGTTATATCCCAAGCACCTCTTCCTTAGCGATTTATTTTTTTTTAATATGTCTGGTTCATATCGTTTTGTACGTTATTTATGGCGAGTATGGCGATGTCTGAAGAATTTATATAACAGAAGAGAATAGTAGGGAGTCATAAGCAAAATGAATCGATTAGGAAAATGTGTTAGGGAGCTCCCTTAACCGACAAGAATACTGGCTGAACAAAATCGTCTGGTGTAGCTTAAGTATAATTCCTAGGTGTACCAGTAGCACAGAAGTGGTTGACGGTTTGTTTTCACCTGAGAGAACTGGACCACTCCCAAATATCAAATACAAAGTCGTGGACGCATGAAATTTGATGGGCCTTGGTTATGGGGAGGGAATGGGCCCTCCAATCTGACTACACCTGGCCACCAACTGAGCTGAGAGGGGTTAGAGATCTATGTGGATTAAATGCACTCTAGTTTAATTTTTGAATCCTTTAACTGCTGCGATTTTTCTCAGTGTTACCTGAATATAATCTCGAGTGCATCAGCCTCGAGGAAAGGGTCGACGATTTTTCTATTTCACCCTTTATCACCATCGTTAACCCCTTCCGTAACAACACGTATTTATATCCAGATCTTCCTGCCTACAGACGATTTTACTCAGTTTATGGGAGATATTCGAAGTGGAGAGGTTCTTGACAGCTTTCACCACCTCTGATTTACTCTTGCTACCTCCAGACTGCTTTATCTACAGTAGCTTCCGGGACACCTGTTTTAGTGACGGGGTAATGGGTAAATGAAGAAGACAATATATAACCTGTCCAGTCCGTAAAGTTCCTCCAAAGTTGAATTAAGAGTCTCTAGATAGCGAAGATTAAAAAAAAAAAAAAAAATCCTGATAGAACTCCAGATGAATAAAATCGTCTGGAGGCAGCAAGAATACAAACAGGATACGTCACGGGAACATGGATTAAAAACATCAACTCGACAGCCGCTTCGTAAACTGAATAAAATCGCTCGTAGTTGGGCACAGTAAACTAAGAAAGACGTCACAATACTAAGGGACTGAAAACAGTAAACATATCATTATCCAGATTTCACTAAGTCTTTCCAGGGCATTGGTTTCCCTCAGCAGGACAAAATCGTCTGGCGGTAGCTTGGATTAAAATATCTTAATGGCTTCAAGAAACAGTAGCGTTAAATTCAGCCCAGGAGAGACTTTCTAAACGGGGGGAGAAAAGCCTGCACTAACTCTTTCACTACGAGAGAGAGAGAGAGAGAGAGAGAGAGAGGTAATAACCGCTATAATACGACGACGCATTTTAATTTTCACTCTTGCTTATCTTCAGTTTCACTCAGGTCTGGAGATTTCGAACTGGAAGGGTGAGATACCGGTACAGTCTTTAGTAATCTCTTTGCTTCTTGGGGGCTATTCTGATTTCAATAAAATCGTCCGCAGATACTCGATATACAGTACTTGAAAATACATTACTAGATTCCTTCAAGTCTGATCTCATATTGTTGCTGGTTTTGTTTATTTTCTTTTGATGCTCTTGTTATTACCATTTTGTTGTTGTTGTTGTTGTTGCTGTTGCCCCAGGTTCATCTGTATGTGAACTCAGTTGGCTGCAAGGTAAGTCAAATCCTTAAACCACTTTATTCAGATGATGTATATTCTATTCTTGCTACCTTCAGACGCTTGCTAAGAGGGACTTCTCGAACTGGAGGGGTTAGATACAGCCGCCATTAATCCCTTCATTACGAGAGCCTTTCTTCAGCTGAATAAAATAGTTTGGTGGTAGCAAGAATAATGTACAAACAACGCCCTAATACTGATTGTATTAACCACTTCTATCCGATGACGTACTTTTCATTCTCCGACAAGGAGTGTTTTCACTCGTTTGTTTGTGTAAGAGCAGGATTACTCAAAAACTAAGAGAGATTTGGAACAAATTTGGTGGGTTGAGCGCATATCCCAGGGAACACTCGCTTAACTTTTGGGACCAATCCTGATCGTATTACAGATTCTGGATCCGGAAAACACCTTGCGAAACCCTAATCAATGAGAAAACCTAACCCATTATAAAGAGTGGTTTGGAAATTACGCTGCCCTTGTCGGAGAGATGCGTTCCCCTCTACTTATTCTTGCTACCACCAGGCGATTTTACTCGTCTCAGGGGAAACTTCACGAACTGGAGAGGTCAAATATAGCCTTCATTCGCCTCTTCACTAGAAAACATCTCCACGTTGGGAAAAAAAAAAAGTCCTACAGTAGCAAGGACAATATAGAGGTCGTCGTGCGGAAGGGGTTACGGCGTCAATTCCTTCGCACAAAGCCTCATCCTTCACATAAACGCGTCACCTTCACCATGACCAGCACCGCCTGAATTTACTCCACAGTATCAACACTCAAATCCTGACAGTCCTAAATTTATTCTGGCCGTGACCTTTCAGTATCGTGTATCGTTTAAATCTACTCCATATAATCAACACTTATACCACATGCCTAAACTTATTCTATCCGGGATATTTTAGCTTTACATAACGTCTCAATTTACTCCACATTATCATCACTTCAAGCCCTTACATGCCTATATTTCTTCTAGCTAGAAAGTTCATTATTAGATACTATCTAAATTTACTCCACATTATCAACACTCAACTCCTTGTATGCCTAAACCTATTCTATCATTATACAATTTCTATCTATTCATAACCAGACACCTCAATCCCATAAGGGGTAGCCACTAACAAATCGCCTTCATGTCGCACTTTCATGCCATCAAACTACCCTCCCTATATTCACACACCACTCATATACCTCTCCATCCCTTCACCTCATCCTTGGTCTCCCCCTCCTCCCTCCTTCCACCTCACTCACATACACTCTCCTCATTAGTCTCTCACTTTCCATCCTCTCCACATGGCCAAACCACTTGAACCACTGCAATTCAGCATCATATGTTCTTACACATTCTACATTTACTCCATATCCTTAAATACCTAATCATATTTCTTTCCTTGACAGTTCCACATTACATATTCTTACGTATTATTCACTCAACATTATCAAGTCAATATCTAACACCAGCCATAACAACTGAACAACATTATAACAAGGTTTCATCCCTTCTGCCCGAGGACGTAAGATTTTTTTTTCAACTAGTACGCTACACGACTCAGCTGAATTAAGCACGCAGTGATGAGATTACAAACTCTCTCCTAAGCTGATTTGTCTTTTAGCAATAATAATAATAATAATAATAATAATAATAATAATATGAGCCATCACAAACTTAAGGTCAACTGCCTGTCGCAACAAAGATTTTCATTTTATTTATATGTTTAGACATTTTTTTTTTTTTTTCAGGAAAGACAAGGTAATCAGAGCGCCTAATCCTCACATGTCCCTTTGTCGTTCCAGCAAAATAAGTCTTCGTTCCAAAGAACTGTCGTAAGTTACTATGCATCTCAACTCTGGCATGTCACACCAAGGACAACTGTACAACCAACCAACACACACATACACACACACACACACCGTAGCTGGATAATGAACTGTTGACTGAAAGGACGCGGAATCGATCCTAAGGTAAGCAGGGGAAAAAAAAAAAAAAAAAAAATGAGTACTGCTACACAGCGGCAAAAGTCTAAAGTGATCTTCCACAAGGCCCAACGACATGTTATAAAACACCTACCAGTCCTGAATGAAACAGACCTAGGCATTCAATATGAGCTAGTTATCTGGTGCCACTTGATGCCCGTAGGAGGACTACTGGACGTCAGTGAAACGGACTGGCCATTTTATGACCAGATACATAAATAATACTATACATTACAAAGTATATGCATGTATTTATCTATGTATTTATAAAAGACACGATACAAAGGTAATCAACAGCAGTGAGAATGCGCACAGGCTAGCACAGGAAATGTGTACATCGCCATTCACCAACCACTTATTAACTCGACATAAGTCCTTATAAAGCCGTATAAAATAAAGCAGCCCTGTAAAATTGTACAATTTAATTGGCGTTGGTTGGCGAGCAACGTGGCAGGCACTTGGCAAGTGCACCTTCAACCGTTGTCCTTGTTGTTTTTATTGTTGTTACCGAAGGCTGGGCCCATCCACCGGTACACGGTGGCCTGGGGTTCTCATTGCCGACCTTTTACTCGGAATTCGCGGTTCATGGACGGTCATCTATAGTCTGTCTCAGGAAAAACGAATGTAGAATATCGTCTGTTTTACTCCAAAGTCACTGTCAAAGGCCGAAGGCATCTGATTTAACGACCTGTGGGAGTACAAGCTGGCCAGGGACAACCCTGAGGGCAAGAGGCGCGCACACACACACACACACACACACACACACACACACAATCAATGAATGGGTATAAGTGACCCGCTATGCTCACAGGTCAATATGAACTGTGGTTCCTGTTTTTGGATGCAACTTTTTTTTTTTTTTTTTTTTTTTTACAAAGCGCTAAAAATAAACGAAAAATATTGGACCAGTTATTCGTTGTATATTTAGATTTAATAACATATTATTCCTTTTAGTTTATTTTATTATTATTTTTTTTTTTTGAGCTTGATTCGCCTGTCATCAAGAATTTGTAAGTTGGCATTTCAGGTCACAGCACCTCCTGACTGACTCTCTCTCTAAACCTCTGCTTCCGTCCTTTCTTGTCTCCCTCCTCCCTCCCCCATCTACCCTCTCTCTCTCTCTCTCTCTCTCTCTCTCTCTCTCTCTCTCTCTCTCTCTCTCTCTCTCTCTCTCTCTCTCTCTCTCTCGTGTGTGTGTGTGTGTGTGTGCAATCATTATCATGACTAATGGTATGCTTTGTATTGGAAAGTAAAGATGAGGAGAAATATTGTGGAATCTATGGCGAATATTGTGGCAGAAGAGTGTAGACATGTATGAAGGTGAACGTTAATTGGCCCACAGGGAATTAATGACAGTTCCACATGCTGACGTCTCGAGGGACTTCTTGTAGTTGTTCTCAATAAATATATTCCAATGTTTTATTTATTTTATAATACTTATATCACAGTTAAGTTATACTTTGCAATGACATTATTATTCACTACTACAGAACCTTGAAAGAGAGAGAGAGAGAGAGAGAGGGGGGGGCTGGTCATTCCCAGGGGACAAGTGGTCACTCCTCACCTCTCTCTCTCTCTCTCTCTCTCTCTCTCTCTCTCTAGCATGCAGACCCACCCCCCTGAACTCAAAACATCATCCTTCCTGCCTTCCTATCCATCCCCATCCCCTCTCTTCACCTAGCTTTTTGCCCACATACACAACATTTGCACACACACACACACACACACAGGTTTTTTTAAATAACTGACGACCTACCAAAAAATCTATCATTCTATCAGAATATATATATATATATATATATATATATATATATATATATATATATATATATATATATATATATATATATATATATATATATATATACAACTTAGAACTATAAAACTTATATGTAAACTTCAGGAAACTGGCAAATGAGGACCTCCCCTTAGAAAATTCCTTGGTGCGCCCCTGCTGGACACTGATAGATAAATAGAGGCTTCACATTGTTTTATTACTTAAGCGTCGTGTGTGTGTGTGTGTGTGTGTGTGTGTGTGTGTGTGTGTATGTTTTTTCATAGTGACGGGATGGGGGCAGGGGGATTCCACCAGTGAAGAAGGTTTAGATGAGGGAGACATGAATATCGAGTGATAGAGAGAGAGAGAGAGAGAGAGATTGTATTTTCAATGTAAATTTTAGAATATAATGAATATTTATAAAGGAAATGCTACTGTTGATCCTTCGATCAGTAATACTATTGTAAATCACTTTATGTTTTTTCATAAAGAATAGTAATAAAACAATAAACTAAAATAAAATAATTTTTCTTCATCTTTCATGGCTTCCCAACCCCTCCCCACATTCCGACCCGGGCCACTCCCATCCTCCATCCCTCCTCATATGGACCGATATCAGGACACTGACAGATAAATAGAGGCTACACATTGTTTTATTATTTAAGCGTCGTGTGTGTGTGTGTGTGTGTGTAGAGGAAAGAAAACGGAAGAGGGAAGGAGTAAGGTTAAGAATCCCGAGGGGACCTCTTAATCCTTCACACGGTCACTCGTGTTCTGATTTTGGCAAAGGCTTTGTAAAATTCTCTCATTCATGTTTCCTGAGAAAGGGTATAGGAGAAAAGTAAAAATTGCCAAAGCTGCCGTTTCCCACGTCGACTGCAGCACCGAGGACCATCATCCACCTCCTCCGTAGTGTTTTTTTTGGTTCTATTATCGTTTCAACCCCTAACGGAATTCATTATTTTTCTGTTCTCAAATGGAGAGTTCTCCCAGTGACAAGAATTTTTAGTACCAATTACTTCAGTTAATACAGCATAGCCTCATATAGGATGGGCTGGATTGGTTTCGTCAGGGTAGGTTAAAAAAAAAATAATAATAGTAATAATAAAGTGAGGTTAGGGGCTTAAACGATAATTTTACCATATATTCATGCGGGATAAGGATGTGTAGAAAACATCTCTTTAATAACTTAGGACATGAGTCAAGGGAAAAAATGTCAAAGGATCGTGCATGCTCTAATACTGTATACGCTTCACTTTAAATAGGCGTAAAATTGCCATCTCCATCTTGAAAGTTAAGCTGTAGCAACATATTAGCACTAGAATATGGTTCTGGTCATGAAGAAGTTCTATGGAGAGGCTGTTGAGCCGTTGTATTACTTTGCTAGTAAACAATGAGCAATTAAGGTGCAAAAGGACGAAAATCATCACCTATAGTTAAAATTAATGCACCATGGTTGTTGGGTGAAGCGATTGCTATCGCAACAGTTCATCCTTTTACCCTCCCTTCCCTATTAATAATCTATTACAACATGCAGGCAATACGTGGGAAATATTTTAACTCCCTAATACCCATGGAGTCGTTCTTGATGCCAAAGACAACCCAGGTCCTTAGAAATAATATTATCATACTGACGTCACGCAACTGTTACATGTTTGAAAAACTATAACTCTCTCACTTCATTCTCACAACAAAGAAAACTCCAGGGAACCCATACATACCTGCCAGAAACGAAAAGAAAACCAAGTCTTAGAAAACGCTCTCATAATCGATGTCACCTACGGTTATGGTACTTCCCATGGGCGGCTACCACATCTCGCTGGATACGCGTCGGTTACACTACAGAGAAAGCAAACACTAAAGAAAACTCCCAGAAACAATAAAGAATACCCGACCTAGTAAACAGGGACCCCCCATATTCGATATCCTAGAACCTCCACCACCGTGAGGATTTCAGGCGTGAAGGCTAGTTTGGTAATTCAGGCTGATTTTCATGACTAAAGGGAGCTAGCGACTCAACCTTTTTGAGCCAGCTGGGAGGCCATATTGTTTTGATGGCGCGAATCAGGCTAAGGCTGGGATGAAGGGTTTTTGTTTCGACAGACACTAATCTTTGGTTCCAGGTTATTATCATCATTATTATTATTATTATTATTATTATTATTATTGGTCGTAGTAGTAATAGTAGTAGTAATAATAGTACCAGTAGTATTGTTGCTGCTGATGTCGATGTAGTAGTAAAAGCAATGCAGTTGGTTTATGATGAAGTACGAGCGATAAACAACATGCGTATTTACGTTCGTGTGTAGGCGGTATAAACACCTGTGTGGGGTGCGATGGAAGAGAGACCAGGGGAAAGGAAGAATGGGGTGAGAAAGATGAAAGCAACAAAAGAAAGAACGGCAGAGGTGTGATGGAAAAGGAATGATAGAGTGAGGAGTAAACGGAAAGGGAATGGGAAAGGTGTGGTGGAATGACAGAGAGGAGTAAAAAGAAAGAAAATGGAGACAAGTGACGAGAGGGAGAGAGAAGAAACACAGGAGGTGGGAGGAGGACGGGTGGGAGAGAAGGAAAACTGTGAGTGAGGGGATGAAGAAGACTCCGAGCGCGAAGAATTCCGAGAAGCAGAGATGAAGCAAAACTCTTGTTTCGTAGAGATACAAATAAATAAGGAGTAAAGGCGTTAAGAACATGGAGGAGCAAAGATAATGACAGAAGGGTGAAAGAAAATATAAAAACATATTACTGAACAAAGGAAGTGACGAAAGGAAGCTAAATGAGTGGGAACATGAAATAAATGAAACAAGAAGCGTATACAGACTGGAGAAAGAGAAACGTAGAATAAAAGCAGATGAGCAGGCAGGCAAGGAGCAAGAGAGGAAGTGAAGGAAATGCCAGTGATTCGAGAAAAATGGTAAGGAAAGTGTCTATGAGGAGGTTCTGAGAGAGAGAGAGAGAGAGAGAGAGAGAGAGAGAGAGAGAGAGAGAGAGAGCAAACGAAATGGAGGAAAAAATAAGTGATGTTCATGATGGAAAGGTGTGGTGATTAAGGACAGGGAGGGAGGAATGAGGTGTGAAAGGTGTGAGAAAAAAGTGAAAGGGAGAGAATCATAAGTGGGTGTGGGAGTGTGGAAAGGCGGGTATTCGAAAGAAAGATAATGTGCAGGGGAAAAAAAAAAGGCTATAAGAGAAAAAGAGGGAGAGTTGGAATTAAGTGAGTGTGTGTGTGAGAGAGCAAGTGTGTGTTACGGTGATAAATAAATGAGGTGGGGTGGGGGAAAGTGTGAAAGTAAGGGGGACAGGCAGTCTGAGTACCAGATAGGGAGAGTTGACTAGTGGAAGAAATATGAAAGACCAAAGGATACATGAGGAAAACAGACTGACCAGGAAAACGGGGGAAATTTAATGATTACACAGAAACTGCAATCGAGGAAGGCTGAAGGTAAAACAATAAATAAACAATTAACGGGAAAGAACCATAAGACTCTGGAACAAATGGCAAATCATTAAACAAACAAAGCATGAAAGATCGTAACAGAAAGGGGGATGAGATACGGGGTATCTAAATGTGCAGGAATAAAGATGATAAAGCACTGAGTAAAACAGGCAAAAACAGTAAACAGGACAGAACAAAGGAAAAATGCAAGTTTGTGATACCAAATGTACCGTATAAGTGGGAGACAGACAGGTAAATGTAGAAATGAAGAAAGTTAACAGACACGCATAACAGAGTGCTGCAAAAAAGATGCAGCTGTGAGGATGAGTAGAGGTGATGTTGGGAGAGGCTGCGGAAATAGTGAGGGCAGGATGTCGGTCATTTACCCCGAGTTTAACCGACTTCAATAACCCTCACTTGAAATGAGTACAGTGTAAAACTCGTCATACCCTACTTTCACTGCTCTCTGGCCTCATTAGCAAATTAGTGCAATACTCTCCGCAAATTCGTGTTCAGCCACCTTGTGCCTTAAACTAGATAGTATTATAAGGTAACTGACGTATCTGTGATGAATGTTAAATGGGGGAACCTTAAAACCTCAGCAACACAGGTTTTTAATTACTGTACCTCTCCAAATTCTAGGGCAGGATGTCGTAACCGCCGTTTGCATTTCTTATCACGACAGGATAAAAGGCCGGATACTGATCTGCTTTACAGGAAAACCCCGTCAGTGTTCTGGTTCTAGGGAAATTAGTCCTTGTGTCAGGCGCTCCACACATGATTCACCGAAGCTCCGCCCACCGCCTGACGTCACACAAGTCTTGCCAACTCCCAAGGTTTTCTCATATTAATACCACTTTTTTGGCCCCTCCCTCGATTTTTCCCGGTGTTTCGGAAGACTGGGTTGCATTATACACTTTGACATTTGTTACCACGGGTTCAATAATAGATATGGGTGGTTGGTTTGGGAAGTGTATATAATTTTGTAGGTGTGAAGGGTTGTGACGTCATGGTTTCTGTTGGTCGCCCTGCCTAGTCAATGGCAGCGGGTCGGCTGGAGTTGGGGGAGGTTGGCAAGACGGATGGACAGCAAGGGACTCTTATAATACCCGTGTGCGGGGCAGGATGGCTCACAAAATAGGTGAGAACGACACAGTGTACGAGCCTGACATCGGTGGTGCAGTGGACTTTAGTTTTTTCAGAGACGATAGTGTTGTTGACCGGACTAAAGGTTGTGGTACAGGAATGGTTAGCGGACCCACAGTGAGTTGTGTGGTGGGTTCCTCGTCCTCCCAAGCTCCCAGTTGTTTAGAGGACTCCCGGTACCGTTGTGTGGAGGTCACTTCTTCTAGCAGTGAGGCCCGGGCCAGTAGGAGGCGCCAGGGAGAAGGTCATAAGGGAGGAGAAGAGGTGTGGAGGAGGGACAGTGGTAGTGAAGGAATCAGTCTGAGTCCTAACACGGCAGGGATGGTCGGTGGTAGTGCGAGTTCCTTTGAGGCGCAGCAGCTTGAGCAGCAGCCGGGCCAAGCCTGTGCAGTCATGGAACACGTAGACCACCATAACCCTTACAGCTCTGATGATTGGGAGGAGAGCGACCTAAGTGATACCGACGGCGATCACAGTGACAGCAGTGACGATGACGACCCCAAGTCACAAGTCGACAGGCTGATTGACCAGGTAACACTTACAGTGTATCTCGACGGCGAGAACTCCAACCTCTCTTCGGAGTCAGAAAGCAGTGATGAGAGTGAGTACGATGACAGCGATTCAGAAAGTGACATCACAGATGTCTCTCCACTGATCTCAGCTACTGCCAGTCCTCTGGGTCTGTCCCCGGTGCTGCCCCGTCGCACCCTGGGCACGTCCCCCTTGGCCCTTCATGACAACCGAGACCTGGGCCTTGACTACCAGAGTGAGGAGGACCATGGATATCCCTCAGCCCTGCCTGGCCCATCCCCACCTCACTACAATGGCATGGGCCACAGTGACGACTCAACTGACATGTCCAAGTTGCTGAAGGCTGTGGTGGAGCTGGAAAAGAAGAAGCGGAGGAAGCAGGCTGGCCACAGGAGCCGCAGCGACACTCCCCACCACCATAGTCATCAGAATGGCCATGACAATCACTACAATCATCATCATCACAATGGTCACATCACCCATACCACACCATCATCCACTGACAACCACCTCAATGATGACAGTGGGCAGGAGCATCAATCCAACCCCATGACCATACATCCCATCGATGCCAGCCCACACCACCGCCACCTGCGCCGCCATACCTCGCATCACCAACAGCACCGCAGGAAAAACATGTCCTTTACCAATGAGGAGGTTCGGAGGATAGACCGGGAGAATCATCTGCTCCTTCAAAAGATCGTCAGTGCACATAATCGATCAAACAACAGACAGCAGGGTTCCTCCAACAGATCTGTCCACCGACCAGCCAATGCCACAGTCAGCCGAAGGAGGGAGGAAGAAAGAATTCGTAGGGAAAATATGGTAAGTTTCTTTGTTGCTCTTCCTACTCTTGCTGAAGTTAAGAGTGCAGTATGTCTGTGTTATAAGTCACTCGGTTTGATACTCCTTTTTTTATATTAAATTCAGAGGAAGTTAGTTAATTACCTATCGTAGTTCCATTGTCCCCACATTGTTGATTTGTAAGTACTTTTTTCATTCATGTCAAGAGGAAATTATAGAAAATTGTGTACAAAATTTCTGGTCCTACATAGAAAACTGATATGCCAGTTTTGTAGTGTAGTGCCAGTTAATGAAGAAATTGTGATATTTGAGAACTCCTTCTTGACAGAGCCTAATTAGGACCTAGCTGTAGAGTTTGTGAGGAACACCTTTTTCTTTGTAAATGCCTGATGTTAGCCAATTAGCTACTAAAGTACCTTAGTAAAAGCTAGCATATTTTGGTTACAGTAAATTATTATTATTATTTTATTAAGTACTGTTTTTCTAATCACTTATCTATAGTTTGTCAGTCTTGTGGGTTAACTCCTACTGCTGCTTTTTTCTTTTTAACACTGTCAGGCCACCACCAGATATTTTGGTTCAACTTAAGGGAGATATCTTGTAGTGAAGGGGTAAGTGAAGGCTATATCCAATCTCCCCCCAGCATGAAAAGTCTCTCCTAAGCTGAATACAAATGTCTGAGGCAGCATGACTAGAGTAGGAGGTGGTTATAAAATTAAAGATGGTTCCATAGTGAGTTTTAAAGTAGAAGGAATATAAGTAAGAAATACAGTATTAAAGATAGCAACATAGTGAAGGGGTTAAAATAGGTTAGGGAGGAAAAATGATGATAGTACCATAGTGAAGGGGTTGAAGTAGGGGGAGGTTAGGTAAGTGGTGTGAGGTAGTTCAAGGAAGTAGCACAGATACAGCCTTGGCCAGGTCATTTCCATTGTATTGTTGGCAGATTTCCCCTCTAGTTGATCTTAGTACACATGCAGTTTGTATAATAAGCAAAGAGCATGTTTCAGAATATCACAACTTATCCCCCCATACTATTGATAGCTACAGTAAAGTTGGGAGAACTGGGAAATCAGCTCAACCATATGTAGCAGTGGGATGTTATTTGGCAGTTTTGCAATGATACTGTGCACCTAATTAAAAAAACAACCATCAGTGAGGGGACTTTTAACATGGACTTACTGTATGCTGCTTTTTTTTCTGTGGTAATATTCTCATGTCAGTCCATACTTGATATGGTTATTTTAAGAGTGTTCTGTAGCCATATCTCAATGTGTAAACACATTTTCTTCTGTCTTCCATCAAAAATCAATAATAACAGAGACATAACATTTTTTCATCTAGCCAGTTGGCAGCCAGGATGAGAGTCATGTGATTTACTGTAGCCAATCACCGGCTGAGTTCCTGCCTGGCAACTCAGTTTCGCCATGGCATCCCTGAGCAGCCATCGCTCTCCTGATCCTGCTCTTTTTTTCAGGAATGTTAGGCCAGTGGCTAAGGTAAGGTTGGAAATTGTTTTGGTTAGGGCTGAATTACTTTTAGTTAATACCTGTTAAATTTGATGGAAGTCATATCATATTGAACAGAAAAATCAAGCAAATCATATAAAAACAACGGAAAAACATAAATTTATTGCCAAGTTGAGTATGGGCTGAAGTGAGAATAGTACTGTACCTTTTCTATTGATCACAACACAGTAGATTCTGGAAATATTCTCTCTCAAAGCTTCCTTGCTAGTTATAAACCTTATCTACCTGTTCCCCCAGTTTACAGCACCAATTGTGTATAAAAAGTTGTAGCATTATGAAACACATTTTACATATGGTAAGGACTAGCTATATGCATATCCATAGTTGCAGGCAGTGTGTTGGAGTGTGGGGAAGGAGTATTTTGCAAACTGTAGGATTTGTTCTTTGTTGATGAAGTGTAATACCAGTATTTGTTTCATCATTCATCATCAGTAAAAAAAAAAAAAAGTAAATTGACATGTAAAGAAATTAGAAAGTGCATTGCAGGAAAAGGAAAATCAGTCTTGGCTTATTCTCTCTTCCTCTTTCTCCCTTTTGTTTTTTTTTAGTATGCCTGTCTCAAGTCTCCATTGTTCCCTTTCACCCATTTCATTGTATTCTTTACTCCTTAGATTTTGTTATTCTGCATTACCAGCAGTTATTATTTACTGTAGCTGTCATTTTTGTTTCTGTTATTTTTGTATGTTATAGGGTGTGATTAGTTGCTCTTAATTTTCACCCATTCCCCTAAGGTACTGTAGCTTTAGATTCTACCTGGATTTGTTTTTGCCATAGCCTACCATACTCATCATATGCAGCAGTGGTCATATTACTCCTAGCCATTCATTTGTTTCTAAGTTTTGATACATTTATTTGTGTGTGTGTATATATATATATATAGCCTATATAATATATATAGGCTATTAGCTTTTGTGTAAGTGTTGATATTGGTACTTTCCTTTCATTTGTCTCCTACTTTTTGGCCTTTCATTTATGGCCTAGTTTTTGCCTTTTCTGTTGTTTTGCCCTTTGCTTTGGTGTGTTTCCATGTAGCTACTGAACATTCTTTATACATGCATATTTACTATCATCATTGATTCTTTTTTAGTCCTACAGTGCTCTTAACCTCTCACTCAAGTATCATACTGTAACATGTTAGTTTATTCTTGCTGTCTCCGACAGTTTTTTCAGTCTAGGAATAACAAAGGAAAGCCAGCAATACCCAACTCATCCAGTTAAGTAAATTTGTTGAACTGGATGAAATAGTCTAAAGATAGCAAGGGTAAAACATACCGGTACTTTAAAATATGTTTTCATGCTTAATGGGCTAAATCTGATGTCTTTTCTTTGTCTACCTTTCCACATTATAATTGCAGCAGTTACTTTTTCTGCAGGTTTTCCTTATGTAATTCTTTGTAATTTACATGTTTTCTCTCTTAATCTGCCTTTACTTCCTGATGGGTTTCATCATTGTTTTTCATTGTGTAGCCTACCTAGTTTCAAGTTTCACAGTATTTCATTGTAACAATGTGTTAAACTTTCCTTTTTTTTCTGCATTTGTTGAGTGAAATCATTGCCTGGAGCAGTTTGATGCTTTTTGTCATTCTGTGCCCTCTTTGTATACTTTGCTTATTCTCTGTATCTCGGCTGCTTTTCGGTACTGGGTACAGTACAATACCGTACTTTTATCGTACCATTATCTCATGTATTTAGTTTGCCTTGTGCAGTACCTTTACTCATGTTTGGCATTTAATACTTTGGTACTGGTACTCTAGTGGTAATCTGTGCTGTGGACTATAAGTTTCATGCTAGCTATTACTTCCTTGTATTTTCCATCTCCACTATTCAGCAGTTACTGTCTCCAGAGCCTTCACATCATGCTGTCCCAGTGGCCTCCCTTGCTTCTTTTCACATTCATCTTTTTCTTTGGTTGTCAGTGGGGTCGCACATAGTTCAAGGAAGACTTGTATCTTGCTGGTCACCTCCCCACCCACACAGACCATGCCTAGTGATGACACACCTGACATATGTGGGAAGTAAATGTAAAACTTAAGTAAAAGAAGTCACCTTAAGCAGTTACCCTATGTCATTTAGCTCAGTAAGTTTATTAGACAGTAATGACTGTACCAAGGTTATTATTTCTTTTTAGGTACTTGTACTGAGATACAGTGCCAGAGCACTTTTTCCATAATTGGTCATTCATGTATATCATAGTACTGTACAGTAAAACTTATGATTATAAACTGAGTAACCTACATGCTTGACTGGTGTCCAAGGATAGTGAGTGCCTGGTCTTTGTTTGCTGTGCACAGCATTAGGTCAGTCAGTGTTCAGAGTGTGAAGTAAAAGTTACACCAGTCCTATAAATTCCCCAGTGACGAAGAGTACGGTATTGGAATGGGATGTTATGTGATAGTGGTGATCATTCCACGGCTGTTTGTATCCCTTGCTGTGTTGGTAAATTAAGTAGTTGTCATTGGCTTTATAATTTTTGCTGTGGGGACATAAATTAACAACTGGTGGTGCCATCATGGAGTCACCTTGGCATGGTTTATTTTAGATTATGGCCAGCTATTAGCCAGATGCAAGGTTCCCACACTCCCACACTTGCCTACTTTTTTTTTTTTTTTTTTTTTTTAAATACTGTACTGGTATTAATAAGCGTGTAGTTTATGTGGTGATGTATTTTTTCAGTTTTTGTTAATAGTTAGTTACTGCACTGCATATGGTACTGCTATCCTTTTGCCATAACTTTTGGTGTAGGCTTCATGTATGGTACCAAGTCAATGGATCATTTATTTTGAGATTACAGTTACACTCAAAACTGTCTACTTATATTTGAACTTGCTTGCAAAGTACCAGTACTGTACAGTATTAGACTTTGGAATACATACTGGTAACTTCATTGTAATGAAAATCCTTTTATATGATTACAGTACTTACATTTTAGCTACCCAGTAGTCACTTAGCTAATCAAACTTATTTCCGGTACTGTATTTTATAATTTATTGGGTACTCAGCTGATGATAAGGTAACCTACCGTATGCAATGCTTTGTCAGATGAAGGTCAAAAGGTGAATGTAGTGTAGCTCAAGGTCAGGGATACATTATACAGTATAGGAATCAGTTGAAAGCACAAGGTTGACAATGTAGAAATTAAAATATTAATAGTTGACCTTCTTGTAGGTTAGTTTTGCAATGTATATGCCATCATATATGATTTCTTTATATTCTAGTCCTTGTCAAGTTGGTGCTGTCTGCCTAGCAACAAATTTCACATGGTACAGATGTTAGATTTTCTTATCAGCAGGTAGTGAAGGGAAAAGCCTGCTGCTTAGTATGATGTACAGTATGGTAGCTAGGCGAAAAAAAAAAAAAAAATTGCATACTAGTACTGGGCATTATTAAATATACCATAGTACAACTAGTGCAGTACAGTATGGTTCAACATAGTACACTGATGCACTTTCATCAGTATTCTTACAGTCACAATAATGAATATACTGTTTGTTTGCAGATTCTGCTGCGAAAGATTCAGGAAGCAAAGCCATCCCGTGAAGTTGCATCCTTCCGCTCCCCCCGGCACCGTGCATCCCCTGGCCTCCGTCCACCTTCCAGCCTTCCACCACCCACTCCAGGGTCATGTGGGGCTACAGCTCGGTCTGGCCACGCTGCCACACCAACACCCCGCAAGGAGACTGCGCTGTGAGAGTGCCCCTAAGGGTCTGGGGCAGTGAAGATGCCCCAGACTTACTGTGAGATTCCAGGGTGCGACCTGCCATTCGCTCGCAACGAGATACTCCCGAGCTCCTGAAGCTGGAGAGTCGGGGATTTGTCTTGCCAATGCCCCAGTGCCGTGAGGTCCCCCCTGACCCCCTTTCCAACACTCATGAAGAGGTTTTGGGTGATCTGAGGTGAGGTTTGGGCTGAATGTTGCCACTATGCACTTGGCAGTCCACCCTATCAGTAGCCCCCATGCTTCATTGAGTTTGCCAGCCATACTCAGTTTATAGCTCAGTCAGTCAACCAGTTTAGTCAACCCCCTGCTACACCCCAGCTGTGCTCAGGTGTGAAGATTCGGTTGTCCCATTTTAGTCGCAGTGTGTTCGTCTAATTCTTGTTTTCAACTGTGACATTGATCCAAGAGCCGGGATTTTGGTTCAGTTGCTCCAAGGTTGTCATAACTAGTTTTAATGTCTTGAGGGATTATAAGAAAGTGTACCCTTCAGTGTGCTGCTGATCTATTCCATTTTCACATCTCCATTTTTAAATGCCAGACTACATATTCAGGATGTCTGTAAAAGTTATCCAAAATTTTGTCTGCATTAAGCTTCCAGTTCATAGCATGTGTTGTGAGACAAATCCAAGCGCATTTAGAGCAGATCTGTATTAATGTCTTATACTAGACGATATCCAAGTTACTATGAAGATACACAGCAATAGGTAACACACTTAGATAATCTTTAAAATACTACAGTACTTCCCATTTATACAGAGGTTGTCGATGTTTACCCAGATATATAACTTTATGTCAACAGGATGCAACAGTATTAGTATGCAAAAATGTGATGCTAATATCTGTGCAGTTTTGATATGCAAAGTTAATTTCAGAGTATGCAATGTTAACAGTCCTGGAAAGGGAAATATTTTTTAGTAGAGGCAGCTTTTTTATGTAAGTTTTCTTTAATGGCCAGATGCTTGTACATGGCAGTTTTATGTCATAACTTTTTTAAAAGTTGAGCTACTGTTCAATTTACAACCGATATGCTCGCAGTCATTTGTCAGGTTCTTGTGTATTCATAACTCATATTGAATATCACCAACCTTCTCTCACCTAAACCTCAGTTAGCCCTTGTGTTTGTTGGTGTAATGCAGCTGACAAGAACATTCCACAGGCCAAGCAATCACACCCACCCTTGCCAACAACACCAGTACACAGTTGACTGAAATAAGCAGGTTGGTGTCAGTGTGCAAGAGAAGCACAACCATACTTGGACAAAGGGAGAAAGTTCAAACATGTATAAATTATCTTTGTTTCATGTAGGGTGATGTAGGGGACTCATGAGACATCAGCAAGTCTAAATCAGGGTTGGGCAACAAGCAAATCTCCACTAATGATTGCAGGACCTAAATTAATTATTAAGTATTTATGATGATACCATACATATTTGTATTGCATAGCATAGGTTTCCAAAACATTTTATTTATAATAAACTTGCAGTACCATTGGGATTAACAAAATTTTCATTGGCTGAAAGTTGGTTGTGCTCAGGGTAGATTTGCTTAAGCTATTTCAACACATTGCAACACTTTCAGAATGCTTGTCTTTGTTCAAACACAACACTGCTCCTTTCAGGCTAGTCATACCTGACTAGTGTATTCCATCAACTCTTATTTTTATCGAGTTATATTTCAAAGAGCTGTTTTCATACCTGTGATTTTTTTATTATTATTATACAAGATATACATTTTGTATTTTTTGTTAGCCATTCTTCCCTCATCATGGTTAAATTTTTGTACAAACTGTCATTATAAATTCAGTATGGTAGGATTTATCAGTCATTTAAATTTCAGTCAGTCACATCATTCATAGATCAGATTGCAATGAATGCATTTATCAGCACAATTGTTGACATGATAAGTGAAGCACAAAGTGACTAAGTTTATCATAGCACACAGTGGTTCCTGTGAACACAGTTCTTATCATTTAGATCCACCAAGCAGTATGAACTAGTGACGGGTATTGAAATCTTGAAGTGTACATATTTCACATGTTCCATTCAAGAGGAATGGCAACCATACTTGTTCACTAAAGAGTGTCATTATGTAAAGAATTACATCGGCTCGAATTACTATTTACAGTACAGTAATGCCTTTTATGCTTGACTGAGAGGTTTGGAACAACTGATATGGGAATGTTGCTTTGTGAAAGAGACAGATACCTCACGTAATTAGATTCCAGTTAGTCCATCATTGGTCCACTGCTCTCCATGTCAAGCAGATAATGTCCTACTGCAATTTTATTTTCAATAATCTAGTCAGACGATCTATATCTGTCAGTTGGGCACGTTCAATCTCTTGTCTATTCTAACAGGCATAGGAGAGATGCTTCCCTGTTAAATGTATCTTTGGTCAGGAAAGCATTACCTCACTGGATTTGTAAGAGTAAACTTGGATTGCTCTTGCCATAATGCTTCCACAAACGTGTCAATAAGGTTATTTCCTAATCTCATTATTTTACAAGCTGCAGCTCATAATAATGGTAATACTGTAATAATAGTGATTGTGATCATGTACAGGTATAATCAAAGCATAGTCAGATCCTGTTGTCTGCTTCATCCAAGTATCATAATCTTGCATTGGATTCACTCCATAACATTGTGACAACAAGGTGTCAAAGTTACTGCCACTGATCTAATAGAAAGAGGGACCATTGCTGTACATCATTATTTTTGGTTGTAATATGTCAGTTTTTATACATTTATCATAAATTTGCTTATGAAATATTAAAGGGTTGGTAAATACAGTAAATGGCATTTGTATCATAAATTAAAGAATATATTTTTATCCATTTTTGAAGTTATGTAATTATCTAAAGGTAATTTGTCTCCAAAATTAGTTCATTTGCATCAGGAAGTGACACAGGAGCTGCATCATTCTTGAGGTCATGACAGACAACAAGGAAAAGTAATAATATCCATTTTAACTGGAGACAATGTTAATACCCTGCTTATAATACTATGTAAATATTTTTTTATACTCGTCTTTCATTGTCTGTGAACATTTTTTGAACAATAAAAATGTATTGTTGAAAGGAGGTGTTTGTTTCCCCTGTTAATATAATGTATTAGTGTATATGATGGCACTTGAAGTGTATACTGTATTGATAATCAGCAGTAATGAGAAATGATTTAGTGTACAGTACTGAATGAACATTCCAGGCTACAGTAACTGAACATGGTTTCAGTTCTTGTGCTGAATTAGAAATATGTCTTCACACATTTTTGAATATGTAAACTTCCACTGTGATTCCAACTGGCATATAGACACTTTAAGCTTGGCATACTAGAATAGCAGAGCTCATTACAAAGTGACAGCAACCATAAGCAGCCAGATTTTAAATCCTGTATCTTAAATTTAGGTAAAAAGTACTTAAATGCTGTTTCCAGTTGCATGCAGTTTAATATGCATGAAGCCATATCATATGCCATTACAGGAATATTGAATGGTAGGAAAGGAACACCTTGTTAATTCTTATCCATTACCCAACCCATCACAGATTGGTTATCTACTCACTAAAAATCTGAACTGTTACATCTCTAAAAGATTAATTGAAGTTAAAGAAGTACCTGTGTACAGTAATAGAAGACGTAAGTGGGTGAAGGAGCACAGGAAAGGATGGAGGCTAGTGCCGTGACAGCCTTGACACTTAAGAGATGTGTATGGGCTGTAAGAGAAGTGCATCACAATTTGTTAGTCCCCACATCAATGTATGGGTGTGACTGGTAGGGTATGAGAGCAAGGAGTAAGAACACTGAGGAGTGTGTGTTGCATGGGAGTGTACAGGATGAGAATGTGATTGCTTAAAAATGTGGAGTAAGGACATTTGTTGATCACTAGGTTGAAGAATGCTTAGCTGGTATGATTACAGGCAGAGAATGGATAAAGGTACTATAATGGGGTCACTTACGATGAAGGGTACGTGTGAGTGAGTCCGAAAGTGGTGCAGTATGCCAAGAAGGTAAATGGATTTGGTAAAAGAGACGTAAAGAGAAGAATTAGGCTAGGGAATGGGCAGGTGATCACGTCAATTGCATGAATTACGTACAGAGTGCATGAAAGGATCTGGCATGCCATTTTTAAGACTGATTATGTGGCAAGTGTTGATGAAGCACACCTAAAAAAAATTAAGATGTAGATAGATTATTAAAAGCTTGTGAGGTGGAGCCAGGATGCTGCAGGATTTCTGATGTGTGAATGTCCGGCCCATTTCATTGTGCATGTTGCCGATAATTAAACAATTTTTGTACTTTCTTTATCCTGTCTATCTATCTATTGCCAGACGCCTCAATCCCGTTTGGGGTGGCCACAAACAAATCGCCTCCAAGTCGCCCTGTCCCCCGCCATTTCACTGCCCTGCTCCCAACTCACACCCCCCTCTCTCATATACCTCTCCACCCCATCCCTCCATCTCATCCTCGGCCTCCCCCTCCCACTTCCCCCCTCCACCTCACTCACATACACTCTCTTCGTCAGTCTTTCACCCTCCATTCTCTCCACATGGCCAAACCACCTCAGTGTGTTCCTCATAACGCTTCCTATCACATCCACATCCACACCACAACGCTCCTTTATATCCTCATTCGTCAGCCTGTCTCTCCATGTGACTCCACAGGCTCCTCTTAAATAACTCATTTCCACTGCTCCCACTCTTGACTTGTGTCCTTCCAACAATGTCGAAGCTTCACTTCCGTAAGTTAGAGTTGGTATCACAATACTGTCATGTAGTAACTTTATCACTTCCATGCTCACTTCCCTGTTTCTTAACACTGCTTTCAAAGAACCAGCAACCTTTCTTCCCTGCTGTACCCTTTCAAGCACTTCACCCTCCAAACCTCTATCCTTACTCATCACACTACCCAAGTACTTAAACGTACTCACATTTTCCAATTCCTCACCATCCAACCTCGCTGTACATTCACTAACTTCAGCTCTCTCAAAGACCATCACTTAACCTCGCTGTACATTCACTAACTTCACCTCTCTCAAAGACCATCACTTTACTCCTCCCTACATTCACCTTTAGATTCTGTTTCTTACACACTCTCTCAAACTCATCCACCAAGCCTTGCAGCTCCCCTTCGTCTTCACTTAACAACACAGTATCATCTGCAAACAACAGTACAGGGAGTTTCCAAACACTATCCTCTCTCACCAGGGCCACTCCAACATCCACTCCCCTACCTTGTACCTCTTTTATTACCCCATCCATGTACAGATTGAACAACCATGGAGACATGACACATCCCTGTTTCAAACCAACTTTCAAAGAGAAAAATTCACTTTCTTTATCCTTTCCTCGAAATTGATCCTTCCTCCCATCCCAGTAGATCTGATGATTTCATACTTTCATCTGCTTTTATGTCTGTTCAGTCCTTGTACATCCCTGGCCTTTACTTCTTCCTGAAGTTTTTACTTTCATTATGCTAATACTGTCAAGGCATGACAACATGATCAATGAACTTCCTAGTGACTGACTTCTCTCAACTATGTAGCCTTAAGTTAATAGTCCAAAACTTCAAGGACTTTGTGTCAGATGCAGTATTAGAGTCTACTGTTGTGTTTTGGCTATGAACAAGGTTATGATCAAGGTTCCAATAAACATTCTACAGACAGCATCTCCAACCCAGACAAGAATGTTTTGGAACAAGCAAGAAGCTGATTAGTTAGCTGCAGTGTGGTGTAATTATTATTACAATGACAATGAAATTCACAACTCACCTATTGTTGAAAGATAATTTTCTTCAAAGCTCTTTATTCACCATGGAAACTTCAGTATCACATGGACAAAATCAACAACCAGCAGATTAACTACCACAGTACTGCATCTCCAAGGAAATCATCTTTTAAATGTTCATCCATCCATCATCCAATCCTATATTGCCCCATGAGGAGCTTAGGAGCCCGGGGCTAGGCAGTTGGTCTTGACACTTAAGATGAGAGTGACCAACCTCACTCATCCCTGAGTGGCATTACATGAGCAACCATCCCTTGGATATAAACCTTCACTAGTTTAATTCGATTGGAGTGCAACAATTACCCACTAAACCACCAGGCACCAAAATATGGTTATATGGTTACCACCCAGCATAGTAAATGGTTTCCTGGTGTACAGGAAACCATTTGGTTTGTCACTCAGTGTAGAGTCACCCACAGGCACAATGAAGAGGAAAGAATGTTGGAAAGAAAGACAGAAGTGAGAGTGTAAAGTCACCCATAGGCAGAAGAACAAGGAAAGAAAGACAGAAGAGGATGGAAGGAAAGAAGGATGGAGGGGAGGAAAGGGCCGACACCTGAGAGCAGCACTACATTGAGTGAGTGGATGGTGTGCGTCCCCACCTACCACATTACAGGCAGTAAATGCAGGAAATACAATCTGAAGTTAAAGGTTTTGCAAATGTTATTCACTCTGCTTTGAACACATTATTCAGAGATGCAAACTAGATTGACCAAAGAAATACATAAATCAAGAGACCACTATAAAATACACTCCCCCCCGCCCCTCCACTACTGGTATAGGAATTTGGCAACCTCACCACCCAGCAACCTCCAATGCAGGT
The DNA here is from genome assembly GCF_032717465.1 of Coenobita brevimanus. Lineage (NCBI taxonomy): Eukaryota > Metazoa > Arthropoda > Malacostraca > Decapoda > Coenobitidae > Coenobita > Coenobita brevimanus. The sequence continues at coordinate 25,382,192 of NC_137043.1, read as the reverse complement.
CCCCCGGTAAGATCAAGAACCATGCTTTGGATTTTCCCATCCAAAGTGTGTGTAGATGACTGAAGTGTGGTGTTGAAGTGACAGACAGCAGTTATGTATTTTGTATCATTTCTAAACATTTCATCACGTTTGTATGCATTGACCTTCTTTATTTACCACTGGCTTTTGATTCCACAAATAATGCCAAAAGGAAAAACGTATTTAAGGTGGCAAATCAGATGAAGAGGACAAACAGAGTTATCATAGGTGGGCAGTGTGTTAAGAATGATGAAGGAAAGGAGTGGTCAACAGTGAGGATATGAAAGATACCTGGAGAAAGAATTATAACTGGTTGCAGAATGACGAGTTCGACAGGAACATGGAGAGTTAGGAGTCAGCAGATCCAGTGTTTGGCCCTTGGCCTTTCATTGATGCCGCAGGTGTGTGCAGAGCAATAGGCAGGATACAGCTGGGGAAGGTGGTGGGTGTGTCTGGGTTGACTGCTGATATGTTGAAGAACTCCAGAGATACAGGAGTGGGCTTAGTTACTGATTTGATAAATTTGATTATGTATGAGTGTTGTCCCAGGTGACTGGCAGAAGAGTGTGGCTGTAAATGTGTATAAGAGGAATGGCAGTGCCCTGGAAAGAGTAAATTATAGAGGCATAAAACTTTTAGACCAGATAATGTAGGTAATGGAGAGAGTCCTAGACCATATGATAAGGAAATGAGTGAAGTTTGATGAGATGCAGGTAGGATTTATGCAGGCAAAGGGACCATTGATGCCATACTCATTGTCCAACAGCTTCAGGAATAATACATAGGAAAGAAAAGGGAGCAGTGTTTTGTTTTTGTTGATTTGGAGAAGGCCTTTGACAGAGTCCCTAAGGAGGAGGGTAGTAGGCAATGAAGAAGCTAGAAATTAAGGAATGGCTGGTTAGAATGGTTATGGTTACGTATGTAGGTGCTCACACCAAAGTGAGAGTGAATGGAGATATGAATGACAAGTTTTCTGTGACAGCTGGTGTGCATCATGAGTCAGTCTTGAGCCCCTTGTCATTTGTCATGATGCGTGAAGCTCTCTCACATGACTCCACAAATAGGCTCCCAAGGGAATGTATGCTGATTACTTGGTGTTGGCTGCAGAAAACGAAGAGTGGCAGAAGAAAGATTTATGAAATGGAGAGACAGAATGGGGCAATAGGGTTTGAGAGTAAAAGTGGATATTTAAAGTGGTAATATTTAGGTATTAGAGGTAGGCTGCAGATTAATGCTGAGTTTGTATGTGTGGTGTGTCGGGGAATGCATGCAAAGACTGAGAGGTGTGAAAGGATTGATCTTGTTGGAGAGTCTCTTGCAAGTGTGATGGAGTTTTATTATATGAGGGACATGTTATGTGCTGGAGGTGGGTCATGTTATGTGCTCTGTGGCTAGGATATGGAGTGGTTGTAGGAAGTTCAGGGAACTATTGCCTCTCCTAACACTGAGAGGGCTCTCCCTCCATGATAGGGGATCTTTGTATGTCGCATGTATTTGGAGTGTAATGCTGTGTGGTTGTGAGACCTGGGCAATAATGGATGAGGATATTCATTGGCTCAAACACAAAGAAATGACAGTGATAAGATGGATGTGCAATATGTCCTTAAATACGAGGCCTGGGAGGTCAGGATTACGATTGAAAAGCTGCAAGGAAGGATGGGACTTGAATGTATTGGCATTGTGATCAGGAGGGAGAGATTGAGATGGTTAGGGCATATAGTGAGGATAGAGAACAACAATTGGGTGTGAAAGGTGAGAGGTGATGAATGTCGAGGGTAGAGTTTCAAGGGGCAGAACGAAAAAGACCTGGGATGAGGTCATAAGGTGTGGCCTCAGGGATAAGGGATTGAATAGAGAGGCTGCCAGAGATTCAGCAGCATGAAGAGTTGTCATTAGGTGATAAAAGTAAATGCATGCAATCATGTTGGAACCTTTCTAAACCATACAACTGCTACTCCACCATTCACCATTTACACCATTTACAGAATCACCCATCGCACTCCACACACCATGGTTTTAACAGCACTAACGTTAAATGACTCACTTAGATGTGGATCTATTCTACACATGCTTCATTGCCATTACAAATACCCTACAGCATTAAAAAAATTTCTATCCACTTCATACTAACCTAAGCATTAACAGTATTGTGAGCTATTTTAAATCAACAAATCCAAAGAGATGGTATGTTGCAGTCATTCTCTCCCTGCATTCCTTAAAGCCTTCCATATCTAAGAGAAACAGTGGTGTTAGAGGTAGGCAGCAAAATAATTATTTTGTGTATGCTATATAAAGGAGAGCATACAGAAGCAGAGATGCAGGAAAGGATTAATCTAGTCAAGAGTTTCTTTATTGTGTTTTGTAATTTGAGGTACATGATATGTGCTGACAATGGGGTTGGAGCTAGCTAGGTAGAAAGGGTAAGGAGTGGTAGAAGGAAGTTTAAAGAGCTGTTGCCCCTCCTGACACTGAAAAGGCTCTCCCTCCATGCTTAGGGGTCCTTGTACGTAGCATGTGTTTGAAGTGTAATGTTGCACAATAAGCTAGACTTGGGTAGTAAAGGAAGAGGATATGCACAGGTTCAAACATAAAGAGATGACAATGATTAGATGGACAAGTAGTATGTCTTTGAATGACAGGCGTGGGGGGGTTATGATTGTGAAAGAAGAGTTCAAAAAGAGGATTGGACCTGAATGTATTAGTGTTGTGATGACAAAGGGTAAACTGAAATGGTTTGAGCATATGGAGAGGATGGAGGATGAAAGCTATGTGAAGAGAATGAGAGTTGTGAATGGTGGGGGAAGAGGTGCGAGGTTGACTGAAAAGACTTGGGATGAGGTTATGGTGTGTGACCTCTTGGTTAAGAGACTAACGAAAGAGGCTGCTAGAGATTAAGCAGTATGAAGAACCGCCATTAGGTGACCAAGGCCGACACATGCAGGCATGTTGGAGCCTTTAGAGTGAAACAAAGTGAAATATTTATACCCATGCATGAAGCACTGAGTTGGGATGAATCACTTCTCCAATGACTGTAAGTGATGTTCCTCAGCATTAAAGATCTGGTGAGTATGGGGGATAAGTGGTGAGTGATGGGGAGTTGTCATGATACAAGAACCACTTCTGGGTGCAACACTTCTCTGGACATTAGTAACTGATGCTTTCCCATAGACGCCTCAGCACTGTACTGTAAACAGCTGGTTCACAGTCTGTCCATGGGGAACAAATTATTTATGAACAACTCCTTCACTGTCAAAAAACAAGATCAGCATTGTCTTGATGTTAGACTTGGCCTGACACTCTTTTTTTTTGGTCTTGAGATGTTGGTGTCTTCCACTGATTGGACTGCTGCTTGGTTTTAGGGCCATACCTGTAAACCAAGGTTTAGTTACCTGTAATGGCATTAAAAACAAATTCTGGGTCATTTCTCAACTGTTCTTTCAAGCCCTGACACACATTCACATGATTTACTTTTTGATTGTCCACTAGAAGTTGAGGTGCAAAGTTTGCCGAGACTTGGTGCATATCAAGTTTCTTGTGTCGAAATCTATTGACTGAAATTCAAGAAATGCCTGTGGCTTCCACTAGTTCATCAATTGTGTGATGATGATCTTCCAAGATTGCTATTTGAATTTTCTCAATCTTTTCATCTGTTCGAGAGGTTGAAGGATGGCCAAGACATGGAGAGTCTTGGACTAACATGTTGCCTTTCTTAATAGGTGTGTACCATTTGAAGACTTGTGTTTT
>NC_137043.1:25043430-25373430 GCF_032717465.1 Coenobita brevimanus | reverse complement strand
ATTCGCCCAGGCTTTCAAGTGGTGGCTTGTATCATCTATCAGTACTGCCAATGTCCAACACTAGTCAGCACTCCTAATCTCATCTGTACTCCCATCCATTGTTGACAATTTAGCCATTTCCCCCCGTTCTTGACTCCCCTCCCTACCTCCCCTCCATTACTCTCTCCTCTTGCCTGACCGGCCATGCTGCGCTAAGTAAATCTTCCCTGGAATTTTCCGCTGATTTCATCCATTGAAATAAGCCCTATGCCCTATTCTTATACCAAATAATATATACAAAAAAGAAATAAGGTAAGTGATAGTGCCATACACCTGGAATGGACTAATTATCACCTGACAACACCTCATGTGCACTCATTCGCTAATTTTCGCTGTTTATTACCCCTTGAAATATGCCGTATAATCTATTCTCGTAATAAAAATATATATACAGTAATCTCGCGTCCAACACGCGTTAGTCCAGCACGATCCAGGTCCAGCACGGAGAGCAAATAATTAGTATTATTTAATGCGATTTAATTACTGCAACACGAGTGTATTAGCATAACACGCACAAAGCTCCGGGAAGTGAGCGAAATCCGCAGAGTTCAACTCTAGCACAATCACCCCTGGTCCAACACAGTCATACTGGACATTCCCATGATGATGATAGCCAATGAAAACTTCTGATCAAGTAGCCTTCCCCGCCCGTTATCGTGACGTGATCGTGATGCCACCCAATTAAAAACGCTTCTGATGTCACGTGATGTTTTGTTTAAAAATCTCCCGCCACAGCGCCACTCAGTCGCATAATTGCATTGGAAGGTGCTTTTTTCTTGCTGCATTTTCTGCCCTTGTTACTGCATTTTACCCTGCTCACGATGCCCAGGAAGCCTTCTGAGAACCCCAAGAAGTCTCGGCACCTCCCTCAGGTCACCAAGCTAGAAAGCATTGAGAGGAAGAAGAAAGGGGAGAGGATAGTTGACATTGCCAAGGCCTACGACATGAGGACCATAATAAAAAACCAAGACAAGATCCTGGCAACCGAAGGCTATCACACGGCACTTCATACCAGGTTTGCCGAGGATACAATGGTAAATCGGAACGGTAACGTGGTAAAATTGCCGACGATACCACGGGCATTTGGAATTCATCTGGATGGATTCCTGCCGAGGATACGACGGGCAAAACAGTGTGACCAAAACCCAGGCGACTCGACAGAGAATGTATCGTACTGCAGCACTGAACATTTAGCCTGACGCTGAATACATATTAATATTTTAGAATAAATATCAATCGTTTTGAAACCCTTCTCATTGGCGTGTGTACCAGTTTATAAACAAAGTTGCTTCTCCTTATTCTCTACCGAGTCAGTGACAGCGATCACTTTCCACAGTCACGAGACGGGGCTCTGGCAACAGTGTGAGAAGCATGCCGTTTGCCGAGGATTACAGAGTGCTAGGACAGGCAGAAGCAGGACCTTCCATGGCTGTGGACGAAGATAGTGATTCTGAGTGTGATTTCGAAGGATTTATGAGGGAGGTTGAGGAGGAGCAACAGGCATTACCCGCTAGTGACGCCAGCAGCCATCCTCCGGGGACCCAGTGGGACTACCTACAGCCTTGGATACCACCTTCCATTCCCAGCAAGCCCACCAACACTATCCTAAAAGGTTAGTTATCATTCATAGCACAGTACCATTTATTATAATTACAATAGTACCAATATAGGTATAGGTATATGGTAGGTATTTAGGGTGACTTTTCCTAGGGTTGCTGACATAATTCATTTTTCCCCATAAGCTCTGTTGTTAGTCCAACACGTTTTTGGTCCAACACGTGACCCATGCATGACAATATTACTGTGTTGGACGCGAGGGTACTGTAAAAAAGGAAGGGAGAAGCCTAAGTGATATTTACATTCACCTGGAACTACCCAATTTATTATGTATTGTCTAGATTTCCTGCCAATCATTTCATAGCGTATATATTAGCAGCTGTCACCACGCTGACATTGGCAGCATTGCATTCCCTCTAGGCCACCACAGTGTTCAGTTTACTGTCATCTTTCAAGGTGAAACCACGTCGGATTAGCGCATATCCAATTCTGCCGCTTTTTAGCTCCATGCAAAGGGCCCAGTGACCTCTACTCCCTACTAAACTTCGTATGGAAAGGGGTAAGGGCTAAGTGACTGCTGTGGAACGTGAACTGGCTAATTTATCATTGAAAATGATGGACAGTGACTACGATCTTTCTGGAGACTAAAAGAGTGCAAGTGGAAATGTAAATAATGTGTAAACAGCAAGTGAAAGCAATGAATGTAAATATAAGTGAACAGTGGAAAATAGTTTTATAAGTTACTGCAAGTGACAGTGCATAACACAGGGTAAATAAAAAAGAAATGTAAATAATGTAAATAAAATAGAGAATATAAATAGAAATGTAAATGAGTAGTAATATACGAATACAAGTATATATACTAGGAGTAATGAAAGTGAAAGTTTCACTCTAGCATGTATGAATACTATGAGTTATGAAAGTGAAAGTGACAGATTCGCTCTCAATGCTAGTATACAGGACGAGAAAGTGAATGCTACGTATTTTACTGAAAGAGAAATTGAATGCCTACAGTGACAATAAACTACTATTACTGAAGGAAACTTATGGATAAAGACTGCAGATAAATATAAGTGTTATATAGTAATAGAAATATAAAGTGTGAGTGTTTTTATGACTAATAAATGACAGAACACCAACGGCGAACGAGCGTATGTGGGAAAGTCATACGTGCTCGTAAATTTCATTGCTTTCAGTGTTTTTTGTTCTGTTTTTTTTTTGAGTATGGATTCCAAACAATTTGAGAATCACAGAATAGTGTTTATAGTGATAACATCAGTCAGTGGTAATCATATTACGGGTTGTCGGAAAGTGTAAAGTGGAGACTTTGTTACCCAACTTCAGAGGTCTCCACAAGTCCTACGGTACTCGACGAAGGCTCCACAAACATCCCAGGAGAAAGCTGAAGGTATGTGCCATATGCATATGTAATTTTAATATTCTAGTACTAATAACTGATTTTTGGCAAATATTTTTAGAGAGTCTGTCGGAGCGTGAATATGCCCGCGGGACACATAAGTCAAGCCAAAACAACCCCGCGGTTTAGTGGTTAATGGTTATTAAAGTATTGATTAATTAATAATAAGTAAAGTATACTGTATTTATAGAATGACGGGGAATTGTCCAGGGTGTGAATTGTTCTGACGGGGAATCGTCCACGTCTTGACGGGGAATGCCTTGACGGCGAATTGACTTGGCAAATTCTCTCCATGATCCTCCCCAGGAAATGGCTCATAGACAAGTCTCCACTCTCCATCACTGGTGGTTTAATCAACTTGTTTCTTGCTCGCTGTAGTCGCATTTGAATTATTCTAGCGTCACCCATAGCTGTCTTCATTAATGACGGCGAATTGTCTTGTTACTGTTGTGACGGTGAATTGACTTGATGCCAAATTGTCCCAAAACCGAGTGGTGCAGGAGACAATTCGCCTTTTGTCCTCTTGCGTTAAGGTAAGCAGCCATATTCTTGTTGATTTAATTAAGGGATATCCTTGTTGACTTAGTAAAGCCATAATGTTGTTGGTTTACTTTATCTTAGGTAATATGTCTTAGATAGTTTCCCTGTACAGCACAATACTTTGGTCTGAAAGGAGTCTCAAGGGTTGCCCATGAAGGAGGGTGCTGCCCCTATGTTATTTTTCCCATAAGTTTATGTATTCAGAGTATGTGAATTCCTAGTATGCGACGTCCTCTGCTGCCCATATACTCACGTACTGTGGGTACCTACTGTATATCTATCTATCTATCTATCTATTGCCAGACGCCTCGATCCCGTACAGGGTGACCACAAGCAAATCGCCTCCACGTCGCCCTGTCCCCCACCATTTCACTGCCCTGCTCCCAACTCACCCCCCCCCTCTCTCATATACCTCTCCACCCCATCCCTCCATCTCATCCTCGGCCTCCCCCTCCCTCTCCCCCCCTCCATCTCACTCACATACACTTTCCTCAACAGTCTCTCACCCTCCATCCTCTCCACATGGCCAAACCACCTCAGTGTGTTCCTCCTAATGCTTCCTATCACATCCACATCCACACCACAACGCTCCTTTATATCCTCATTTGTCAGCCTGTCTCTCCATGTGACTCCACAGGCTCCTCTTAAATAACTCATTTCCACTGCTCTCACTCTTAACTTGTGTCCTTCCAACAACGTCCAAGTTTACTTCCAATAGAGTTGATATCACAATACTGTCATGTAGTAACTTTTTCAGTTCCATGCTTACTTCCATGCTCATATGTATATATATACATACATACATATATATATATATATATATATATTGTATATATCTCTCATCTCATCTCATCAGCCGTTTGAGTGTCCACTGCAGGACCGGCCTATCCCAACCGAAGTGGGGACGATACAGCCAATGTATCTCTACCAAGTGGCTTAGACTGTCTGGTAGAGATTGTATGTAGGGTGAGAAGTGCTTGTAAGTGTATTGTGGTGTTGGCGTGGCTTTGGATGTGCGTGTAGTCTGTGAACCAAGTGTAATCGGCCCGCGCAAGCTGACTGGGTGCAAGCATACTTTATAGAAAGCGACACTGGTTCAACCACAGCATCCCTGATGTCTGCCAATGCAGTACATGGGCAGAACGCTCCCAAAGTTTATTACCCTGGCAGGGCGTGAACTCTCGTTCTTCAGTGTACGAACATGCACACTTTACCACTGTACCACAGAGGCTCCATATATATATATATATATATATACCGGTATATATATATATATATAAGTAATCCCTCTAATATCCGAACGCCCAATATCCGAACATCCCCATTAACCGGACATAATCGTCCCGGGATCCAATATTCCCAAAATGGGCCAAAAACCGCAAAAAAATCGAAAAAAATCTGACTTTTTTCCCTCCCGTAATTTGAAATTGCCACGTGGCGCCGAACAGTTATTACACCATGGTCCTTTCACCCCTTCCTTCCTTCCCCTCCCCCCTCCCATGTCAGGGTTGCCATTTGGTGTTTTTCATTACCAAGTGTGGGCCAATTTGGTAATGAAAATTCGTTTGGTAATGAATCAGAATAATGCATTACCAAATGGATTTTTCACATGTATGAGGATACACAGGATGGAGATGGTGGATTGTTTGCTCTCTCTGATTAATCTGCTACCCTACGTAGCATGAAAATAATCAACATGGTGTTAATTATAAGGAAAGTGATTACATGTATTTCCACTTGTATATATAATTAGTGAAGAATAAATGCTAGCTTTACGAATTTGGTAATGAAAAGTTAAATTTGGTAATGAAAGTTGAGGAGATTGGTAATGTGGCCGTTGCGATCTGGCAACTCTGTTACCCCACCATCATCAACAGTCACAGCCAAACTCCGATCGAGAGCAGATGCTTATAGCATTGCAAGCCACAGGTGCTTATTTTTTGTGAATAAACAGTGAATAAACTGCAATACCTCGCCACTAGAACACACGGGAATTTACAGTGTTGTGCAGTGTTAAGAAATTAGAATTTAGAGTGCAGAGGATTAACTGTGGACTGCAAACTGGCGGTTCAAACCAGTCCAGGAGCCAGGGACTTGTAAGTACCCAGAATGTTTAATATTGTATAAACTCACCTCTAAAACCTCACTTTATGGTTCTTTTGCATTTATTTCAGTCTTTTATGTCCCTTATTGGTGTGATTTGGGTCTTAAATAGGTGCAATGCATGTCCAGAGGGAGTTGTATAGGTGTTTTTCTGAGTTAGGGTCCTTAAGTACAAGTCCAGGAGGCTGGGGCCCAATATCCGGATAGGATCACTATCTGGACATGCCTTTGGCTCTATTATGTCGGATATTGGAGGGATTACTGTATATATATATATATATATATATATATATATATATATATATATATACAAGCATACCCTGGTTTAATGATCTAATTCTATCTATCTATCTATTGCCAGACACCATAATCCCTTAAGGGGTTAGTTAGGTAAAACCCCATCATTAGGTGGGGTATCGTATATCTGGGTACTTTAAACATGTATTTCCACTGGTGGGCAGCGCAAACGAAGAAGAACCTTGCGCAAGCGCAAAGCGCAATCCACAGTTCACTACCTTGAGCACGCACAAATGCGCAATCTGACAAATATTTAGCCTGCGCAATGTCGCAAAGCGCAAGCGCAAACCGTTTGCATATATTTTTGGGAATTACTGAAAAATATTGAGATATTTAAATAAAACAGCATAACTACTTACTGTACTTTTATTTATTATTATTATTTTCTATTATTTGTAATTTGCACAAGTGCGCAATCCAATATTTACCTTGTGCAATGTCGCAAAGTGCTAGCGCAAATCATTTGCATATATTTGTGGGAATTACTGTAAAATATATATTGGTATAATTAAATAAATTACTAAATTAGCAACCTGCCCGCCACCCGCGGTGACTGAGGTACAGTAGGTCATTGTCCGGGAAAAACAGCCTATATTTACCAAGGCTTTGGCAAAGATCACGTGATTACTGTATCATCAACTCTCTCTCTCCGACAGAGGAGGGAGGGAATGGAGAATAAGAGAGAGAGGAGGGAAGGAATGGAGAATATGAGAGAGAAGAGGGACGAAGTTTATGCCTTATCTCCTCACTTAAAGGGACACTCCTTTGCCATTCCCGTATTTATTCTCTCTCTCTCAGAATAATGTTCTTTATCTCTCTCTCTCTCTTGTCTTGTCAAGACAATTTATTTAATAATTCAGTATAGATATACAATAGCATAGGTAATTCGTTACAAAAAATAAAAAAATCATGAAAACAGAGTATTTAAATCAAATATCCACAGCCTAATAAATTATCAGGTTGTGGATATCTGATTAAAATAATATGTTTTAATGGTTTTTGTAAAGAATTGCATATGCTAATCTTAATAAATAATGTATATTAATTATTATTTACTAATGATAATAATCTAAAAAATATTAAAAATACATTATCTCTGTTGAAGCATATTAAGAAATGCTACTACCCCCTTCCCTCCGGCCTCCCCCCACCAACCCACCCTCGTGACCTGCCCCAGCCTCCCCCATCCATTGTCCAGCCATGCGGGAAGCTCCCAATACCACGTGTCCCCTGGAAGACCACATGTCCCTTGTGCAATCCACAGGGCAGGTGCACAGGTGCAAATTTAGTTGTGCAAGCGCAAATAAGTTTGCACTTCCGGACCTGCCTTTTCATGTGCGCAAGCGCAAAATTGCGAATGGTCTCGTGCGGTGTGCAATGCGCAAACGATATCACTGGAGTGCAAGGGTGTGCAAGTGCGCTTTGCGCAAGTGTTTGCGCACCTGCCCAGCACTGTGTATTTCAATGTGAACCGTTTACCAGCCTTGGGCTTCCCCCCAAACCAAGTCCAAAACCCACCCATATGAGGCCAAAAACAGGTTTAAAGGCAATCTAAATGGCCTAACAGCTGTCAAGGAAGCTAACCTAAGCCTAACACCTGTAAATAACTCATTAAAACCAACAAATCACATCTGAATATCGTCAAATATAAGTCTGGAAAAAATCAAGCTTAGTAAACTGTACCCCAAAATGACAATGTGCACCCCACCTGTGGCTAAAACACATTAATCTAAGTCTAAAAACAGTATATAAATTAACCTAAACACACAATTATTGTCTAAAATATCATTAAAATCAGCAAAGGAAAATCAAAACCCATCATTAAACTGGGGTATGGCCAGCGTTAGGTGGAGTATGGTGCAATTTCCACTGTCATCGTTAAGCCAGGGTATAGCATCTAGGGGTATTGTATATCGAAGTATTACTGTATATATATATATATATATATATATATATATATATATATATATATATCTTTGCAAATGTTCAACTTCCATGGAACATTTTTACTCTCTTGCAACTTATCACTAGACAGTACACCCAGAGCAAATTGACTTAGGACCTACACACAAAGAATTGCTATGGGAGAGTTGTCTGTCTTTGCTTTGTGTTTCCACCTCTACCAAGTGAATTTTTGGGACAAGAAGTACCTGGCCATTCCTCTGGTGTTGGAAGGAGGTGGTGAAACTCAGCACGTCAATGCTTGCCCAGAAGTGAGAGTGTGAGTATGTGTTCCCATCGCTCCGAGCTTGCACCTCCCTCTTTTTTCGCATGCATTACTGTTTGCCCTGTTATTTTCCTAGAGTCAAGTTATCATGCCTGGAAAGTACTGATCAAGGGATGAGAGGGTCTGTATCATTGCATGGAGGCAGGATAATGTCCCTATCAACATGAATTTTGAACGTACTGGACGTGCAAAGTTGACCGTCATGAAGCTTCTTGCTGCAGCCCTCAGCCTGCCACCTGATGTCATACCAGAACACAAGCATGGCGGTGGAAAGAAGAGGACGACTTCCAGAGGTACAGATATACGTCTGAAGAGGGAAGTAATCAAGAATCCTTGACTGACAGAAGCAGAATTGAAGAGAATGCATCCCCAGCTGTTACAAGATGTCTCAATTCGAATTATCCAACACCGCTTGCAGAAGGAGCTGGGCTTGCCAAGCCGCACCACAGCCAACAAACCTCTTACCACTGACCAAATGAAGAAGCAGCGCATTCAGTTTGGCAAGAAGTATGCACACTGGACATCGGATGAGTAGAGAAAAGTTGTGTTTTCCGATGAAAGCACATTTCAAGTGTTTCAGGTGCGTTCTGCCAAGGTTCATCGCCCTGCCTCTCGTAGTCGATATGACCCTGCTTACACGGTGCTGACTGTTAAGCACCCACAATCAGTAATGGTATGGGGGTGTTTCTCAGGTGAAATGGGAAAGGGAGGCCTCTACTTTCTTCCTAAGAACTTGATGATGAATGGTGGCCAGTACATTCAAGTTCTGAAAGATCATTTGTTAAACTTTTTTGCTATTCATGGGTGCGACTTTTTCATGTTTGATTCAGCTCCATGTCATAAGTCAAGAAAGGTGACAAAATGGCTTCATGATGATCGGATTGAGGTCCTCGACTGGCCTGGCAACAGTCCAGATCTAAATCAGAGAGAAAACTGCTTGGCATATATGAAGAAAATCATGGCAGAGAAGGAGACACCCAATCTGGACAACCTCAAGACTGAACTGACAAATGTTTGGTGTAAAGAAATGTCCTTGATTACTTTGGAGATCTAAGTGATTCCATAGCAAAACGCATCCAACTGGACTTGAAAAACAAGGGAAACATGATTTCATACTAATGAATGGCATTTCATGAACAAATATTGTGATATACTATGATTTCTGTGCTTTTTAATACCTTGTCGGGGGAGGTTCCGAGTGAAATTGTGGTAGCTGTATATATATATATATATATATATATATATATATATATTCATCCATCCATCATCCAGTCATAAGTTGCCCCATGAGATGCATTTGAGCCCGGGGCTAGGCAAGTTGGTCCCAACATTTAAGATTTGTGACCAGCGTCATTGACCTCAGAGTGGCATTACGTGAGCAATAAACCCCAACCACCCCTTGGATATAAGCCTTCACTGGCTCAGTCCAATTGGAGTGCAGTAAGCACCTGCTAAACCACAAGGCGCCAAAATTCGGTTATATGGTTACCTCCCAGCATAGTAAATGGTTTCTTGGTGTAATGGAAACGGCTTGTCATTCAGTGCACAGTCACCCACAGGCAGAAGGAAGAAGAATGAATGAAGGAAAGAAAGACAGAAGAGAGAATGTAAAGTCACCCATAGGCAGAAGGACATGGAAAGAATGAAGGAAAGATATACGAGGATATATATATACAGTATATATGGAGCCTCTGTGGTACAGTGGTAGAGTGTGCGTTTCGTACATGGGTGAACCAGGGTTTGCGCCCCACCAGGGTAATAAACTTTGGGAGTGTTCACCCAGCCACGTATTGCATTGGCAGACACAAGGGGTGTTGTGGTTGAACCAGTGTCGCTTACTATAAAGTATGCTTGCACCCAGTCGGCTTGCATGGGTCGATTACACTTGGTTCACAGACTACACACACATCCAAAGCCACTCCAACACTACAATGAAACTTACAAGCACTTCTCACCCTACATACAATCTCTACCAGACAGCCTAAGCCACTTGGTAGAAATACATTGGCTGTATCGTCCCAACTTTGGTCGGGATAGGCCGGTCCTGCAGTGGATACTCAAACGGCTGATGATTATGATGATAATATATATATATATATATATTGTATGTGCCTGCTTCATTGCTACAGTGAGAGTCTTTTCCCATAAACCATCACCCATGGGCTCATTATATTTAAAAGGGTAAACAAAGACAAGGAGAGCTAATGAAATTTAGATACTGTATTTACTATACAGGCAATTATTTACTATACTGTACTAGGATTTATACTACACTAAGATAATAAACAATAAATTCAGGTCATTAATTACTCCCAAAAGTTGAATAAAACAACAATACTGTACAGCAAATATGATTTGCTTAGGCTGATATGACAATGGTGGGGCAGGTTGCAATACTAGGAAAAATTATGATTGTAATGGTATGTTGTCTGTTTTCAAAAGGCTGTGCTCATGGTCACATTTGTAGGTGTATTTCATGAGGTACTGGTATGTTTAGTTGCAGTTTTTATTGGCTGTTAGAGCAGTACCAGTATACAGAAGTACGTCCAGAAACTGCGAGTTACATGACTAAATATGGCTGCAGTCCTGGATGGTAAGTACCAGTTAATCCTTTACAATTTACTTTAAACATGGGAGCCTTAGGGACTCTGTGCTGATAATATTGGTCACTGTGAGCAGACATCTGCTTTACCAGTGTAGTCCAAAGGTGAAATCTGGCAAACACAATCTGCCATTCCAAACATTCCATTAATCTGCTCAGATCTCACATTTTCTTACTCAGGGCTCTAAACATCAGCTACTTTTATTCAACCCAGTCACGATTACTTTCTAATTTTCCTAATATAAATTTTATCCACTGATATATATCATTCTCCCATTACCAAGCAAAAAGACTGATGTATGGCACAGAACCTCAGATTACATATACTGTGCAGCAGTTTTGAGTATCTGATTGCTAAAACCAAGGGGAAATAAATTCAATAACATCTAATTACAGTGACTCCACCTTTACATGGATTATGCATCACAACCAATTAAGGCACACTAGAACACTGAGCAACTGGCACGAGAAGAAGCGCTATTTCATAGACAATGTAACACAAACGTCATGAGGTTGGCCTCAACTTTCTGACTCAAACCTATCGAACAAAAGAAGTGTTCCCTAACCCCATGGCATAAAAGACAGAGATATGACAGTAGCTAGTAGACATACTGGTAATAGCAGCTGCAACCTCTGGCTTATCTGAAAATGAACCCGGTGAAATGCAGGTCAAAGCTGCCCTTCTTTTGCAGTCCACCACCCTTCCTTCTGGGGACAGGGAGGGAACTGAGAGATGCTTCTTGTTGTCTGTGTGGCCAAGCAAACCTGATTCTGTTGGGCAGTCCTACATGCACAAAAGAGTACATAAACCAATAGGGAACTGGCACTCCATGAGGCAGATGGCATTTTGCCAGTGTCAGCCAAGGGTCCTTCCCAGAGTGGGGTGCAGGAAAATATGAGGAGGTTTAGCTCTCGGGCAGATGTTGCAGGTGCTCTGCTTCACCCATGACACATACAGTCACTACATGTAGGCTCCTTAAAAGCACCAGGGACGCTTGTATAGCTAGGCAGCTCCACCAGCTGGTAATATCAGTGCCATCACTTGAAGGAATCCCTCTCCATCACCAGACATACTGGTAATAAAATTACACAAGCTTTCATCCATTAGCTGGCCTCTGATTACTCTGCAGTCTCACATGCACTAATTTATAAGTGAAGAAATTTTAATACTCTAATTTTCCATCATACTGTAAATTCTCTTAGATACTCTGAAGATGAAAACACAACATGTCTGGATCATATCAATATATGCTGTACGAAAATATTATGCTACAACGGGCAGAAATGTTTTCATGGCAGTCTCTTACATGCATCTCTTAAGTACAAATACCTTTAAGACTATTTTTTCCCCTCGGAATTCCATCTCATAAATCCTAAGCAAAAAGAAAGCAACACAACATTTACCGTAGGAGTCATATGAACCAACAAACAATACTGAACAGAGCATGATCAACTGTGCAAGTTGCTGTTGTTAATGTTGTTGTTGATCAACCCCAGTCTGTCTGGCCATGCAAAGCCATCAACCACAGGCAAGTAAAAGTCCTTGCAGGGCCATCCCATGCAGTGAACCAGTTCCCTTGTGGCTGACAGCGCCTTGCCACAGCGAGATGCAGGGAAAAGTGTGGAGGTTTGTTTCCTGGATGGAAGCCACATTTGTGTCTCTCCATCCAGTGAACAGGGGTATCATAGTAGGTTCCACTTCAGTGTGTGTGTGTGTGTGTGTGTGTGTGTGTGTGTGTGTGTGTGTGTGTGTGTGTGTGTGTGTGTGTGTGTGTGTGTGTGTGTGTGTGTGTGTGTGTGTGTGTGTGTGTGTGTGTGTGTGTGTGTGTGTGTGTGTGTGTGTGTGTGTGTGTGTGTGTGTGTGTGTGTGTGTGTGTGTGTGTGTGTGTGTGTGTGTGTGTGTGTGTGTGTGTGTGTGTGTGTGTGTGTGTGTGTGTGTGTGTGTGTGTGTGTGTGTGTGTGTGTGTGTGTGTGTGTGTGTGTGTGTGTGTGTGTGTGTGTGTGTGTGTGTGTGTGTGTGTGTGTGTGTGTGTGTGTGTGTGTGTGTGTGTGTGTGTGTGTGTGTGTGTGTGTGTGTGTGTGTGTGTGTGTGTGTGTGTGTGTGTGTGTGTGTGTGTGTGTGTGTGTGTGTGTGTGTGTGTGTGTGTGTGTGTGTGTGTGTGTGTGTGTGTGTGTGTGTGTGTGTGTGTGTGTGTGTGTGTGTGTGTGTGTGTGTGTGTGTGTGTGTGTGTGTGTGTGTGTGTGTGTGTGTGTGTGTGTGTGTGTGTGTTTGTGTGTGTGTGTGTGTGTGTGTGTGTGTGTGTGTGTGTGTGTGTGTGTGTGTGTGTGTGTGTGTGTGTGTGTGTGTGTGTGTGTGTGTGTGTGTGTGTGTGTGTGTGTGTGTGTGTGTGTGTGTGTGTGTGTGTGTGTGTGTGTGTGTGTGTGTGTGTGTGTGTGTGTGTGTGTGTGTGTGTGTGTGTGTGTGTGTGTGTGGGGGGGGGGGGGGGGGGGGGGGTGTTACCACCCAACACTGTAAATGGTTTCCAAGGTGTAGAGGCACCCAAAGTGAAAAGAAGAGTAACAGAAATTGACAGGTGAGAAAGGTCAAAGCAGGAAGAGGGGAGGGCAGGCAGAGATATAGAATGATAAAGGTGAAGGAACAAGCAGGCAGCACCACATCATGTGAGTGGATGATGGTCACCACCACCTATCACCAACTGCGTCAGTGGTGAATGCAAGCAAAAACTGAAGGAAGGGTATACAGTAGACAGATATCACTGTGTAAAGCATGACAGCAAAAATCATGAAATCATAAAGTGCAAGGTCACTATGTAAAAAAAAAAACTGCCCATAATGCCTTTCAAATCATATGAACTCTGGACAATGATATCTGACACAGCTGTTGATCTGGCCCCAAGGTTAACTGAACATGAATTCAGTGAACCGCAGGATGAAGCTTCCCTTCTGCATTCCATCTTCCTCCCTCCAGGTGATAGGGAGAGCGTTGAAGCGTTGTGGGACATTTGTTTAACCAGGCAGTGGTGCCACCCACTTATACTGTGCCATCATGTCAAAGTATACCTCTCCAGCACCATCATAGTTACAATGAAAGCATTTCATGTCAACATACTGTATATTTATGTCCAAAACATAGCAACAATAACAAAATGGCAGTAAGTAGTTATAAATACACCTATAGTGGTGTAGAAGACAGGAAAGGACATTCAAGGAAACCTGCCAATGAATCCAATTCCCACAAGACTGCACCACCAAGGAAACATAAAAACTAAAAATGAGAAGAGTATGGTATAAACAGTTTAAAATAGTATACTGTACTCTGGTCTGCAGAGTTTTATTGATTCCATGTGAATTTCACATGATGTTTATAATTCTAACTTCCATGACTAGATACAACCATTTTTGTCAAAAAGGATACAGGTTTAATTCCTCCCATTCTTTCTGGCATTAGTACCTTAGCCAAGGTTACTGGTTACATTTGATGACAGCTATTACTGTCTCTATAACATTTAATATTAACACCCCCTCCGCCAGAGCCATTCATAAATGCCCATGCTCTTAGCCGCGGGCAGTGCCAGAGCCGTTCCAAAACAGCCTAGGATGTTAAAAATCAGCAAAAATCAAAATACTGAGAGAAGAAGGAAATATTTACCAGGAGTTCAGTTCTGAATGTGGCAAGTCACAGGAGACCACTATGAGTCACCCAGAGTGCATCCCGCACGTGTGCCCTGCCACTGCATCAGGTTAACTTTGACCATTATTTAAAAAAATTGGCAAAAATCGAAATATTGAAAGAGGCTGGAAATATTTACCAGGCATTCAGCTTTGAATGTGACGCATCATGGGAGACCACTATATCCCCCAGTGGGAGGTACTGAGAGAGGTGGGAGATATATACCAGGGGTCAAATTTTGAATATGGCAGGTCATATGAGTCACTTAGTGTGCGTCCCATGGCATCAACCTTGGGTCAACCCAGTCCTATGACACACTGGAAGCATCACCAGGGTATTATTCAGTATACCATGGCCAAACACCAAGGAAAACCACCTGGTCCCCTATGGAGTGAAAGAAGTCTATGGGGTTTACTTGTGTATTTCACCCAATAGGCGCGGTCACAATGGGGGGCCCAAAATCGACCTTCCTGGCTTCTGTGAGTACCAATTTGGATGCTTTTATGAGTTTTGCATTAAACTTAACCTATTTAGGCTACTGATAAACAAAAAATAAAAAATCAGTTGGCATTGGAGGGGGGGGGGGGGGGTTCAGAGGTGCGAAAGTTGCCAGCAGAGGGGGGAGGTGGTTAACCCAATCATCATCAACAACCTACTTTGTATTATCTTTACCACTGGTAATCATGGTGATGGTGTACTAGTGACTGAAGAGATAATATGGTAGTTGTGATCATGATGGTGACTTACGTTTTACTGGAGAGAATCACTTCATTATACTTAACCCCTTCAATCCAATGATATATTCTATTTTATTCTTACTATTTCCATAAGGTTTTATTTACCTTGTCAGAAACCTCTGGCAGTGAAGGGGTCATCAAAGCTAAATTTAACCGCCTACTTCAAAAATTCCCTCTTGAAATAATAGTCGTATGGAGGTTGCAAGAATAAGACAAAACACATTCCTCCAATACATTACCACTATGCTGGGAATCGAACCCGGGACTCTCAGGTGAGAGCTAGGCAGCAATCCACTACACCACGACCAGGTAAAAGTTATCTCACATAGTGAGATAACTTTCATATATAACGGATGATTTTTCCTGTGTAAAGTACAGGTTTCTTTCTACAACACATCAGCAGATTGAGGGAGTTAATGACCTTCTGTCAACTGCATGTTTTGATGTGTGTGGTAAATTTGGAAGCTGTATTAAAAATTATGATGAATGCAATGATGGCAAAATATGTGTACAGTATCATGTTCTGGTACTGACGACTATCAAATAGTTGTCTAATCTCACCTACTTCCACTTGTGTGTTCTAAGGGATGGCAGAATTGGTGCATGATAATGTCGGGTGATTCGTGGGTATGGCAGCAGCTGCTGATGAAAATGGTGGCTGGTGATCAGAATGGTGGTGATGGTTGCTTCTGATGAGTGTGGTGGCATGCTGCTGATGAGTGGTAAGGACTGAGTCACCCTGATAAAGTTTCAAATCCTATGAAGCCCTTCAGTTCAGCCTGAAAAGAAGAACAAAAAAAATTAATAAAAGAAACACTATGCTCTACCTTTTGAATCAAGATATTTTAACTCTGGCTGTAAAGAACTTGCTTTGAACTGTAAGTCAAATAATGTCAGACAACTTTAACATGCTCAACAGAAAGGCATGAGACACAATGACACGAGATACAAAACTGTCAAAACTAAATGATTTATGTTTTGTCCTGGAATAAAGAACTTTTGCGATACTATCCAGCTTAAAAAGGATGATTATATTCAGCTTCACGAAACTTACCTCAAACAAAGGGCTTACAGGGTTACATCACGGTAGAGGACTGTAAAATGGCGTCAATAAGGAGCTGTACCTGACTGCTCAATAAAGAGCCAGAAGGGAAGTGTATACAGCACAGAACACAGTACTGTATTGCCAAAAAAGAGTGACAAATGACAAACATGCAGACAACCTAAATACTGTAGATGAAGTAAGTTTGAGATGAGCACAATAACCTGGCAGATGTTACACAGCAATAGGGATATAAGTTTTGAACAATGTGTAAAAATTATTTAGGTAATGTGGTTGTTATAAAAACAGAAATCATGAGCACTGGTAATGACCACTATAAATGACTGCTGACTGTGGTGTCTGACTGGGAAAGGGATAGCCTAGATCCAGCAGCACCAGTTCAGGAGATATCTCCTTTGCTGAGTACAGTGGTGTGAAGCAATACTGTATATAAAAGAGGAATAACAAAGGGGTGGGTAGCTCTGGGTTAGGTGTTAGAATGGTAACTGACTTAATCAAAGCAGGGTTAAATAGAGATGATGTAAGAAATCATACAGCATGGAGAGATGTCATCAAATGAACAAGGCTGACTCATACAAACATATACAAATCCTTTCAACATACAACTAACAAAACAAACTGTAATGGATGACTTTGTACTAAAATGGCTGAAAATGGTGACTGTGAATGTTTTTAAGGGGAAGGGAGATCCACTTGAGTGTGGCAACTATCAAGCTCTGAAGTTATTAGACCAGATAATTAAAGTTCCTGACACAGCTGGTGTAAGAACTATGATATACGTCCAGAACCACAAGTCAATCAAAAGTAAAGCTTTGATCCCACATTCTTGAAAATCAGCCTGATATTAAAACAATTAACTCAATGAAACTGAGAATGCCAGTAACATACAAGATGGGTCAAGACATAACATCCTCAGCTGCTTGGTTGCCACACAGTTCAAATGAATGGAAGACCCATTTCCACATCAATATGTCAGTCTGGTTACCTAAATGACAAAAGGAAGGAAAGTGCCTTTAAAATTCTATGCCAATTATTAGACAATGTTGCTGAAGTACAGTACTGTATAAAAGCACTTGATCCCTGAATTTGCACAATGAATGGAACAGTTATCTGAAAGGGAAGAAACCTATTTGCCTGGAAATCAATTTAATATATTACTATACACTGTACAGTACCAGAGGAATGCCAGATGTCTTGAAAGAAGATTTGGAAATTGAGAAAAAATAATATTTAGACTCCACTGAAGATATCCTTCAGAATATAACAAGAGGGATTGTGCATTACGAAGCCAGAAATCCCAGACAAGCTACCGGTACTTTGTTTGGTTCCTTTTGGTAACAAGTCTCAATGCAGCAAAAAAAATGGTTGTCACAAGGTTATATTTCGCTGCACTTGACCACAGACTCAATACAATGGTCATGTATGTAATACTGTTCTTAATAAATATAACACTACTGAATGAAGGATTTTTTTTTTTTTTCACTTTTCTATTTATAAGTTACCATTTAAATAAGTGGTATATGATGCTCCAAATAAGCAATGAGTATGCAACTGTTGCACGAAGAGCCACAATGGGAGCCTGATATCTTTCCTTTGTGAATTTCAGGAATACAGTTATCATTAACTCTTCAACAAAAGATACAGTACTTGAGGCCCCTAATAACATAGTGTACCGAACGGCACGTTGAAAACGGAGAAAAACTCAGTTTAAGTTATGTAACTTTCAAAATGCCATAACTTTGGAACTAGAGAATATTTTTTAGAGCTTTTTTTTTTATATTTTAGCTTGAAGTTCGTACTTTCATGTCATGCTAATCTTGGTAGAAAAGAAATTAGCAGCATTCAGAAAGGTACAACAATAGCTGCATTTTTCTCCAGTGTGTTTATTGAGAGACAAAACGTACTCTCAGTAAGCATTTTTAACAATCAAACCAACCAAAGATATCAATAGGAAATGTTTACAAAAGCAAAATAATGTATGTAATACTATTTTCAGAAATTAAAAACCATTATAAAAATAGAAATCTTTCATTTTAGCCATCTGGGAATAATGGTAAGCTCTTTTTCTGTTATGAGAAGGACCAGCAGCTTTTTGCTCACTACAAGAGTCACTCATGTTCTCGAGACAATGAGAAAAAACACTAAAACAGCTCTGAAAATAGCCAGTTAATCCAGGCAGTGTTCTAGGCTGGCTGGTAAACAAAAAACTGTCACGTCGCGACAGATTCCCAGATCACACATGCCAATGTCTTGCTGAGCTCCCTGCCTTTCCCATTTTCTGTACATTATGGCTAACTTACCCTTAACATCATGCAATTTTATGCTAAAATATTCCATTATGTTAGAATAGTGGTGCAATAATTAATAATGCTATAAAAACAATGCATGGCTGTGAGCATAAAGAAATGCTAGTACCTGGTAACACCAGACAACACGTTGCTGGGAGGCACTTGGTACATGCTGTGCCCAGGATGAAGGCTTGTCAACGCACTGAGGTGAAGCGGGCAGTGAGACCATGTTACAGAAGGGGAATTTGGACCTAATGCCAGTTGCTTTCTGTTCCTCGTGGTTGCTCTCCACATCAAAGAGGGTTTGGGCTATATAGTGGTATATTTAACTCGGTTTCGCTTGCAGTGGCGCTCGGTACACTATGTTATTAGGGGCCCTCACTTACATCACGTCATTTTCAATATATGGCAATTTTGCCAAATTGATGCAACTGGCAGTCATCCTGGAATGCATCTTGAATACTAAAATAGACAGATGCAGTATTCTTGGAATCTTTTAGTGTGTTACTATATACACCAGTATCTACCCTGATAAAAATCGGCATATTACCAACTGGTTCGGGGTATGAACCGAAAATAACTCAATTGTACAATATTTAATGGGTAAATCTGATGCAATCACATGACGCATCTGACATTAAGCCAGGCAGAACAAGAACATAATCAGAAACAGTCATTCTCTGAATGAAATTACCTGGTAGTGGTTACTCTTTGTTAGATGAGGTAAAAAGACTTGGCAAATTTATAATACATGCATACCAAAACACTCACCTACAGATTCATCAGTAAGAGTCCATGATGTGGTGCCTTTGTGATCCTGAAGATAAATAGATACAAGTTAGAGACAGCTGTTAGTGTTGTTGCTGCTCCTTCCCAGCCTGTCTGACTGAGCAGACCCACTGACCACAAGCAAGCAAATGTCTACCTGTGCTCCATTATGTGGTGCCTTTGTGATCCTGAAGATAAAAAGATACATGTTAAAGACAGCTGTTAATATTGTTGCTGCTCTTTCCCAGCCTGTCTGACTGAGCAGACTCACTGATCACATGCAAGCAAATGTCTACCTGTGGCAGACAGCACCTCACCGGGGTCAAGACAGGGTTTCTCCACATGGTGGAGTGCAGGAAAAATGGAGGAGGCATTCCCCTGACAGCTAGGTAGGGGAGATATGTGTGAGCAGTACCACAGTCTCGGCATAGACTTTAACTACTTGATAAATGTGCCTGAGATCCCCATCCTGGAGTGTTGTGCAGGGCCAGTTACCGGGTCCCGGCCTAACATCACTCCCATGGCAGTACCTGCTTGGATGGTGACTACACATTTGGTGGGATAAAGGTCCTACACCATGCCTAAGGGTAACCAGACTCCAGGCAGGGCAAGGGTGTCCATAAACCCCGAGCTGGATACATGCTCTGGCTGCATATCCCATGTTAGATGCAGTATAGTTCAGTATATCAGTTACTATATAGTGGTGTGATATTGTTTCTGCTCACCCTCTTCCCCTGCCCCAGGCTGGAAGGAAGTTGTAGTCAGGGTTTTGCAGCAAATAAAGATCTATTGTTGGCAGTTTAAACATTTTTTAGACTGCACAAGTAACAGCATCAGTGCAAACTGACATTTATGTAGTCTAGCAAAGCCTTGGACTACCACCTTAACAAAATGCAGGTCTTTGGTGTGAGATTCTGGCTATGCCTCTCCCCAGGTCGGTGGTATTGGTAAAGACAGAGAACTACGGCCCACAACTGTACATTCATCCTTAATTTATTCCATTCAATAGCATGGAATTCACATACACATAGTATAGCTTTCTAGTCTTTCCATGATGTTATTCGCACAAGTGTTGGACAATAAATACACTCAACCCTCGACTATCACTCCCAACTGGTCCCGCTATGGCTGCGCTATAGCCGAAACGGTGATAGCCGAATTGAAGAACTTATGGTAATAATTCTAATTGGTGCCATGACCTCAATATTTACCCCTAAGATACCTTTTTTGTACCACATATTATTATATAATAATCTAAAAATGAGCATGTTTTATGATGTGATCACGATTCTCATAAATACCCCTCACAGTTGATTCATTGATGTTATGTTTCTTTCCCACACTTCGCTTGGTCTCACCATTCTCTATTAGTTTCACATTTCCAGGTTATCTGCATAACTTAGGTTCTTCCTCTTCTTTATTTCCCTGCCAGGTCCCGCAGCATTATGTTGGGTGATGGTAGGGGGATGGGGAGGGGGTACGTTGGCCATGGTCATATAATAAAAAAGGTTATTGTTCTCACTATTACTGTTCACGGTCTGTGAATGGTTTGGCAGGCAGGAGCCTCGGTCAGGAGGCCAATCAGTGCTCGGCTGGTGCTGATTTCACACGACCAATCACGGAGTGAAGCTTTGGTTGGCTGGGTGGAGCACTGGAGCCTGGCCTTTTTTAAATTTTTGAACATTTGCGGTGTGCGATAGCAGGCATTTAGTGCATGATAAAGGTATTTGGGTAGTTTTTTACATAGGCATGATAGCGAGATATGCTATACCGGAACCCGTGATAGCCGAGGGTTGAGTGTACTGCATTAGCTGTCACTACGTGACAGAAAACCTATATGTATTTGTACCCTCTCTCTCTCTCTCTCTCTCTTATTGTGCTCTCAGTAACCCTTTTCAATACCTTCAATATCTGATCTATTAGTTTCAACCCTCTGTAATAACTGTACTCCTCTTTGTGTTATCATCTTTATCTTTACACACAATCACAATAAAACCCTTAGTCTTCATGTGCTGTTTCTTAACTCAGATACCATTTTCATATCTAAATTACTAGCACCTTTGAACATCTCAGCCACTACTTTGCATATACCAGCTGTTAAGTTCATCCTCCTGCCTGCACTATTAACTGCCTCCTCTGAATTGGTTCAGCAATGCAAAGACCCTCCATATCTTAGTCAAACTCTTATTCACTATATGGCTGTATAGCTCACACCACACTCCTTTTAAATCTACATTTGTAACAGAAACTCCTGCATCATTCCTATCTGGCGGCTCACCAACTACTACTTGATTTTTCAATATAAAGATGTAACAGTCCCTCACACAGTAAATATTATCCAGGTTTCTGGATAACTTTACTAGTAATAAACTGGTATTAAATTACAGAATCATAAAACAAGCTACCAAACAAAGTTGTAGCATGACACAACCATTCATAAATTTACAGAAATGTATAATAAAATAAGAAAATATGGGATAATAAGAGTCTGACTACAGTTACTATAACAAAGCACTGCATCCCCATTGTCACATTAGGATCATACGGGTCCAGGACTCAGTTAGTCCAGATATCTTAAGAATGGCTTATTCCTTGTTGCTGAGTGTTTTGGATTTAAACCCATTATAGGCCACATCCAGTTGGAGTGCCTTAACCCACAAGATCATTAAGCATCAATTTCTTGGTTGTATGATTATTGATCAAGGCAATAAATAGCTTCCTGAGGTAAAGGAAACCATCTGGCTTGTCATTCAGTGTAGAATCACCTGAAGATGGCACTACACAGAATGAGTAGATTGTGGCTGCCCCTAACAACCACCAATCCTGTAGAAGTATAAGTAAGCAAGAATTTATGATGAGTAAAATGTGCAAACTACACTAAATGTCATCAGAATATTACAAGCTCCCATGACAAACAACAATAATCATTCATATTCATTCATTACCAGACGCCATGTATCCCAAATGGGGTGGCCAAGGGCTTAGAGTTAACTGTTTTACAGGGAGGGGCACTAATCCTCCACCAACCCCACTTCACACGTAGGGATGTGGTGCCATACACACTTAAATTCTGCCATACAATGATCTGTAACACCTTCTTCCCCTACAAACAGGACCTCAAAGCCACGGTAATCCCACCCGGGCAGGATCATAGGTACAGGACAATAAAGCCTCTGAGTAGGAGGATAAGGAGGCTTGGGGCCATGCAGCAAGATGTATTGACAAGCAACTCAACCTACTGTTTAGAGGGGAAACAGATACATATGCAGCTATCCATCTTAACCCTTTTGGTCCAATGTCTTTTTTTTTTTTTTTTTTTTAATATAATCTTCTTACTTCCAAATGATTATATTTGATAACTTCCTCACTACTAAAGCAGCCTCCTTAGCTAAGTTAAGTGTCTTGCCGTATCAAGAATAAAATATTCATTCATTCATCATCTAATCTTGTGTTACCCCATGAGAAGCAAAGGAGCCCAGGGCTAGGCAAGTTGGTCCTGACATTTAAGATGAGAGTGACCAGCCTCACTTATCCCTGAGTGGCATTATGTGTGCAATAAACTCCAACCATCCCTTGGATATCAAAGTGATGGGGTTAACAGATCTGATATAGTTCAGTACAACTCCTAAATTCTCTTTATCTATCTTCCTACATCACTTCTCTGCCCCTCTACTGTTTTCCAGACCAACACTTTCCTATTTTACAATAACTTTTTCCCCCAACCCACCCATGACATCACCTGGCTCACCTTGATACGTAAACCAGTCTTGAGCAGGTCATCTCTGAGTTCATCACATGCTGCCAGGAGTGGCTGACGTTCTTGCCTCTTTGTCTTCTTCTCCTCCTTGCTTAGATCCTCCTGAGGACACCAAAGCTGTTATTATACAAATGCTACCTCGTGTTTTACATACTTCCGTCAGTGTTTCTTCACAAGGTTGAGAAGCTGGTGAACAACTGCATCCAGGTGGCAAATGTTGACATCACAGCATTGTATTGTTAACGTCATCAATCTGATGATGCCCTTTTGAGGCACATTCTTGCTACTTCAGGACATTTATATTTATGTCAGCTTTCTCATACTGCTGATGGTTATATTTAACACCTACAGTTCAAACACATTCCTTAACTTTATATCACCAGGAATAGCAATATGTATATATATTCATAAAATGCTACACGCTCCAATCCAAAGTCCTCTACCCAGGGGTAATGCCTTAGCCTTTCGAGGATACCTGGTGTAAAAATATATATACTGTATATATATATATATGTATATATATATATATATATATATATATATATATATATACACAGCAACCCCTTGTTATACAATGCCTTGTTATATGATATTTTGCTTATACGATGTCGACATTTTTGTACCCTACGCTCGCAATACGACGGGAATGATTTGCTGCAACGATGGATCGTCCGTGGCTCAGTGAACAGCGAACGCATGAACGCAATGCAAATGTCCCCACACAGTTGGCGTTGGACAACACACACTCATTCACCGATCCAGCCTCATCAGCCAGCCCTGCCCAGCCAGCCAGTTCTGACAACGATGAGTGAGGACTGTGAGGCCCTTACTGTCCCTTAGCCTAGAGTCGGGACAATTCGCCGTCAGGACGATTCCCCGTCATTTATTTACATATCAGTTTATTTAGCAAGTACACTAGTTTTTGAATTATATGAGCTATAAAAGTGATCGTGTTTTTTTTGTTTTTATTATAAATGTAAAACAGGGCATCAAATAATGGGTATTAAATGAAAAAATATACATATACAGTACTGAATCGCGAATCAGGCAATTTACGATCTTTCCTTCATCATTTAACATAAGGCTATATACGAGACACTGCCATTTATATAAACCCCTAATGACCTTAAGTGAACGATCGACATACTTTGGAATGATATGAATAATCTTCATATTACGTCTATATAAAGGTTTCAGGACAATTCGCCATCAAGTCAATTCCCCATCATAACAATAACAAGACAATTTGCCGTCAGGACGATTCCCCGTTGTTTATTTACAGATCAGTTTATTTAGCAAGTACACTAGTTTATGAATACTTGTATCTCTTCAAAGTTGTTTTAAAATATACCCAGGATGTTACAGTACCAATGAAAAATAATGAAGACAGCTATGGGTGACACTAGAATATAAGACAACTTATATATGATATCCCAAGCCTATGCTATTGAATGAACACAAACTTTAATAGTTCATGCTGAAAATTAGTTATTAAAGTATCTATCTATCTATTGCCAGACGCCTCAATCCCGTTTGGGGTGGCCACAAACAAATCGCCTCCAAGTCGCCCTGTCCCCCGCCATCTCACTGCCCTGCTCCCAACTCACACCCCCCTCTCTCATATATCTCTCCACCCCATCCCTCCATCTCATCCTCGGCCTCCCCCTCCCTCTTCCCCCCTCCACCTTGCTCACATACACTCTCTTCGTCAGTCTTTCACCCTCCATCCTCTTCACATGGCCAAACCACCTCAGTGTGTTCCTCATAACGCTTCCTATCACATCCACATCAACACCACAATGCTCCTTTATATCCTCATTCGTCAGCCTGTCTCTCCATGTGACTCCACAAGCTCCTCTTAAATAACTCATTTCCACTACTCTCCTCTTGACTTGTGTCCTTCCAACAACGTCCAAGCTTCACTTCCGTACGTTAGAGTTGGTATCACAATACTGTCATGTAGTAACTTTTTCACTTCCATGCTCACTTCCCTGTTTCTTATCACTGCTTTCAAAGAACCAGCAACCTTTCTTCCCTGCTGTACCCTTTCACGCACTTCACCCTCCAAAACTCCATCCTTACGCATCACACTACCCAAGTACTTAAACGTACTCACATTTTCCAATTCCTCACCATCCAACCTCCCTGTACATTCACTGACTTCACCTCTCTCAAAGACCATCACTTTACTCTTCCCTACATTCACCTTTAGATTCCGTTTCTTACACACTCTCGCAAACTCATTCACCAAGCCTTGCAGCTCCCCTTCGTCTTCACTCAACAACACAGCAGCATCTGCAAACAACAGTACAGGGAGTTTCCAAACACTATCCTCTCTCACCAGGGCCACTCCAACATCCACTACCCTACCTTGTATCTCTTTTATTACCCCATCCATGTAAAGATTGAACAACCATGGAGACATGACACATCCCTGTTTCAACCCAGCTTTCAAAGAGAAAAATTCACTCATTTCACCATCCACATGGACTGCAGCCTTCGCACCATCGTACATACTCTTCACAGCATTCAACAACTTCCCATCTACTCCATATATTCTTAACACTTTCCACAATCCTTGTCTATCCACCTTGTCATATGCTTTCTCCAAATCCATGAAAGCCGCATACAACTTGTTTTCCTTCTCTAGAAATTTTTCCACTAAAGATCTAAGAATGAATATCTGATCTACACAACCTCTTCCCTTCCTACAGCCTCCCTGTTCTTCTCCAACTAATTCCTCTGTTCTTTCTCTAACTCTGTCAATAAGTATCCTACCATACACTTTTCCTATTATACTTAGAAGACAAATGCCCCTATGATTACCACACACTTCTTTTTCCCCTTTTCCTTTGTACAAGGGAATAATTATACCTGACTTCCAATCCTCCGGGACTCTACCTTCCTCCCAGGCCAATCTGCACGTCTTCAACATCCATTCTACTACTATCTCTCCCCCATGCTTCAGCATTTCACCACACACTCCATCAATTCCTGGGGCTTTCCCCGATTTAACTTTCTTCACTGCTTCCACAACTTCTATCCTACTGATTTCTTCCTGTCTTCTCACCTCCCTCCTTCACCCAGCCATTCCCCAGCCACTTATACTCGCATTACTTCCATCCTCTATGTTCAACAATTCCTTAAAGTGTTCTCTCCATCTGCTCACTTTTTCTTCCTTCTCCACTAGTAATCTACCATTTTTATCTTACACTTCCCTGCTAACTTCACTTCCACCCTGTCTTACTCTTTTCACCTCATTCCAGAACATTTTCTTACAGTCCCTCCACTTTACACTCAAATTCCTTCCAAATTCCTCATCCACTCTCTTCTTACTCTCTCTTACTAATCTTTTCACCTCTCTCTTTCTTTCTACATATAACTCTCTCTTCCGCCTCTCAACTTCTTCCACGTCCCTATTTCTCATCCATTCATTGTATGCTTTCTTCTTTTGTGCCACAGCCTGTCTCACCTCTTCAGTCCACCACGCTGTTCCTTGCACCCCCCTCCGTCTTCTCTTCCTTCCACACACCACATCACATGCTGCACATATTTCTTTTGTAAATATCCTACACACACCTTCCACGTCTCCCATCTGCTCCAATTCATATTTGCCCAATCGTTCCTCCACTTCTCTCTTATACTTTGCCTTTTTCTCATCCTCTTGAAACCTTTCCACTCTCCTTGCAACTACTCCTTCCTCTCGTCTTTCCCTTCTTCTATTCCTCCATCTTACTTGAATTCTAATTCTGGCCACCACCAAGTAGTGGTCAGAAAGTCCACTCCCCCAACCTCTATGAGCTCTTGCATCCATTACACATCTTCGCATCCTTTCATCCACACACACATAATCAATCATTGCCATCCTTTCATTCAGTTCACCACCCACCCTTCTCATCACTCGCCATGTATACCTGTGGATCATTTTATGCCTGAAGAGGGTATTGGCTATTACCAACCCCCTCCCAGCACAAATGTCCACTAACACACTCCCATTCTCATCTATCTCAGCAGGCACACCCCACTCACCAACTATTCCATCCACCTTCACATTCCCAACTTTACCATTCATATCACCAATCAAAAACACTCTCTCATTCCTTCCAAACTTTTCCATGCACACTTCTACATTTGTCCAGAACTCTTCTCTCACTCTTCTAGCACGATCTTGCGTTGGCACATACACACACACAATCGCCCACATTTGTATTCCAACTTTCAACTTTACCCACACAATCCTTGACCCAACTGATCCATACTGTCTTACGCTCTTCTTCCATCATTTACTCACAACTATACATACTCCTTCCTTTGCCCTCTCATTCTCACCTACTCCTGCACATATACCCCATCCATACTCCCATTCTCTCACACTTTCTCCTCTCCATTTTGTTTCAGTTATTCCACATACATCCACTTTCGCACCCTCAAGCACCTGGACAATCTCTCTCTCTTTCACCTCATCATTCGCTCCCCTTACATTCCAAGTTCCGATAACCATGTCCTTTTTCCGGTCCTTGGTCATCATCGTTTGGTCAGTCCTTGTCCGAGGCTTACTGTTTGTTTTTTTAGTTACTTGTTTTCCGGGGAGGGGCATTAACCCTCCGCAAACCCTTTTAGTCGCCTTTTACGACAAGCAGGGATACTGGTGGAGTATTCTTGAAAAACCCCCCTACCCCTAGGGGGGGTAGTATATTTATAGAATGACGGGGAAATGTCCTGACGGAGAATCGTCCATATTTTGACGGCGAATTGACTTCACAGCAAATTGTCTCGAACCACTTCAAAAACCCTACTTGCACAGGTAAGAACTACTGTATACTGTAGTTTTCATGTTTTTTCCTCTTTATTCATTATTAATGTGTTACTTTCAATGCTTAAACATAAGGATATTTCATGTATGTGAGTGCTAAGGTGTGTGTATGTGAGAGTTTAGGCAGGTCTGGGAACGTATCCCCCCTGACTCCATGTTATAATGGGTTCGCTATACGATGGGGTTTTAAGGAACGGAACCCCATCGTATAATGAGTGGTTACTGTGTACATACATATATATATATATATATATATATATATATATATATATATTGCCAGACGCCTCAATCCCATCTGGGGTGGCCATAAACAAATCGCCTCCAAGTCGCCATGTCGCCTGCCATTTCACTGCCCTGCTCCCAACTCACACCCCCCTCTCTCATATACCTCTCCACCCCATCCCTCCATCTCATCCTCGGCCTCTCCCTCCCTCTTCCCCCCTCCACCTCACTCACATGCACTCTCTTTGTCAGTCTTTCACCCTCCATCCTCTCCACACGGCCAAACCACCTCAGTGTGTTCCTCATAACGCTTCCTATCACATCCACATCAACACCACAACGCTCCTTTATATCCTCATTCGTCAGCCTGTCTCTCCATGTGACTCCACAGGCTCCTCTTAAATAACTCATTTCCACTGCTCTCACTCTTGACTTGTGTCCTTCCAACAACGTCCAAGCTTCACTTCCGTACATTAGAGTTGGTATCACAATACTGTCATGTAGTAACTTTTCCACTTCCATGCTCACTTCCCTGTTTCTTATCACTGCTTTCAAAGAACCAGCAACCTTTCTTCCCTGCTGTACCCTTTCAAGCACTTCGCCCCCCAAATCTCCATCCTTACTCATCAGACTACCCAAGTAGTTAAACAAACTCACATTTTCCAATTCCTCACCATTCAACCTCGCTGTACATTCACTGATTTCACCTCTCTCAAAGACCATCACTTTACTCTTCCGTACAATCACCTTTAGATTCCGTTTCTTACACACTCTCCCAAACTCATCCACCAAGCCTTGCAGCTCCCCTTCGTCTTCACTCAACAACACAGTATCATCTGCAAACAACAGTACAGGGAGTTTTCAAACACTATCCTCTCTCACCAGGGCCACTCCAACATCCACTACCCTACCTTGTTTATATATATATATATATATATAGACAGATAGATATATACTGTTTATATATATATATATATATATATATAGACAGATAGATATATACTGTTTATATATATATATATATATATATATATATACAGTATATATATACAGTCCCCTCGCATCCAGCACGGTAATATTGTCATGCATGGGTCACGTGTTGGACCAAAATCGTGTTGGACTAACAACAGAGATTATGGGGAAAAATGAATTATGTCAGCAACCCTCAGAAAAGTCACTCTAAATACCTACCATATACCTATACATATATTGGTACTATTGTAATTATAATAAATGGTACTGTGCTATGAATGATAACTAACCTTTTAGGATAGTGTTGGTGGGCTTGCTGGGAATGGAAAGTGGTATCCAAGGCTGTAGTTAGTCCTACTGGGTCCCCGGAGGATGGCTGCTGGCGTCACTAGCGGGTAATGGCTGTTGCTCCTTCTCAACCTCCCTCATAAATCCTTCGAAATCAAACCTCCCTCATAAATCCTTCGAAATCACACTCAGAATCACTATCTTCGTCCACAGCCATGGAAGATCCTGCTTCTGCCTGTCCTAGCCCGGCAAAGTGCATGCTTCTCGCACTGTTGCCAGAGCCCCGTCTCGTGACTGTGGAAAGTGATCGCTGTCGCTGACTCGGTACAGAATAAGGAGAAGCAACTTTGTTTATAAACTGGTACACATGCTGATGAGAAGGGTTTCAAAACGATTGATATTTATTCTAAAATAATAATATGTATTCAGTGTCAGGCTAAATGTTCAATGCTGAAGTACGATACATTCTCTGTCGAGTCGCCCGGGTTTTGGTCACACTGTTTTCCCCATCGTATGCTAGGCAGGAATCCATCCAGATGAATTCCAAATGCCCGTGGTATCGTCGGCAATTTTACCACGTTACCGTTCCGATTTACCATCGTATCCTCGGCAAACCTGGTATGAAGTGCCGTGTGATAGCCTTCGGATGCCGGGATCTTGTCTTAAGTTTTTTATTATGATCACGTTGGCTTCATTCATGTCGTAGGCCTTGGCAATGTCAACTTTCCTCTCCCCTTTCTTCTTCCTCTCGATGCTTTCTAGCTTGGTGGCCTGAGGGAGGTGCCGACGCTTCTTGGGGTTCTCAGAAGGCTTCCTAGGCATCGTGAGCAGGGTAAAATGCAGTAACAAGGGCAGAAAATGCAGCAAGAAAAAAGCACCTTCCAATGCAATTATGCGACTGAGTGGCTCTGTGGAGGGAGAAATGTAAACAAAACATCATGTGACACCAGAAGCGTTTTTAATTGGGCGGCATCATGATCACGTCACGATAGCGGGCGGGGAAGGCTACTTGATCAGAAGTTTTTCATTGGCTATCATCATCATGGGAATGTCCAGTATGGCCGTGTTGGACCGGGGGCGATCGTGCTAGAGTGAACTCTGTGGATTTGGCCCACTTCTCGGAGCTCTGTGCGTGTTATGCTAACACACTCGTGTTGCAGTAATTAAATCGTATTAAATAATACTAATTAATTGCTCACCGTGCTGGACTCGAATTGTGCTGGACTAACGCATGCTGGACGCGAGGGTACTGTATATATATATATATATATACTGTATATCGTTTTCGTTTCGTTTTTAAAGGCTCCAACATGCTTGCATGTGTCGGCCTTGGTCACCTAATGGTGGCTCTCCACGCTGCACGATCCATTGCAGCCTCCCTGTTCAGTCCCTTAACCCTGAGGTCACACTTAATGACCTCGTCCCATGTCTTGCTCGGTCTACCCCTCATAACCCCACCCCCAATATTAACACTTCTCACCTTCCTCACCCAATTATCATCCCCCATCCTCTCCACATGTGCAAACCATCTCAATCTACCCCTCCTCATCACAACACCAATACACTCCAGTCCCATCCTACCTCTCAACTCTTCCATAGTAAACCCAGCCCCTCCAGGCCTTGGACGCAGGGACGCACTGCACATCCACCTAATCATTGTCATTTCTGTACGTCTGAGCCGGCGAATATCTTCCTCCTTCACTGCCCAGGTCTCACTGCCATACAGCATTACACTCCTAACACATGCTGCATACAAAGACCCCTTAGCATGTAGGGAGAGTCCTCTCAATGTCAGGAGAGGTAAGAGCTCCATGAACTTCTTCCAACCACTTCTCACCCTAGCCACAGAGCTAGCTCCAGCCCCACCTCCAGCACAGAACATGTCTCCCAAATAACAAAACGCTTTCACACACTCAAGAGATTCACCAGCAAGTTCAATCCTTTCACGTCTGACAATCTCCACCTGCTCACCCCGACACGCTGTACACATAAAATCAGCATTATCTCACAGTCTACCTCTAATACCACTACATCTCTTAAGCACCCATTTATCACACACACACCGCACAACATGGAATTACTTCCCATGCCCTTGTGGCAAACTGCACATGGCCACTCTTCCTCGTCTTTGACAGTACCGTCACCAACCCTATATATATATATATATATATATATATATATATATACAGTGAACTCACATTTGGCGAGTAATAGGTGCGGAAAAAAAATTGCCAAACTGGAATTCGCCAAATCTGAACTGAATAACTAACGGGAAAAAAATAAATTGGTTCTCGGAATGCATGACTGATTTTCCACCTATATTATAACGTTACTGGGTGCAAATCATGTAATAAACACACATAACTTGACTCAATTTAATATATTTTAGCAAAGAAACAATACAAAACAGAAAAACTCACATAAGAAAATAAAATAATGGGCTTTATGTACACGTGGTGTATGGTGCGTGGATGCCTTAGTTGGTGGTCTGCCAAGGTCACCCATTCCACATTTCTGTGTTTCATCAGCCATTATGTGTTCTCAAGTCCTCAGCACAGGTAGGAATCACAATAAAACACAGACAAAATGCTGGACACGTGATGGTGGTTGGCAGAGAAGTGTATTGCACGTGATGGTGGCTGGCAAAGAAGTGTAAACAAAGATGTCTTGGAACCAGGGTTGCCAGAGTCTTGTGACCAAAAGTAACGGTAACAGGCCTCAAAAGTAGCAAATTTCAGTATAAAGTAGCCCAACATAATTATGTACAGTATATATATAGATAGATAGATAGACTGATAGAGAGAGAGAGAGAGAGAGAGAGAGAGAGAGAGAGCGAAATTCAAAATTTAGTAACACAGGGCTTCTAAAAGTAGGCCAATTCACTACTTGTAGCAAAATCTGGCTACTTCAAGAGGTTTGAGAAGATGAGACTTGAATTTCACAATACAAACTAAATTCTGTTGAAATTA
Source organism: Coenobita brevimanus (assembly GCF_032717465.1). Classification (NCBI taxonomy): domain Eukaryota; kingdom Metazoa; phylum Arthropoda; class Malacostraca; order Decapoda; family Coenobitidae; genus Coenobita; species Coenobita brevimanus. The sequence goes on along the minus strand of NC_137043.1, from coordinate 25,341,101 downwards.
ATTCAGATTAATAAAAAAACTTTTGAAATTAATTGGCACAGAATATATTTTTATTATAAACAACTTATCAAATGTGAGATTTCTGTCGCCAAATGAGAGTGTTGTGTACAATCCCATCCCATCGTCGAAAGTGAATCAGCCAAATAAAAACTCGCCAAATGTAAGAGTTCACTGTATATATATATATATATATATATATATATATATATACATATACTGTACACTCAACTCCCTGCTATCGCGCCTAATTAGTCACAGGAAACGCGCGTGATAGCTGAATACGCGATAGCTGAACTGAACAATCAATGGGAAAATTTCTAATTGGTTTTTCGGTGGCCCATTTTTCTAACTTTTAACCATTTTATGCCTACGATTTCCTGCCAATCTCTCCTCTAACATGAAATGAAGCATTATTATATTAATAATAACAGTATAATGAATAAATAAACAACATAAAAGGCCATCAACCTTTTATAAGGATTACGGCTTGGGTGGTTTGATGGGTTCTGAGGCTTGGGAGTGGCTTAGTTGCCGCCAGATCTCTTTGGCTGTCTCCATTTCTTTAGTGTCCACAGCTAAAGGGGGTATCACATGGTACCTTATATCAGGAATGGCTGAGGAACATTTAAGTGGAACAAAACCTGGACGCTATCACACACGTTCCTCACACTGTCATCAGAGCCCCATCTCAGTTGTAAACACGTGATTACTTTATCGACATCACAGTTTTTTCGGCATAAGAAATATTAACTCTTTATAAGGGTTTCAAAACGATTGATATTTATTCTAAAATACAATATTAATAAGTATTCAGAGTTAGGCTAAATTTCAATGCTGTAGTACGATACATTCTTTCGAGCCGAATGTTTTGGTCACTGTTTTGCCCGTCGTGTCCTCGGCAGGAATCTGTTCAGATGCATTCCAAATGCCCGTGCGATAATCGGGAATTTTACCACGTTATCGTTCCGATTAACCATCGTATCCTCTGCAAACCTCGTATGAAGTGCCGTGTGAATAAGTTTCGCTTAGCCTGTCTTCAAACTCGATGCATGATAGCGGTCTTGGGGTGCATGATAGCATGTATGGTTGTGCATTAGATGTGTGCGTAATAGCAGATAAGTGTGATAGCTGAACGCGCGATAGCAGGGGGTTGAGTGTGTATATATATATATATATATACAGTATATATACAGTACCCTCGAGTCCAACACGCATTAGTCCAGCACGATTCACGTCCAGCACGGAGAGCAAATAATTAGTATTATTTAATACAATTTAATTACTGCAACACGAGTGTGTTAGCATAACACGCACAGAGCTCCGAGAAGTGGGCGAAATCCGCCGAGTTCACCTCTAGCACGATCACCCCCAGTCCAACACGGTCATACTGGACATTCCCATGATGATAATAGCCAATGAAAACAACTGATCAAGTAGACTTCCCCGCCCGCTATCGTGACACGATCGTGATGCCGCCCAATTAAAAACGCTTCTGGTGTCACATGATGTTTTGTTTAAATTTCTCCCACCACAGCGCCACTCAGTCGCATAATTCGCATTGGAAGGTGCTTTTTTCTTGCTGCATTTTCTGCCCTTGTTACTGCATTTTACCCTGCTCATGATGCCTAGGAAGCCTTCTGAGAACCCCAAGAAGCATCGGCACCTCCCTCAGGCCACCAAGCTAGAAAGCATCGAGAGGAAGAAGAAAGGAGAGTGGAAAGTTGACACTGCCATGGCCTACGACATGAATGAAGCCAACGTGAGGACCATAATAAAAAACCAAGACAAGATCCTGGCAGCAGTGAAGGCTTACAGAGTGCTAGGACAGGCAGAAGCAGGACCTTCCATGGCTGTGGACGAAGATAGTGATTCTGAGTGTGATTTCGAAGGATTTATGAGGGAGGTTGAGGAGGAGCAGCAGCCATTAACCGCTAGTGACGCCAGCAGCCATCCTCCGGGGACCCAGTAGGACTACCTACAGCCTTGGATACCACCTTCCATTCCCAGCAAGCCCACCAACACTATCCTAAAGGGTTAGTTATCATTCATAGCACAGTACCATTTATTATAATTACAATAGAACCAATATATGTATAGGTATATGGTAGGTATTTAGGGTGACTTTTCCTAGGGTTGCTGACATAATTCATTTTTCCCCATAAGCTCTATTGTTTGTCCAACATGTTTTTGGTCCAACACATGACCCATGTATGACAATATTACTGTGTTGGACGCAAGGGTACTGTATATATATACAAATATATATATATAGATAGATAGATAGATATGGATATATATATGGAGCCTCTGCAGTACAGTGGTAGAGTGTGCATTTTCGTACATGGGAGAACCAGGGTTCGTGCCCCACCAGGGTAATAAATTTTGGGAGTGTTCCCCCCACCAGGTACTGCCTTCGTGGACATAAGGGGTGCTGTGGTTGAGCCAGTGTCACATACTATAAAGTATGCTTGCACCCAGTTGGCTTGCGCAGGCCAATTACACCAGGTTCACCGACTACACACATATCCAAAGCCACTCCAACATCACAATCACACTTATAGGCACTTTTCACCCTACATATAATCTCTACCAGACAGCCTAAGCCACTTGGTAGAGATACATAGGCACTATCATCCCCATTTTGGTCGGGATAGGCTGGTCCTGCAGTGGATACTCAAATGCTGAAGATGATGATATATATATATATATACTGATTGTGTGGATAAGATTGAAAGTTGGAATACAAATGTGGGCGATTGTGTGTGTGTATGTGCCAACGCACAATCGTGCAAGCAGAGTGAGAGAAGAGTTCTGGACAAATGTGGAAGTGTGCATGGAAAAGTTTGGAAGGAATGAGAGAGTGTTTTTGATCGGTGATATGAATGGTAAAGTAGGGAATGTGAAGGTGGATGGAATAGTTGGTGAGTGGGGTGTGCCTGCTAAGATAGATGAGAATGGCAATGCGTTAGTGGACATTTGTGCTGGGAGGGGGTTGGTGATAGCCAATTCCCTCTTCAAACACAAAATGATCCACAGGTATACATGGCAAGTGATGAGAAAGGTGAGTGGTGAACTGAATGAATGGAAGGCAATGATTGATTATGTGTGTGTGGATGAAAGGATGCAAAAATGTTTAATAAAGAGGTTGGGGGAGTGGACTTTCTGACCACTACTTGGTGGTGGCCAGAATCAAGGTCCAATTAGGATGGAGAAACAGAAGGGAAGGACGGGAAGAAGGAGTATTTGTAAGGAGAGTGGAAAGATTACAAGAGGATGAGAAAAAGGCAGAGTATAAGAGAGAAGTGGAGGAACAATTGGGCAAATATGAATTGGAGCAGATGGGGGACGTGGAAGGTGTGTGCAGGATATTTACAGAAGAAATATGTGCAGCATGTGACGTGGTGTGTGGGATGAAGAGAAGACGGAGGGGTGTGCAAGGAACAGCATGGTGGAATGAAGAGGTGAGACAGGCTGTAGCACAAAAGAGGAAAGCATTCAATGAATGGATGAGAAATAGGGGAGTGGAAGAAGTTGAGAGGCGGAAGAGACAGTTATATGTAGAAAGAGAGAGGTGAAAAGATTAGTAAGAGTGAGGTGGAGGGGGGAAGAGGGAGAGGGAGGCCGAGGATGAGATGGAGGGATGGGGTGGAGAGGTATATGTGAGAGGGGGGTGTGAGTTGGGAGCGGGGCAGTGAAATGGCGGGGGACAGGGCAATGTGGAGGTAATTTGTTTGTGGCCACCCCGAACAGGATTGAGGTGTCTGGCAACAGATAGATAGATAGATATATATACATACAGTAATCCCTGTATTATCTGGACCCCCACTATCTGGACATTTTGGGCCAGGGACTTTGGAACCCCCAAATTGCCCAAAAACCATAAAACAATTTTTAAAAATCCGATTTTTTTTTCAACCATAATTTGAACTTGGTGTGCAGTGCAGACCAGCTTTGTTTTGCCTTGTAGTTCCACCGATGTTCGGCAGGGCGATGCTGCCTCCTCCCCATTTCCCACCATCCATCGTCATCTTGAGTGCACGCTCGTCACCACGGCCGCGCACGTGCTCGCTTTTGTGGTGGTACCCTACCTGCTGCAGGCCCTGCTGTTCCTCTCCTCCTCTTCCTCATGTGTGTGATGACCCCCGAGAAGAGGAAACAAGAGGTTCTGACCCTGGAGAAGAAGAGGGAGATTTTGGACAAGGTGAACGCTGGATGGTCGACGTCGCACATCCTCTGTGAATTCAACCTGGCCCGCTCTACACTGTTTGATATCAAGAGATCCTGGGACAAGCATACCCAGTACACGGCTGACTTTGCATCGAAGACCAAATGCAACGTGGTGAGGAAGGCTATGTTCACTCCCCAGTTTGCAGAACTCGACCGCTCCACACTGATTTGGTATCATCAACAACGTGCTGCTGGTGTGCTGTGCATGGTATGGAGCTGAAGGCTGCTGATGAGAAATTCTTAAGATTACACGACACCCCAGACTTCAAAGCATCCGAAGGATGGCTCTTTGCTTTCAAGTTACAGCATGGCCTTACCAACTATAAGGCCCATGGTGAAGCTCTGGACACCAACGAGGAGAGAGTAGAGGAGTTTCAGCAGAGGGTGAAGGGCTTGATCGACAGGGAGGGCCTCACTTTCGGTCAAGTCTACAATGCTGACGAAACTAGTCTATTCTATCACTCAATGCCAGCGAACACTCTAGCCAAGGAGACGGAGAAACGTGTACCTGGCCGCAAGCTTTGCAAGCAACGGATATCTGCTTTGTGTTGTGCCAGTGCTAATGGCATGAGCTGGCTCAAGCCCATTATTATTGGCCATGCAAAGCAGCCTCGGTGTCTTCATGAAGGTGATGGATGTCCTTCCTTTCGTTTGGTACCATTCTGTGAAGGCTTGGTTCACAGCCAAGATCTTCAAAGACTGGTTTCACCGCCACTTCGTCAGGGATGTCATCCATTACCAAACGAACACACTGGGAATCCCGCATGACCAGGTAAAGGCCCTCCTTCTTCTGGACAATGCACATGCACATCCGTCTGACAAGAAGTTGGTGGCTAAGAGAGGCCGCATTAGATGCACGCTTTTGCCACCTAATACGACTGCTCTCATCCAACCAACGGACCAAGGAGTGATCATGGCAATGAAGAGGCTGTACCGTCGGAAGTTCCTGGACGAGGTGATGGTTGTTCTCAAGGACGAGGACGAGCGCAGGGAGGGATGGGACATGCTAGGCCAGAGGACTTTTGGAAAACCTTCGCCGCTACAACATCAAGTCTGCCATCTACAACTGGGCCAGTGATTGGAGGGAAGTCTCTGTCAAGACTCTGGAAAATGGTTAGTCTTGTCTGCTTCTCGGAGCCAATGTGGCGCATGACTTTCTAGGTTTTGACGTGGATGACTTCCATGCACGTCTTGATGCGCCTGGCAACGATGTTGATGTGAATGAAGTGCGAAAGTGGTTGGATGACGACGAGGATGATCCTGAGGATCAGATCATGTCTGATATCGAGATCGTATCTTTGGTTGCTGGTACAAGTATCCAGCTTGAAGATTCCGACGAGGCCAGCGAAGATGATGTGGACTCCTCTCAGTGTGCCACTACTCCAGCCATCCCCAAGCTGAGCGCACTCCGGGAGCACATTGAGTTCATTCTCGATAACCTAGAACACCCGGACTGCGATAGGGAGATGGGGCCCTTGGGACTTGTGGAGGACATGTGCGCTTTCAGGCAGTGCATCATCAATTGCCAGAATTGCCATTCCTTACACCAATCAACCACTGACAGTTTCTTCAGGCCCATGACCCCCGCCTTGCCCAGCCCTGGCTCCACACTGCTGCCTCCCCAAGACAGGCCTTCCACCTCCGAGCCACAGCCCAGCACATCAGCCACAGTGGGGTTGCCACTAGACGTGAGTTTGCGCCTGTCTTCAGAGTCGTCTACAGTAGGTAGTCCATCACCACATCCCAGCGACGTGCCCCTCGGCCACCCGCAACACCTACTCTTGGACACTGACAGTGAATAAACAGCAAAAACTCGAAACTAGACCACACGAGAATTTATAGTGTTATGCATTGTAAAGAACATAATGCACACTGTTAAGAAATTAGAATTCAGAGTGCAAAGATTTAAGTGCAGAGTGCAACACTGTTTAAAGTAAAGTACAGTATAGCGCAAAGTGAGAAAAGAATGCGCAGTATTAAGAAATTAGAATGCAAATGATTAAGTGCAGTGTCCAACAGTGGTTAGAATCAAGTACAGTAGAGTGCAAGTGAGAAAAGAATGCACAGCATTAAGAAATTAGAATTCAGACTGCAAATGATTAAGTGCAGTGCAACACTGGATTACTGTAGGTACCTCAAGTGCACCTAATTACTGTCAAAGTCTAAAAGGAGGCTGGTTATTGATTGCGATGGCCACAGACTTGTTGTAAGTACCCTGAATACTGCTAAATATTTTCCATACTCACCTCTAAATCCTCATTCTCTGGTTCCTTTGCATTTATTTCACTCTTTTATGTCCCTTATTTGTGTGAATAGGGCCTTAAATAGGTGCTATGCATGTCCAGTAAGGAGTTATGTAGGTGTTAGGGTCTATAAGTACCAGTACAGGAGGCAGGGGCCAACTATCCGGACGAACCCACTTTTCGGACATGCCTTTGGCTGTATTACATCGGATAATGGGAAGATCACTGTATGTGTATATATATATATATATATATATTGCCAGATGCCTCAATCCTGTTTGGGGTGGCCACAAACAAATCACCTCCAAGTCGCCCTGTCCCCCGCCATTTCACTGCCCTGCTCCCAACTCACACCCCCCTCTCTCATATACCTCTCCACCCCATCCCTCCATCTCATCCTCGGCCTCCCCCTCCCTCTTCCCCCCTCCACCTCACTCACATACACTCTCTTCGCCAGTCTTTCACCCTCCATCCTCTCCACACGGCCAAACCACCCCAGTGTGTTCCCCACAACGCTTCCCATCACATCCACATCCACACCACAACGCCCCTCTATATCCTCATTCGTCAGCCTGTCTCTCCATGTGACTCCACAGGCTCCTCTTAAATAACTCATTTCCACTGCTCTCACTCTTGACCCGTGTCCCTCCAACAACGTCCAAGCTCCACTTCCACACGCTAGAGTTGGTATCACAACACTGTCATGTAGCAACTTTTTCACTTCCATGCTCACTTCCCTGTTTCTTATCACCGCCTTCAAAGAACCAGCAACCTCTCCTCCCTGCTGTACCCTTTCAAGTACTTCACCCTCCAAACTTCCATCCTTACTCATCACACTACCCAAGTACTCAAACGTACTCACATTTTCCAACTCCTCACCATCCAACCTTGCTGTACATTCACTGACTTCACCTCTCTCAAAGACCATCACTCCACTCTTCCCCACATTCACCTCCAGATTCCGCCTCTTACACACTCCCAAACTCATCCACCACGCCTTGCAGCTCCCCTTCGTCTTCACTCAACAACACAGAATCATCTGCAAACAACAGCACAGGGAGCCTCCAAACACCATCCCCTCTCACCAGGGCCACTCCAACATCCACCACCCCACCCTGCACCTCCTCTATCACCCCATCCATGTACAGATTGAACAACTGTGGAGACACGACACATCCCTGCTTCAACCCAACTTTCAAAGAGAAAAATTCACCTAGTTCACCATCCACACGCACTGCAGCCTTCGCACCATCGCACACACTCCCCACAGCACCCAACAACTTCCCATCCACTCCATATATTCTCAACACCCCCAACAATCCCCGTCCATCCACCCCTTCACATGCTTTCTCCAAATCCATGAAAGCCGCATATATAATATATATATACCTGTATATATATACTGTATACAGTATATATCTATATCTATATCTATATCTATCTATATATATATACACTCAATCCTCGTAAATCACGGCAATGTTGGGGTCTGGACCACTGCTGCGATTTACAAATTCCGTGGTTTATAAATAATAACTCTTATGTGAAAAATGAATTTGGGTCTGGACTTTGGCCAACCACTCCTCACAGCACCCTACCTACACCTATCTAGGTACCATCAAACACAAACATAAAAATTTAGGAATATTCAGTGCATGTATTTAATAGAAATAAGCAATGTTAAGGGATCTCACCTTAATCCTATGACAATATTGCTTAAGTGAATGGAGTGGGGTGGTGTTGGGAAGAACTTAGAACCTCTCAGCATGAGGTGGGGGTCCTCCCTTCTCAATACGACAAATGAGCTCCAAACGTTGACTGTATGACAACAGCGGATGCTTCCTGATGCCATACTGCTTCATCGGGGGTTCAGGAGGGGCCATGGAAGATAGGAGGTGGGGGTGGGGGGGGTGGGGGGTGCACAAAAAAAGGTAGGTAGCTCTCATACTCTACAGCGATGGTCTGTAGTGTGCGGACTGGCAGGAAGAACAACAACAATGTGGCGGCTTTAGTATGCACACTTGCCACCACGGACGGGTGGTGGTTGGTTGTTAGGTCGCGATTTTCAAATTGAATGCCGCGGTTTACGATTCTCCTTGGAAAAGGCCCACTTCGGTGCCTAGGTCTGCGTTTTTCGTGACTTAACAGCGATTTAAGGGTGCCGGCAGTCTGACAGCCACTTAGCCGTGATTTACAAATCCGTGATTTATAAACATGCGATTTACGAGGATTGAGTGTATATATATCATCATCATCACCATCATCAGCCGTTTGAGTATCCACTGCAGGACCAGCCTATCCCGACCGAAGTCGGGACGATACAGCCAATGTATCTCTACCAAGTGGCTTAGGCTGTCTGGTAGAGATTGTATGTAGGGTGAGAAGTGCTTGTAAGTGTAATTGGTGTTGGAGTGGCTTTGGATGTGTGTGTAGTCTGTGAACCAAGTGTAATCGGCCCGCGGAAGCCGACTGGGTGTAAGCATACTTTACAGTAAGCAACACTGGTTCAACCACGGCACCCCTTGTGTCCGCCAATGCAGTACGTGGCCGGGTGAACACTCCCAAAGTTTATTACCCTGGCGGGGCGCAAACCCTGGCCCACCCATGTACGAAAAGCACAGTCTACCACTGTACCACAGAGGCTCCGAGTATATATACAGGTATATATATATATATATATATATACAGTGGGGCACCAATTTTCGCGCCTAATTGGGTCCAAAAATAATGCGCGAAAGTGGAATTAGCGAAAATTGGGGCATTGTCTTTATGGCAAAAAGGCTAATTGGTTCCCGGTTATCCTAAAGTAACATCAGATTTTCATTTTCACTTGCAATACAGTACATCAAATCACTATTGTACATTGCATTGTGAGATACAAACAATAAAAACTGTACAGTACACATTATATGAGGAGAAACATACCACAGAGACCAGGTTGAGGTGTTTAATGGATGTTGGGGGTAAGTATCCGAGCCTTTCCTCCCGACTTTGAATGTCCCGGCCACTTTTTATCACCACCACTGCCTCCCGGCCCTCCCCCCACACCACCAGGCTCTCCCTCCACACCACCAGGCCCTTTCCCCACACTACCAGGTATAGTAGAGGCCATTGAACCGTGAGAATCCAACACAATGGAGCTAGCACGCTCGTACACAATGGCGGGAATGGGTGGACAGAGTGTTGACATGACGTCATTCAAGATGGCGGTGGGTTGCGGGCGGGCGGTGCAGGAAATTCAAAGTTCAAAATATTGTCCCAAACCCAAAATTTGTGCGCGAAAATCGATTTTTTTCAAGCGAAAGTGGAAGTTAGGGAATATTTGGTGCATGCCGCGAAAGTGGATTCCGTGAATCCTGCTGTAGCGAAAGTTGGTGCCCCACTGTATATATATATATATATATATATACAGTACTCGTCAGAAGTATTCAGCGTTGTCCGCCGGGCGCGCAATACTTATGGCCCAAAAAGAATCACCCATTTTTGGGGGTAAGAATTGAGCCACAAGTTTGAGCTCCGAGCATGACGTCACGGTAGCCTGAGGCCTTCCGACACGCTGGTTGGTTCCCGCCTCAGTCGCCCACGGGCTGCCTGAGAGAGAGGAACTCCGCCGAGTGTCCCTCTCAAATTGCGCCATTTTTTACCGAGTGTCCCGCAGTGTTTTGGCCTTTAAAACTTTGTTATGGCACCTACCCGTGAACTATCGAGTGAAATCATATCCCAGATCATTGCTCTAAAGGAGGCAGGCCACCAGACAAAGGAAATTAGTGAATTGGTTGGTGTGGCACGATCGACAGTGCGTCGTTGGTGTGCGCGGTTTCGGGAGGAAAACAGTGGTGAAGTTCCCACATAGAAACCGAGGTCTGGTAGGCCTAGGAAAACTTCCCCAAGGTCTGTTAATGTTTTAAAACGTGCAGTGGAGTTTAATCCTCGTGTGAGTGCAAGGAAAATTAAGGAGAGCAACCCAGAAGTGTTTGGTGAGGTGTCAGTGAGAACAGTGTCTCGTAGGGTGCATGAGCTTGGTTACACAAGTCACAGGCCTGTGAAAAAGCCTCTTCTCTCCAGCAGCCAGAGAATTCGTAGGCTTGCCTTTGCTAATAAATATCTAAACTGGGGTGAGGAGCAATGGTTGTCAGTGTTGTGGTCTGATGAGTGTTACCTGTAACAGAGGAGCACGCAAAGGTAGTGACCCACTTGACCCACGGTATGTAGAAAGCACAGTTAAACATCCTGATTCACTCATGGTATGGGGTTGTTTCTCAGGGAAGGGTTTGGGGAAGCTTGTTGTACTTCCCAAGAACCTCAGAGTGAATCAAGATGTTTACCTGGAGCTTCTGTGTGATCATTTACCAGACTCCTTCGAGCTAACAGGTGCACGAGTGTTTCAGCTGGACGGTGCACCTGCTCACAAGGCCAAATCGGTCACCAATTGGCTTCATGACTGCGAGGTATCATTCATGACAGACTGGCCAGGAAATAGCCCAGACCTCAACCCCATTGAAAACCTCTGGTACCTCGTAAAGAAGCGTCTCCAAGGGAAGGACGTGAGCTCTCTGCCTAAGCTGAAAGCCGCCATTCGTGACTCCTGGGACAAAATACCCCTCCAGCACCTCAGGAGCCTCACCCTTTCACTTCCAAGACGTCTCAGGTCCGTGAAGAAACGTAAAGGCTACCCTACGAAGCACTAAAGGTAAATAAAATGCATTATTTATATGTTTTTTCAATGTTGAAAGGTTTGTTTCTCAGGAGGGACGCAGGGCGCTCCATACTTCTGACGAGCACTGTATATATATATATATATATATATATATATACACACACACACACACACACAAGGTGCTACCCAAAAGTTCCAGGAATTTGAACAGAGGGAGCCAATCGTTTGCAGTTTTGCCTTTTGCCGCTAGGAGGAGTCAGCAGCACCACTCGTGCGTCAAGTGGCCCCAGCCGTGTCTGTGAGCGGACGTGTTGTTGAGCTATGCTTGCTATTGTAACATGGTGTGTAGGTAGTTTGGTGGTTTTCCAATGGCGGTCCACATGGAACAAAGAACCTGCATCAAGTTCTGCTTCAATATCAACAAGACGGCTGAAGAAACTCACCGGTTGCTTCAGCAAGCCTTTGGTGACAATGCCATGTCCCAAAGCAGAACATTTTTCTGGTACAAGTGGTTCAAGGAAGGGCGAACGTCCGTCGAAGACGATGACTGTTCTGGACGACCGTCAACGGCAACAACACCATATATATCCCAAGGCGTCTCGTCATCACGTTTTGTCACGGTGACACCTGATGACATGTCCATACGTTTTGCAATTGCGAGGTCTGTCATTTGCCCATTTTTCAAGTTTCGCAGGTGATTTTTGGTAGGCATATGTGGGAGACCTTCCTCTACCCCCCCGTCAAGCAGGGATACTGCCTGGCCCTGCCTGACCCCCCTCCCCGTTCGCACGCCATTTTCTCAGCAACTCACCTGTTAGCAGTGACACGGCTGGATTAAGCATGTGGGAGGCCCGGGGCCCGCTTGGAAGGGAGGCCCCCTTTCCAACTCCCCCAATGGCATACACCACAGACTGGTAACCTAAATCCTAATATATAAATAGGACAGTTTTAGTTAGGAAATACTGAACGGGGACTATTCATCCAATGCTGTAATATGTAATGCATAAACACAAAATGAAATGAACACAAGTTGCTCTAGTGGGAGGCCCCCTCTTGGTGGGTGGCCCAGGGCCCGGGCCCCTTGGGCCCCCCCCTTAATCCGGCGGTGAGCAGTGACCTGGACAGTAAACACATGTCACGCCACAGTCTCTCTAATGACGAAATTCAAGGCAAAAGTGATTCCTGAGGCGAAGGACAAAGGAGGAAACAAGCCAGAGGAAGAAACAAGCATAAGTGATCAGGCGGTAACATCGTAAAGGAAGGTGCGGTATGTTGATGTGTTTGGTGAGTGAAACAACACTTATATCGCCTATATTATTGTCTGAAAACCAATATACTCTTGTACTGCATATAAATCTGTACCAAACAAATAAATATCTAACCTATTATGAGTGGTTTGGAATAGTTACCCTTCCCATAGAATCGTTTTCTCTGGAGCATGGCCTACAGAAGACAGTACCAGGTATTCAGGGGGGCACCTGTATTATGCGATTATAAGCTCAGCTGAGCACTTTTTTTTGGTATTTTCCAATGTTTCTCATAAAAAGCGGAGGTTTTAGCAAAAAAAAAAAAAAAAACTTTCTGAAAATCTGCCGGGACTGGGGAGGGGAGGACAGTGGTGAAAAATCGGTCAGAGCGTGGCAGGATATATATATATATATATATATATACAGTAATCCCTCTACTATCCGACATAATAGAGCCAAAGGCATGTCTGGAAAGTGGTCCTGTCTGGATAGTGGGCCCCAGCCTCCTGGACTTGTACTTAAGGACCCTTACCCAGCCTAACTTTGAAAGCCACATAAATAACTCCCTACTGGACATGCATAGCACCTATTTAAGACCCTATTCACACCAATAATGGACAAAGAGGATGAAATAAATGAAAAGGAACCAAAGAATGAGGAATTAGAAGTGACTGTACCTCAGCCAGGGTACTTAGAGCACGTCTGTGGCTGCCTTCTCTAAGGCTTTGGCAGTGGTGAAAATGCTCTTGATGCATGTACAGTAATCCAGTGTTGTGCTGAACTTACAGTAATTCTTTGCAATTTGAGTTATAATTGTTTAACATTGAACATTCTGCTAATTGCACCACCCCCATTTCAACTGCGAGTTTGCAGTCCACAGTTAATCCTTTGTACTCTAAATTCTAATTTCTTAACACTGCACAACACTGTAAATTCCCGTGTGGTCTAGTGGCGAGGAATTGCAGTTTATTCACAAAAAACGAGAACATGTGGCATTCTTTCTGACAAGGATCTACTCGCGATCAAAGTTAGGCAGTGACTGTTGGTGAAGGGGAAGCAGGGTTGCCAGTTCGCAACTCAGCCACACTACCAAACTCCTCAATTTTCATTACTAAATTTAACTTTTCATTACCAGACTCGTAAAGCTAGCATTTATTCTTCACTAATTATATATATAAGTGGAAATACATGTAATCACTCTCCTTATAATTAACAGCATGTTGATTACTGTATTTTCACGTTATGTAGGCTAGCAGATTAATCAGAGAGAGCAAACAATCCACCATCTCCATCCTGTGTATCCTCATACATGTGAAAAATCAGTTTCGTAATGCATTATTCTGGTTCATTACCAAACGAATTTTTCATTACCAAATTGGCCCACATTTGGTAATGAAAAATACCAAATGGCAACCCTGACAGGGGTGAGGGGAGGGGGGAGGAAGGAAGGGATGAAGGGGCCGTGGTGTAAACAGCTGTTCAGCGCTGTGCAGCAATTTCAAATTATGGGTGGGAAAAAATTTGGATTTTGGGGGGATATTTTTCTTTTTTTGGCCATTCTTGGGTTCCAAAGGTCCAAGCCCACAATGTCCGGTAAGTGGGGTGTCCGGAAAGAGGGCGTCCAGATAGTACGGGGATTACTGTATATATACCTGTATCTATCTATCCATCTCTCTCTCTATATATATATATTGTATATATATTGTATATATATATATCTATATATATATATATATATATATATACATATACAGTGCTCGTCAGAAGTATCGAGCGCCTATGGCAGGGCGCGCAATACTTATGGCCAAAAAAGAATCACCCGTTTTTGGTACTAATAATTGAGCCAGACGTTTGTGGCGCTAGCATGACGTCACGGTAGCCTGAGGCCTTACTATGCACTGGTTGGTTACCGCCTCAGTTGCTTACGGGCTGCCTGAGAGAGAGGAACTCCACTGCGTCTCCCTCTCTTTTTGCGCCATTTTTTACCGAGTGTTCCGCAGTGTTTTGGCTTTAGCCACTTTGTTATGGCACCTACCCATGAACTATCGAGTGAAATCATATCCCAGATCATTGCTCTAAAGGAGGCAGGCCACCAATCGAAGGAAATTAGTGAATTGGTTGGCGTGGCTCGATCGACAGTGCGTAGATGGTGCCCCCGTTTTCAAGTGGAAAACAGTGGTGACGTTCCCACAAAGAAACTGCGGTCTGGTAGGCCCAGGAAAACTTCCCCGAGGTCTGTTAATGTTTTAAAACGTGCAGTGGAGCTTAATCCTCGTGAGTGCAAGGAAAATAAAGGAGAGCAACCCAGATGTGTTTGGTGAGGTTTCTGTGTGCACAGTGTCTCGAAGGGTCCATGAACTTGGTTACACAAGTCACAGGCCTGTGAGAAAGCCTCTTCTCACACGTTACCAGCGACTTCGTAGGCTTGCCTTTGCCAACACATACCTTAACTGGGGTGAGGAGCAATGGTTGTCAATGTTGTGGTCTGATGAGGCAACGTTTAGTGTTACCTGTAACCGAGGAGCACGTGTGTACCGTCACAAGGGTAGTGACCCACTTGACCCACGTTACGTGGAAAGCACAGTTAAACATCCTGATTCACTCATGGTATGGGGTTGTTTTTCTGGTAAAGGTTTGGGGAAGCTTGTTGTGCTTCCCAAGAACTGCGGAGTGAATCAGGACATTTATCTGGAGCTTCTGTGTGATCATTTACCAGAGTCCTTAGAGCTCACAGGTGCACGAGTGTTTCAGCAGGACGATGCACCTGCTCATAAGGCCAAATCGGTCACCAATTGGTTTCGTGACTGCGAGGTATCATTCATTACAGACTGGCCAGGCAATAGCCCATACCTCAACCCGATAGAAAACCTCTGGTACCTCGTAAAAAAGAATCTCCAAGGGAAGTACGTGAGCTCTCTGCCTAAGCTGGAAGCCGCCATTCGTGACTCCTGGGACAAAATACCCCTCCAGCACCTCAGGAACCTTGCCCTTTCACTTCTCAGACGTCTCAGGTCCGTGAAGAAGCATAAAGGATACCCTACAAAGCACTAAAGGTAAATAAAATGCATTATTTATATGTTTTTTTCAATGTTGAAAGGTTTGTTTTGTAGGAGGGACGTAGGGCGCATGATACTTCTGACGAGCACTGTATATACATACATATATATATATATATATATATATCCATCCATCATCCAATCCTACGTTGCCCCATGAGGAGCGTAGGAGCCCGGGGCTAGGGAGTTGGTTCTGACATTTAAGATGAGAGTGACCAACCTCACTCATCCCTGAGTGGCATTACGTGAGCAATAAACCCCAACCACTCCTTGGATATAAACCTTCACTGGCTCAAACCGACTGGAGCACAATAATTACCCACTAAACCACCAGGAGCCAAAATTTGGTTATATAGTTACCACCCAGCATAGTAAATAGTTTCCTGGTGTACAGGAAACCATTTGGCTTGTCACTCAGTGTAGAGTCACCCATAGGCAGAAGGAAGAGGAAAGAATGAAGGAAAGAAAGACAGAAGAAGGAGTGTAAAGTCACCCGTAGGCAGAAGGACGAGGAAAGAATGAAGGAAAGAAAGATAGAAGAAGATGGAAGGAAAGAAGGATGGAGGAGAGGACAGGGAAGACACCAGAGAGCAGCACTACATTGGGTGAGTATATATATATATATATATATATATATATATATATATATAAACAGTAACTGATCACTCGTTTCTTTCCCAGACAAGCTGTCGCTGGTCTACAGCAAGAGGATATCCATACGAGAGCAGGATGAAGAAGCTATGGAGGACCTAGAAAGTGATCTTTGGAGTGCTGCTATTGAAATAGACTTTGATGGATTTTTGTGTGTGTTCTCCTCCCCTACCTCATCTCCGGCGACCTGTGTCTGCTTTTCTCCTCACATAAGGTTCAGTACAATAAACAAAAAAGTCCTATTGACCTAATGTATTTTTAATAAACATATTAATGCTTTTAGAAGGTTTAAATTGGGAGGTATAGAAAAAATTTGCACCATTATCTATCTATCTATCTATCTAATGCCAGACGCCATAATCCCGTAAGGAGTAGCCATTTGACTTTGAGTTATTTGTTTTACGGGGAGGAGCACTAACCCTCCACCAACCCACTTGTTGACATGTAGGGAGCATGTATGGTTTGGTTATATGGTTACCACCCAGCGTTGTAAATGGTCTCTTGGCTTACAGGAAACCATTTGGCTTGTCACTCAATGTTAGGCCACCTGTAAATGAAAGAAAAGCAACAAGAAGTGACAAGAAAGATGGGAGTAATAGGAAGAGAGGAGGGCAGGCACAGAAAAAAAAATGATAAGGGGGGAAAAAAAGTGGACTCTGGGCAGGGGTGTGAAAGGAAATAGGGGTTTTCAAGAGTCCCTTTAACGTGATATATGCCTAACGCAAGGCCGGTGCGGAAGCAAATACCCAAATTAGATGAGGACAGACTGTATATATAGTGCCAAGAGGGGGAGGTGTGAGTTGGGAGCAGGGCAGTGAAATGGCGGGGGACAGGGCGACTTAGAGGCGATTTGTTTGTGGCCACCCCAAACGGGATTGAGGCGTCTGGCAATAGACAGATAGATAGATAGATAGATATATATATATATATATATATATATATATATATATATATATATAATCTCATTTCATCAGCCGTTTGTGCGTTCACTGCAGGACCAGCCTCTCTCGACCGAAGTGGGGACGGTACAGGCAATGTATCTCTACCAAGTGGCTTAGGTTGTCTAGTAGAAATTGTATGTAAGATGAGAAGATATATACTATATATATACTGTATATATATACTGTATATATATATATATATATATATATATATATATATATATATATATAAGTAATCCCTCCAATATCCGATGTAATAAAGCCAACGACACGTCCGGAAAGTGGATTTGTCCAGATACTAGGAAAATGCCTCCTGGACAGGTACTTATGGGCCCTAACCCAACCTAACTCAGAAAACCACCTACATAACTCTTTACTGGACACGCATAGCACCTATTTAAGATCCTATTCACACAAATCAGGGAGAGAAAGCATGAAATAAATGAAAAGAAACCAGAGAATGAGGAATTAGAAGTGAGTATGGAAAATATTTAGCAGTGTACAGGGTTCTTACAACATGTCCATGGCCGTTATAAAGATTAACCTGCCTCCTCTAAGGCTCTGGCAGTGGGGGAAATGTCCTTGAAGCATGTACAGTAATCCAGTGTTGTGCCAGACTTAATCCCTTGCACTGTGGATTATAACTGTTTAACAATGCACATTCTGTTCTTACTTGCTCCATGCCAGTTGCAACCGCCAGTTTGCATTCTTCACTTAATCCTTTGCACTCTGAATTCTAATTTCTTAACACTGCAAATTCCAATGTGGTCTAGTTGCGAGGTATTGCAGTTTATTCACTGTTTATTCACAAAACGAGGGCATCCACTGCGATGAGAGTCTACTCAGAATGGTAGTAAGGTGGTAACTGGGGAGGGGAGGAAGGAAGGGGCCACGCGTAAACACAGCTGTTCAGCGCTGTGTGCCAAGTTCAAAGTACAGTACAGTTTTAAAAAATGTCGGATTTTTTTTCTTTTTTTCTTTTTTTCCTATTTTAAAGTTTTTTGGCCATTTTTGGGTTCCGAAGGTCTTGGTCCAAAATGTTTGGACATTGGGGAGTTCAGTTATTGGGAGTCTGGATATTAAAGGGATTACTGTATATATATACACAGTCACCAATAACATGGAAGGCAAAATCTGAACAGTCATCGTCTTCGACAGATGTTTGTTCTTCCTTGAATTGCTTGTACCAGAAAAATGTTCTGCTCTGGGACATGGCACTGTCACCAAAGGCTTGCTGAAGCAACCGGTGAGCTTCTGCAGCCATCCTGTTGATCCTAAAGCAGAACTTGATGCAGGTTCTTTGTTTCGTGAAGGTCTGCCATTGCAAAACCGCCAAACCACCTACACCCCACGTTACAATAGTAAGCATAGCTCAACAACTCATCCGCTCACAGACACGGCCAGGGCCACACTGATGCACAAGGGGTGCTGCTGACTCCTCCTAGCAGCAAAAGGCAAAACTGCAAACAGTTGGCTGCCTCTGTTCAAACTGCTGGAACTTTTATATATATATATATATATATATATATATATATATATATATATATATATATATATATATATATATATATATATATATATATATATATATATATATATATATATATATATATATATAACTACCACATATATACCACAACTACCACAAATTGACTTAGGACCTCCTCCAACAAGGTATTAAAAAATGAAGAATCATAGTATATCATAATGTTTGTTCATGAAATGCCATTCATTAATATGAAATCATGTTTCGCTTGTTTTTCAAGTCCAGTTGGATGTGTTTTGCTATGGAATCACTTAGATCTCTAAAGTAATCTAAGGACATTTCTTCGCACCAAACATTTGTCAGTTCAGTCTTGAGGTTGTCCAGATTGGGTGTCTACTTCTCTGCCATGAATTTCTTCATCTTTGCACAGCAGTTTTCTATCAGATTTAGATCTGGACTGTTGCCAGGCCAGTTGAGTAGCTCAATCCAATTATCCTGAAGCCATTTTGTCACTTTCTTGACTTGTGACATGGAGCTGAATCGTATATGAAAAAGTTGCACCCATGAATAGCAAAAAAGTTTAACAAATGATCTTTCAGAACTTGAATGTACCGGCCACCATTCATCATCAAGTTCTTAGGAAGAAAGTAGAGGCCTCCCCTTCCCATTTCATCTGTGAAACACCCCCACACCATTACTGACTGTGGGTGCTTAACAGTCAGCACCGTGTAAGCAGGGTCATATCAACTAGGGGAGGCAGGGCGACGAACCTTGGTAGAACGCACCTGGAACACTTGAAATGTGCTTTCACCGGAAAACACAACTTTTCTCTACTCATCCAATGTCCAGTGTGCATACTTCTTGCCAAACTGAATGTGTTGCTTCTTCATGCAGTCAGTGAAAAGCGGCTTCTTGGCTGCGGTGTGGCTTGGCAAACCCAGTTCCTTCTGCCAACAGTGTTGGATAGTTCGAACTGAGACATCTTGTAACAGCTGGGGATGCATTCTCTTCAATTCTGCTGCTGTCAGTCAAGGATTCTTGATTACTTCCCTCTTCAGAAACACATCTGTACCTCTGGAAGTGGGCGTCTTCTTTCCACAGCAATGCTTGTGCTCTGGTATGACATCAGGTGGCAGGCCGTGTGCTGCAGCAAGAATCTTCATGACGGTCAACTTTGTGCGTCCAGTACGTTCAAAAATCGTGTTGATAGGGGCATTATCCTGCCTCCATGCAATGATACAGACCCTCTCATCCCTTGATCAGTACTTTCCAGGCATGACAACTCGACTCTAGGAAAATAACAGGGCAAACAGTAATGCATATGAAAAAAGAGGGAGGTGCAAGCTCGGAGCGATGGAAACATTTACTCCCACTCTCGCTTCAACACTGTCGTGCTGAGTGTTTCACCACCTCCTGCCAACACCAGAGGAGTTGCCAGTTACTTCTTACCCAAAAAATTCACTTGGTAGAGGTGGAAACAAAGCAAAGACAGACAACTCTCCCATAGTGATTCTGTGTGTAGGTCCTATGTCAATTTGCAGTGGGTGTGTGTGCATGTATATATACATATACATATATATATATATATATATATATATATATATATATATGTATATACATATGTACAGTAAACGTCCTACGGTATTTCCGCTCTTTCGGCATTTTTCATAAATAGTCCCATAACAAAAGTTCTCTGCTCTTCTGGCACATATGCTGAGCCAATCGGCCAATTTGGTGCTCCTTGTGCTAGATTTAGCACTTTTCATAATAATTTTGTGCCAATAAATATTAGATTTTCTTCTATGTCTAGTGCATTTTGAACTCTAATTTAGCAAGAAAGTTTGAACAGTTCACCTACAGCTTTGCGCATTTAAAAGTTGAACTTGGCGCTTTGAAGATTTCTGTTTGCCAACACTGCATGCGCCGTCGGCCATCATGACTCATGAATGTCTAGCTTTGTGAGCCGGACCTTTCAAAAGTTTGAAAACCTTGTGCTATTTTACAGTCATCCTCTAAATCTCGTGTAGCATTATGGCCTCTATTAGTGGAAAGCCTACTGGTACTGCATTATGAAAAAATGCACCCATAAGGTGCTGACTATCACCAAGAAGATTAAATTACTGGAAAAATTGGAGGCAGGTGTTCCTGGGAAAAAGATAATGGAAGATTTCGGTGTGAGCTCTTCCACTATATACGACCTTAAGAAACAGAAGGCCAATTTAGTGCTTAGGGCTGACCAATATTACAGTACTTGTTAGACACTGTGATTGCATTGAAGTGACCGACCATGACTGCCAGAAACATTTTGGCAGGTTTTCCCGGTCATTTGGCAGTTTCTGCTCTTTCGGCACCTGCTTGGTCCCAGAGATACCGAATAAGAGAATTTTTATTGTATGCCACTGGACTGAAGAACTTAATGATACCTGAACCTATCTATCTGTCTATCTATCTACAGCCAGATGCCATAATCCCATTAGGGGTGGCCATTTGACTTTGGGTTAGTTGTTTTACAGGAAGCAGCACTAACCCTCTGCCAACCCACTTGCTGACATGTAAGGAACACATATGCGCTGGTCATATGGTCACCACCCAGCAATGTAATGCCACCTGAAAAGGAGAGAAGTATAAGAAAGAGCAACAGGAAGGTGGAAGAAATAGGAAGAGAAGAGGGTAGACACAGAAAATGTATCATAAAGTAGAAGGAGGAAGCAGGCAGCGCTGCATCAAGTGGATGATGGTCGCCACCACCTATCACCTAAACTGAACCCAGTTTAACAAATTCAGTACAAAGAGACTTGACAATATTTGACAGCACCTCCCTTGTCAGTGGTAACCAGCCATCATCATCATCATCATCATCATCATCATCACTACCTTTTTTTTCTCCACATAGGGAGGGAGTGAGACAAAATCAAGAAACAACGGAAGATTAAGTATGAAAGCAGAAGAACCAGCAACAGCGTGCCCAATGAAATGTACCACATAGTCATTCACACATCAACTACAATATCACACCATACATTAATATGCACACTACCACACAGTGAAATCAGTCTCCACACTCAGACTTTTTTAATATCAAGACTTTCTCAGTACCAGCCACCTTAGTTCCCTATGCCACTGTACTTTCCATTTTCTTTGCACTTTTACCTCTACAGGCGGCCCTCCACATTCGCGGATTCAACTTTCACGGGTCTCTCAGATTCGCGGATTGCCTCTCTGTAGAGCCAAGATTCTGTTCAAGGCTGCAAAGTGTAGCAGTGCGGAAGCTCGCGGGTCATTTCATGCCAAACCAGGCCTGCATCAAACCACCGTGCTCCCCTGTCTCTCCCTCAGTCTGTCCTGCCACTGTAGTGGTTACTATTTGTGATATTTTATGCTGCTTTCAGGTCCCATATATGGTTTATTTGGTACAGTATATGTACACTTGCTCACAGGGAGTGATTTGTGACAGTAGAGGCATTTATGGGAGGGTGAACCAAACATCCGTGGGGGTCTGTGTCCCCTAACCCCTGCAAATGTGGAAGGCCGCCTGTATTTTGCATTATTGCACTGAAGTAATTAAACTATCTTTCTCTATTCTCCAGCACATCACAATAAAAGTTACTGTCTATCTATCTATCTATTGCCAGACGCCTTAATCCCTTATACGGGGTGGCCACAAACAAATCGCCTCCACATCACCCTGTCCCCTGCCACTTCACTGCGCCACTCCCAATTCACACAGCCCTCTCTCATATACCTCTCCACTCCATCCCTCCATCTCATCCTTGGCCTTCCCCTCTCTCTCTCCCCCTCCACCTCACTCACATACACTCTCCTTGTCAATCTCTCTCTCAATCCTCTGCACATGGCCAAACCACCTCAGTGTGTTTCTCCTAATACTTTCTATCACAACCACATCCACACCACAACACTCCTTCACATCCTCATTTGTCAGTCTGTCTCTCCATGTGACTCCACAGGCTCCTCTCAAATAACTCATTTCCACTGCTCTCACTCTTGACTTGTGTCCCTCCAACAACGTCCAAGCTTCACTTCCATACGTCAGAGTTGGTATCACAATACTGTCATGTAATAACTTTTTCACTTCCATGCTCACTTCCCTGTTTCTTATCACTACCTTCAAGGAACCAGCTACCTTTCTTCCTTGTTGTACCCTTTCAAGCACTTCACCCTCCAAACTTCCATCCTTGCTCATCACACTACCCAGGTACATAAACGAACTCACATTTTCCATTTCCTCATCATCCAACCTCACTGTACATTCCCTGACTTCACCTCTCTCGAAGACCATAACTTTACTCTTACCTACATTTACCTTCAAATTCCGTTTCTTACACATTCTCCCAAACTCATCCACCAAGCCTTGCAACTCCCCTTCATCTTCACTTAACAACACAGCAGCATCTGCAAACAACAATGCAGGGAGTTTCCAAACACTGCCCTCTCTCATTAGGGCCACTCCAACATGCACATCCCTACCTTGTATCTCTTTTATAACACCATCCATATACAGACTGAACAACCATGGAGACATGACACGTCCCTGTTTCAACCCAACCTTCAATTAGAAAAACTCACGCAGTTCACTATCCACACGCACTGCAGCCTTAGCACCCTCATACATACTCTTCACGGCATTCAGCAACTTCCCATCTACTCCATATATTCTTAATACTTTCCACAATCCTTGCCTATCCATCCTGTCATATGCTTTCTCCAAATCCATGAAGGCTGCATACAACTTGTTTTCCTTCTCTAGACACTTTTCCACTAAAGATCTAAGAATGACTATCTGATCTGCACAACCCCTTCCCTTCCTAAAGCCTCCCTGTTCTTCTTCAACTAATTCCTCTGCTATTTCCCTAACTCTGTCAATACGTATCCTAATGTATACTTTTCCTATTACACTAAGAAGTTAGGAGGAGGCCGTAGCACGGGCCGAACAGGGTAGTACTCCCGAGGGGAATGGGAATGCTGGTGATAGGGAGAGCTGGAGCTCCTGTTTCACTAGCTATCTAACCATCCCCATTTGCTGACCTTTTCAGTGTGACAGTAACATGGAGAGTAGACCAGCATACTCTCCCAAACATTTCCTCTAACTATCAATGCACTACACCACATGCACTTTACATTTCACACAACGTATCCCACTACGTTACAGGGGTTGGTGCCAGCAAGGGCATGCGGCCAGAAAACTTTGCCCCCGCTACCTAGTGGCGGACTTCTGGGGGGAGGGGTGGGGTGGGTTCCGCCAGCATAGATCGTGGGTCCAGGGCGAGATGGGGCTCAGGCCTGTGCTAGAGGGTACAGGGCATTGCGGTTCCCAGGCTGACGCTTCCGCCCAATAGAGAGGGGCCCGAACCTGGGAGTAGCGCCCCAGGAGGCTGCCCTATCAGTGGGTGTATAATGGCGGGATAGTTGCAGTGCCAAGACGCGCTTGGAGGGTGTCCCTGCAGCTGTCCTGGCAGGGTGCCCTGAGGCCACTACCACAGCCACTGGTAAGCTGGTGGGCTAGGGGTCACAGATCCATTGCCTGGACCTGGGACTGTGCAGTGAATGGGACCTGTGCTGTGTCTGTCCCCCTTTATTAATACTGAAGATGACAAAACAAAATAAGTTTCAAAGCAAGCCTGAGGACAGTAAATCACCCATGGGGATGAGGGTGGGTTCATGGAATGTGGGAAGTTTGAGGGGAAGAGCAGGGGAAGTCGTTGAGGCATTCAGTAGGAGGTGGGTGGATGTGGCGTGTTTTCAGGAAGTCCGGTACAGGGGTGGATCAGCCAGAAAGATTATTGGGAAGGACTGTTGCTATAAGTTGTTTTGGCAGGGGGGGACAGACGGATATGGAGGTGTTGGTGTGATGGTTGCGGAGAAATGGGTGGAATATGTCATGAATGTTTTTACAGTAAGCGATAGGATATTGGTAGTAAAAATTCTGTTGGGAAGAAAGATAGCTGCGATTATATCGGCATATGCTCCACAGGCATGATTGGATGAATCAGAGAAAGATAGATTTTGGGATCATTTAATATGTGTAGTGGGTGGTATGCGGGATGATGAGATAGTGATTTTGGGAGGGGACTTAAATGGTCATGTAGGTGAAGCAGCACAAGGTTATGAAGGAGTGCATGGGGGATGTGCGTATGGTCTAAGGAATGCAGAAGGGGAAAGGATACTCGAGTTTGGGGAGGCAACGGATATGATTGTGTGCAACACATATTTTAGGAAAAGAGACAGTAGGTTAATTACGTATGAGTATGGGGGAAATAGCAGTCAGATGGATTATTTTCTGGTTAGGAGGGCTGATAGGAGGTTAGTGAGGGATGTTAAAGTTATAGGAACTGAGGAGTGTGTGTGCAGCAGCACAAACTGTTGATTTGTGATATGGTGCTTAAAGAACAAGTGATGAAAAAGAGGACTTATGTATCTAGGAGGAAAATATGGAAGCTGAAAAACCAAATAGTAAGGGATGCCTTCTATAGCAAGTTGAGGAGAGTGGTGGCTGAACAGGGAGCTGTAGACAGAGGCGTTAATGAACAGTACGGAGCCCTCAAGAACAATTTCTTGAGAGTTACTGATGTAACATGCGGCTGAACAAGAGGACCACCAAGACATAAAGTAACTTGGTGGTGGGATGAGGGTGTAGAAGCTGCAATTAAGGAGAAAAGAAGGCTTTTCCGGGAATGGAAGAAGGGTGGTAGCAAAGAGGAATATTTGGCTGCCAAGCATAGGGCTAGAAGAGAGGTATACAGGGCAAAGTCTGAGTCACAGAGACAATTACTTGATAACCTAAATCATGGGGAAAGGAAAAATATATTTAGGGTGGCAGGTCAGGTGAAGAGGGATAATCGGGATATCATAGGTGAGCAGTGTGTGAAGAATGATGAAGGAAGGGTAGTGGTGAACAGTGAGGATATTAAAGATGCATGGAGAGAGCATTATAACCGGTTGTTGAATGAGGAGTTTGACTGGGACAGGGAAGGTTTGGAGCCAGCAGATCCAGTGTCTGGCCCTTGGCCTTTGATTGATACTGCTACTGTGAGTGAGGCAATAGGCAGGATGAAGGTGGGGAAGGCAGCAGGTGTGTCCGGGTTGACTGCCGAAATGTTGAAGGCCTCAGGCGATATAGGGGTGAGTTTAGTCACTGACCTGATAAACAGGATTATTTATGAGTGTGTTGTCCCAGATGATTGGCTGAAGAGTGTAATTGTAAATGTGTATAAAGGGAAGGGTGATGCCCTGGAAAGAGGAAATTATAGAGGTATAAAGCTTTTAGATCAGATAATGAAGGTAATGGAGAGAGTTTTAGAAGATATGATTAGAGAAAGAGTGAATATTGATGAGATGAAGTTCGGGTTCATGCCAGGTAGGGGGACCACTGATGCCATATTCATTGTTTGACAGCTTCAGAAAAAATATATTGGTAAGAGAAGGGATCTTTATTTTGTTTTTGTTGATCTGGAAAAGGCCTTTGACAGAGTCCCTAGAGAGGTGGTGAAGTGGACAATGAGAAAGCTTGGCTTGGAGGAGTGGCTGGTTAGGGTGGTTATGGCCATGTATGTGGGTGCTCACACCCAGGTGAGAGTGAATGGAGATTTGAGTGATGAGTTTTCCGTGAATGTTGGTGTGCATCAGGGGTCAGTCTTGAGTCCCATGTTGTTTATCATGGTACTTGAAGCCCTTTCACGTGACTTTAGAAACGGACTCCCGTGGGAGTTGTTGTATGCTGATGATTTGGTGTTGATTGCAGAGAATGAAAGGGAGGCAGAGGAAAGGTTTAGGAAGTGGAGAGATGGTATGGGGCAAAAGGGTTTAAGGGTAAATGCAGATAAAACAAAAGTGATGATATCTAGGGTTGGTGGCGGTACTGTCAAAGACGAGGGAGAGTGGCCATGTGCAGTTTGCCACAAGGGCGTGGGAAGTAATTCCATCTTGTGCGGTGTGTGTGATAAATGGGTGCATAAGAGATGTAGTGGTATCAGAGGTAGACTGCGAGATAATGCTGATTTTATGTGTACGGCGTGCCGGGGTGAGCAGGTGGAGATTGTCAGACATGAAAGGATTGAACTTGCTGGTGAATCTCTTGAGTGTGTGGAAGAGTTTTGTAATTTGGGAGACATGTTGTGTGCTGGAGGTGGGGCTGGAGCTAGCTCTGTGGCTAGGGTGAGAAGTGGTTGGAAGAAGTTCAGGAGGCTCTTGCCTCTCCTGACATTGAGAGGGCTCTCCCTACGTGCTAAGGGGTCTTTGTATGCAGCATGTGTTAGGAGTGTAATGCTGTATGGCAGTGAGACCTGGGCAGTGAAGGAGGAAGATATTCGCCGGCTCAGACGTACAGAAATGACAATGATTAGTTGGATGTGCAGTGCGTCCCTGCGTCCAAGGCCTGGAGGGGCTGGGTTTACAATGGAAGAGTTGAGAGGTAGGATGGGACTGGAGTGTATTGGTGTTGTGATGAGGAGAGGTAGGTTGAGGTGGTTTGGACATGTGGAGAGGATGGGGGATGATAACTGGGTGAGGAAGGTGAGAAGTGTTAATATTGGGGGTGGGGTTATGAGGGGTAGACCAAGAAAGACATGGGACAAGGTCATTAAGTGTGACCTTAGGGTTAAGGGACTGAACAGGGAGGCTGCAATGGATCGTGCAGCGTGGAGAGCCGCCATTAGGTGACCAAGGCCGACACATGCAAGCATGTTGGAGCCTTTAAAAACGAAAACGAAAACTAAGAAGACAAATGCCCCTATAATTACCACACACTTCTTTTTCTCCTTTCCTTTTGTACAAGGGAACAATTACAGTATACCTGACTTCCAATCCTCCGGGACTCAACATTCCTCCCAGGCCAATCTGCACATCTTCCACATCCACTCCACTACTATCTCTCCCCCATGCTTCAGCATTTCACCACACACTCCATCAATTCCTGGAGCTTTCCCCAGTTTGACTTTCTTCAATGCCTCCACAACTTCCATCCTACTGATTTCTTCCTGTCTCCTCACCTCCCTCCTTCTCCCAGCAATTCCCCAGCCACTTATACTCACATTACTTTCATTCTCTATGTTCAACAATTAATTAAAGTGCTCTCTCCATCCGCTCACTTTTTCTACCATCTCAACTAGTAATCTACCATTTTTATCTTTAACTCCCCTACCAACTTCATTGCCACCCTGTCTGACTCTCTTTACCTCTTTCCAGAACATTTTCTTACATTCCCTCCACTTGACACTCAAATTCATTCCAAATTCCTCATCCATTCTCTTTTTACTCTCTCTTACTAATCTTTTCACCTCTCTCTTCCTTTCTACATATAACTCTCTCTTCCGTCTCTCAACTTCTTCCACGCCCCTATTTCTCATCCATTCATTACATGCTTTCCTTTTTTGTGTCACAGCCTGTCTCACCTCTTCATTCAACCATGCTGTTCCTTGCACCCCCTTTCATCTTCTCTTCACCCCACACACCACCTCACATGCTGCATATATTTCCTCTGTGAATATCTTGCACACATCTTCCACGTCCCCCATCTCCTCCAATTCATATTTACACAATCATTCCTCCACTTCTCTCTTATATTCTACCTTTTTCTCATCCTCTTGTAACCTTTTCACCCTCCTTACATCTACTCCTTCCTCCCATCCTTCCCTTCTTCTATTTCTCCATTTTACTTGGACCTTGATTCTAACGACCACCAAGTGGTGGTCAGAAGGTCCACTCTCCCAACCTCTGTATGCTCTTCCATCCATTACACATCTTCGCATCCTTTCATCCACACACACATAATCAATCATTGCCTTCCTTTCATTGAGCTCACCATTCACCCCTCTCATCACTTGCCATGTATACCTGTGGATCATTTTGTGCCTGAAGAGGGTATTGGCTATCACCAACCTCCTCCCGCCACAAATGTCCATTAAAGCACTGCCATTCTCATCTATCTCTGCAGGCACACCCCACTCACCAACTACTCCATCCACCTTCACATTCCCTACTTTAACATTCATATCACCAATCAAAAACGCTCTCTCATTCCTTTCAAACTTTTCCATGCACACTTCCACATTTGTCCAGAACTCTTCTCTCACCTGCTTGCACAATCTTGCGTTGGTGCATACACGCACTTAATCGCCCACATTTGCAGACCAACTTTCAGTCTTACCTACACAATCTTTGAAAAAGTTACCAATCTCTTAATAACCACCACTTTAATCTTGTATACACATACTTTCAAAA
This sequence comes from Coenobita brevimanus, assembly GCF_032717465.1. Taxonomy (NCBI): domain Eukaryota; kingdom Metazoa; phylum Arthropoda; class Malacostraca; order Decapoda; family Coenobitidae; genus Coenobita; species Coenobita brevimanus. The sequence goes on along the minus strand of NC_137043.1, from coordinate 25,312,360 downwards.
TAATATGCTCTGTAATCTTCAAAATTCTGCACTAGTCTGCAAAGCTTATGTTGACTATTTCCAAGAAATACAGTATCATCTGTATATCAGATTTCAGATACTCCATCCTTCATCATCTATTTCCATCCTCAACCCTCTCTCCCCAACTAGAGGTTTAACTACTATCATAACCACATCCAAGTATATATTGAAGAGTCATGGGGCCATCAAACACCTATCTCACTCCAGTAATGATAATGAACCACTCATTCAGACATCTATTTACTCTCTACCAACATAACAGCTTTCCTTCCAAACCATACATACATAAAACTTTCCATAATCTCTCCCCATTCACCTTGTCATGAGACTCTTACATATCAATAATTGCCATAAATATCTTACAGTCCTTCTCATATGCTTTCTCAATACTCTGTCTCCCTACGTGTACAGCATGCCCGCATTTTACAATGAGGATGCATCTGAAGAAATCTGCTGCATAACAATTTATTTTACATCATCAACCATAACATGGGTTCAGTAAGGATACATTTTTTGGCAAGGGTCACCACCAACCCAAAAAAGTCTAAAAACAAGTTTCCAACTCATCTAAACTGCTTGTTATTTCACTTTACTGCACTGCACTTGCTGCTTACCACCGAAACTAGCTACAGAAAAAAGCGTCCAACTCTCCTAAACTGGTAGTTATTTCACTTTACTGCACTTCATTTGCTGCTTGAACCCAAACATTACACTACTGTTCCATCACTGATTCCAAAACACCCAATAGTGACGAGTACAAACATCACCTTGGAACACACAAATGACTGCAGAGGTACATAAGGGCAATCACATACACAAAAACAGCGATCATACATTGACCAGTAAGGCTTCGTGCAGGATCATAATCATCATATAAGTGAAAATTCTATCACATGTTGAAAAATGGCCTTAACTTTTTTGTTATTGCATGAGTAATTCATCTCATACAGATTCACTATATAATAAAAGTCTGCTGTATGATGGACACATCCCCCACCACTCCAAAAACCACCCTGTTTTTTACTCACATGATATTCTAATACTCCCTACCTTCTAAGATATTCTTCCATATACATCACCTTCCCTAGCATACCCAGCAGTCTTATCCATGATACTTTTTGCATTCACTTCAGCTACCTTTACTTTAGTTCAAAGGCAGTCACAGCCTTCTGTCACTCCACCTGTCCATGCCTTCTGGCATATTTTCAACAAATATTTCATTCCATTCTCTCCATTACATTTAATCACCTTTGCATATATATATATATATATATATATATATATATATATATATATATACACTCAAACCTCAATTTAAGAGACTAAATGGGAAATCAACTTGTCCCTTACTTGAAAATGTCCATTGTTTTACCACGTATAAAGACAATCTTATTATGAAATCCAGTGCTTGTTTCACTTCTCTTACTTATTTATATGATTATGAATATTATTTTATGGGTACCGTATAAAGATACATATTAATGTGTATAACCTAGACATTACATATCACTTTTGAATGGTCTTATCCGTTTGTCAGGTAGAGTATGGAGTTACTTAAATCCGAAATCCGTTAAATGGAGGTCCCTTAACTCGAGGTTTGAGTGTACACTCAACCCTCGGCTATCACTCCCAATTGGTCCTGCTATGGCTGCGCTATAGCCAAAACCGTGATAGCCGAACTGAAGAACTTATGGTAATAAATCTAATTGGTGCCATGACCTCAATATTTACCCCTAAGATACCTTTTTTGTACCACATATTAATATATAATAGTCTAAAAATGGGCATGTTTTATAATGTGATCACGATTCTTATAAATACCCATCACAGTTGATTCATTGATGTTATGTTTCTTCCCCACACTTCGCTTGGTCTCACCATTCTCTGTAAGTTTCACATTTCCAGTTTATCTGCATAGCTTAGGTTCTTCCTCTTTTTTATTTCCCTGCCAGGTGCAGCAGCATTATGTTGGGTGAAGGTAGGGGGACGGGGAGGGGGTTTGTTGGCCATGGTCATATCATAAAAAAAGGTTATTGTTCTCGCTATCACTGTTCACGGTTTGAGGGCACGCACTTGAATGGTTTGGCAGGCAGGAGACTCGGTCGGGCGACCAATCAGCACTTGGCTGGCGCTGACATCACACGACCAATCATGGAGTGAAGCTTTTGTTGGCTGGGCGGAGCACTGGAGCCTGGCCTTTTTGAAATTTTTCAACATTTGCAGTGTGCGATAGCAGGAATTTAGTGCATGATAAAGGTATTTGGGTAGTTATTTATATAGGCGTGATAGCGAGTTATGCTATAGCAGAACCCGTGATAGCTGAGGGTTGAGTGTATATATATACATATATATATATATATATATAAATATATATATATATATATATATATATATATATATATATATATATATATATTTATATATATATACACACACACAGAAAAAGCTTGATATAATGGAATAATTCAGCCAACCCCTATTCCGTTTTATCAAATATTCCGCTTTTTCAAGTGTCCATTCCAAAACCATAGATGGAACAGAATTTTTTGGAAATTTGCGATTTTTCCTGTACAGTATTTCTTCCCTAACTTGTGACCTCATGCCTATATACAGTTGCTACTAATTAGCTTCTTTTGCTAAACACAGACATGCCACCTATGCTAGTCATAATGATACACACAGAGCAGTCAGAACCCACAATAATAATAATAATACAGTAATCTATCTATCTATCTATAGCCCGACGCCCTAATCCCGCAAAGGGTGGCCGGAGACAAAACGCCTCCAAGTCGCTCGTCACCCACCATTTGACTACCCTCCCCCCAACTCACCCCCCCTCCCTCATATACCTCTCAACTCCATCCCTCCACCTCATCCTCGGTCTACCTCTCCCTCTCCCTCCCTCCACCTCACCTACATACACCCTCTTAGTCAGTCTTTCATTCTCCATTCTCTTCACATGTCCAAACCACCTCAGTGTATTTCTCCTAATCTTCTTAACCACATCCACATCCACCCCACAGCGTTCCTTCACTTCTTCATTCGTCAACCTGTCCCTCCACGTCACTCCACATGCTCCTCTCAAGTAACTCATTTCCACTGCTCTCACTCTTGACTTGTTCCCCTCTTGCAATGTCCATGCCTCGCTTCATAAGTCAGGGTAGGGATCACAATACTATCAAGCAGTGACTTCCATACTCACAGTAAAAAACTTACCTCCAAATGGAGGGGATATGACTCGTGCATCGCAATTTTACCATGGCCATAGACAAACCGGCTTGTTTCCGTTACGGAAATCCGACGCCTCACAACAGAACGGAAAACTTCTGGTATGTTGTGAGTACCTTAAGGAAAAAAGTTGTTCCGTTTTCTCAAGCTTCCGTTTCATCCCGCGTTCATTACATCAAACTTTTACTGTATGTATAGACAGTATATATATATATATATATACAGTACCCTTGCGTCCAACACGGTAATATTGTCATGCATGGGTCACGTGTTGGACCAAAAACATGTTGGACAAAAAATAGAGCTTATGGGGAAAAATGAATTATGTCAGCAACCCTAGGAAAAGTCACCCTAAATACCTACCATATACCTATACATATATTGGTACTACTGTAATTATAATAAATGGTACTGTGCTATGAATGATAACTAACCTTTTAGGATAGTGTTGGTGGGCTTGCTGGGAATGGAAGGTGGTATCCAAGGCTGTAGGTAGTCCTACTAGGTCCCCGGAGGATGGCTGCTGGCATCACTAGCGGGTAATGGCTGCTGCTCCTCCTCAACCTCCCTCATAAATCCTTTGAAATCACACTCAGAATCACTATCTTCGTCCACAGCCATGGAAGGTCCTGCTTCTGCCTGTCCTAGCACTCTGTAAGCCTTCACTGCTGCCAGGATCTTGTCTTGGTTTTTTATTATGGTCCTCACGTTGGCTTCATTCATGTCGTAGGCCTTGGCAATGTCAACTTTCCTCTCCCCTTTCTTCTTCCTCTCGATGCTTTCTAGCTTGGTGGCCTGAGGGAGGTGCCGACGCTTCTTGGGGTTCTCAGAAGGCTTCCTAGGCATCGTGAGCAGGGTAAAATGCAGTAACAAGGGCAGAAAATGCAGCAAGAAAAAAGCACCTTCCAATGCGAATTATGCGACTGAGTGGCGCTGTGGTGGGAGAAATTTAAACAAAACATCACTTGACAGCAGAAGCGTTTTTAATTGGGCGGCATCACGATCACGTCATGATAGCAGGCAGGGAAGGCTACTTGATCAGAAGTTTTCATTGGCTATCATCATCATGGGAATGTCCAGTATGACCGTGTTGGACCGGGGGTGATCGTGCTAAAGGTGAACTCTGCGGTTTTCGCCCACTTCTCGGAGCTCTGTGCGTGTTATGCTAACACACTCATGTTGCAGTAATTAAATCGTATTAAATAATACTACAGTAACCCCTCCAATATCCGGATCAATAGAGCCATAGGCAGGTCCGGATAGTGGTCCTGTCCGGATATTGGGCCCCAGCTTATGGACTAGTACTTACGGACCCTAACTCTGAAAAACACCTATACAACTCCCTCTGGACATGCATAGCACCTATTTAAGACCCAAATCACACCAATAAGGGACATAAAAGACTGAAATAAATGCAAAAGAACCATAAAATGAGGTTTTAGAGGTGAGTTTATACAATATTAAACATTCTGGGTACTTACAAGTCCCTTGGTTTTGGACTGGTTTGAACCGCCAGTTTGCAGTCCACAGTTAATCCTCTGCACTCTAAATTCTAATTTCTTAACACTGCACAACACTGTAAATTCCTGTGTGTTCTAGTGGCAAGGTATTGCAGTTTATTCACTGTTTATTCACAAAAAACAAGCACCTGTGGCTTGCACTGTTATGAGTATCTGCTCTCCATCGGAGTTAAGCTGTGACTGTTGATGTTGGTGGGGTAACAGAGTTGCCAGATCGCAACAGCCACATTACCAATCTCCTCAACTTTCATTGTCAAATATAACTTTTCATTACCAAATTCGTAAAGCTAGCATATATTCTTCACTAATTATATATACAAGTGGAAATACATGTAATCACTCTCCTTATAACTAACACCATGTTGATTATTTTCACACTATGTAGGGTAGCAGATTAATCAGAGAGAGCAAACAATCCACCATCTCCATCCTGTGTATCCTCATACATGTGAAAAATCCATTTGGTAATGCATTATTCTAATGCATTACCAAACGAATTTTTCATTACCAAATTGGCCCACACTTGGTAATGAAAAATACTAAATGGCAACCTGACAGGGGAGGGGGGAGGGGGAGGAAGGAAGGGGTGAAGGGACCATGGTGTAACAGCTGTTTGGCGCCAGGCGGGAATTTCAAATTATGGGAGGGAAAAAAAGTCAGATTTTTTTCGAATTTTTTGCAGTTTTTGGCCCATTTTGGGAATATTGGATCCCAGGAGGATTATGTCCGGTTAGTGGGGATGTTCGGATATTGGGCGTTCGGATATTAGAGGGATTACTGTAATTATTTGCTCTCCGTGCTGGACGTGAATCGTGCTGGACTAACGTGTGTTGGACGCGAGGGTACTGTATATATATATATATATATATATATATATATACAGTACATATATACTGTACATACAGTAATCCCCGTACTATCCGGACACCCACTTTCCGGACACCCCACTTACCGCACATTGTGGGCCTGGACCTTAGGAACCCAAAAATGGCCAAAAAAAGAAAAAAATCCCCCCAAAATCCGAATTTTTTCCCACCTGTCATATGAAATTGTCGCCCGGTGCTGAACAGCTGGTTTACACCACGGCCCCTTCAACCCTTCCTTCCTCCCCCCTCCCCCCCTCCCTTCTCAAGGTTGCCATTTGGTATTTTTCATTACCAAATGTGGGCCAATTTGGTAATGAAAAATTCGTTTGGTAATGAACCAGAATAATGCATTATAAAACGGATTTTTCACATGTAAGAGGATACACAGGATGGAAATGGTGGATTGTTTCCTGTCTCTGATTAATCTGCTAGCCTACATAGTGTGAAAATAATTAACATGCTGTTAATTATAAGGAGAGCAATTACATGTACTGTATTTCCACTTGTATATATAATTAGTGAAGAATAAATGCTAGCTTTATGAGTTTGGTAATGAAAAGTTATATTTAGTAATGAAAATTGAGGAGTTTGGTGAGTTTGGTAAAGTCGCCGTTGCGATCTGGCAACTCTGTTTCCCCGTCAACAACACTTACTGCCTAACTTCGATGGTGAGTTGATGCCTGTCACATTGGAAGCCACACGTGCTCATTTTTTTGTGAATAAACAGTGAATAAACTGCAATACCTCACCACTAGACCACATGGGAATTTACAGTGTTGTGCAGTGTCAAGAAATTAGAACTTAGAGTGCAAAGGATCAACTGTGGAGTGCAAATTGGCGGTTGAAACTGGCGTGGTGCAGTTAAGAACAATGTGCAGTGTTAACCAATTATAACTCACAGTGCAAAGAATTAAGTGCAGAACAACACTGGAATACTGTACGTGCTTCAAGAGCATTTTCACCACTGCCAAATCCTTAGAAATGGCGGCCACAGACGTGCTGTAAGTACCCTGGCTGAGGTACAGTCACCTCTAATTCCTTATTCTCTGGTTCCTTTTCATTTATTTCATGCTTTATGTCCATTATTGGTGTGAATAGGGTCTTAAATAGGTTTAAATAGGTGCTATGCATGTCTGGTAGGGAGCTATTTAGGTGGCTTTCAAAGTTAGGCTGGGTTAGGGTCCTTAAGTATCAGTCCAAGAGCCAGGGGCCCACTTTCCAGACGGGACCACTTTCCGGACATGCCTTTGGCTCTATTACATCGGACAGTAGAGAGATTACTGTATATATATATACACACTCAAGCCTCGATTTGCCGGACTAAAGGGGGGGGTAGACCAGTCCGGGAATGGCAAAAGTCCGGCCCCACATACCATTCCCCTGACTATTACCATATTTTGTCCAAATTCTCCAGTATTGTCCAGCAATTATTCCGATAATCTACAGCATTCTGGAATGTAGGCTAACTATACCAATATAACTAACATACACAGTACATAAAATAATAACACTGATGCAATAACAATAATAATAACTGACACACAGCTGTATTTTGCTAGCTACAACCCTAAGAATGGTTGATTAGACAGTTGTTGATGAGAATGTGGAGGGTATGATAGAAGAAGATAAGAAAGCTGAGGAAAAAGAGGAAAATGAGCAAGGAATGGAGCACCCCAAGGTCAGCCAACCACTAATCAGCTGACCGAGATACAAACACGCAATCTTGGACCGAATCGGCAATTTTAATTGGAAAATATTTAAATCTTTATCACCATATAGGTTTGCACACCTAATTATTTGAAATTCAGTCAAAAGTTTGTGCTTAATTTAATTATTAACAGAAAATCAGGATTCAGAGTGAAAATATCTTAAAGTCAGCAGAAGTGTTTTGCCTCTAGCCTAACAACTCACCTTGATGGACTTTTGTTTTGGATAAATATCGATTTACAAGGCAAATACTTTTTTTTTTTTTTTTTTTTACTCAAAATAAATATTTATGCAAATAGAAGTCTGTCCAGGTGTGCTGACGATCTGAAGGGGAAATATCTGCTAACAATGACCAACCACTCATCAGCTGACCAAGATATAAACACTGACGATTTGAAGGGGAAATATCTGCTAACATTTGTGCATTTTAGCTCTGAAACCTAATTTTTTTATTAAGTCATGTTAGGTAAAATCTTTTAAGTAGATTTCATATAATTAGGTGTGTAATGCCACTGTGATGAAAAAAAATAAAATATTTTCCAGCGAAAAGTACCAATTTGGTATTTAGTCACACTGAGTTGGGTGAGCAAGTGAGTAGGAATGGATCATATTGACTCTGTAAGAATTTTTTTTTTTTAATTATCTAAGAATATCTTTGTGTCCAAGCCTTCCTTAAACCTGACTGTGTTATGCAATAAACTATTTATAGTGGCATTTGAAAAAGGTAAGAGGCAAATGGGATATTGCCATGAGTTAGGAGCTAGTGGTATGAAGCAGGTTGGTGGCCAAGATGCGTTTCATGTATGATAATAATTTCTTGTGTGTGTTACATATGGCCTTAATCAAGTCAAAACCTTGCCAAAATTATACTGTGTTGAGCAGTAGACTGCTTATAGTTTTATATGAGAGAATAATTGCCGGACTTTTGTTGAGAATCCCGGACTTGTACGGGCATTTGTCTGGCATTTGATAATATTGTCCAGCCTCATCCTGTCCTGGAAATCCGAAATCCGGGAAATAAGGGTCCGCCAAATCGAGGGTCGAGTGTATGTGTATGTATGGTTGTATGTATATATATATATATATATATATATCGTTTTCGTTTTTAAAGGCTCCAACATGCTTGCATGTGTCGGCCTTGGTCACCTAATGGCAGCTCTCCACGCTGCACGATCCATTGCAGCCTCCCTGTTCAGTCCCTTAACCCTAAGGTCACACTTAATGACCTCGTCCCATGTCTTTCTCAGTCTACCCCTCATAACCCCCCCCCCCAATATTAACACTTCTCACCTTCCTCACCCAATTATCATCCCCCATCCTCTCCACATGTCCAAACCACCTCAATCTACCTCTCCTCATCACAACAACAATACACTCCAGTCCCATCCTACCTCTCAACTCTTCCATTGTAAACCCAGCCCCTCCAGGCCTTGGACGCAGGGACGCACTGCACATCCACCTAATCATTGTCATTTCTGTACGTCTGAGCCGGCGAATATCTTCCTCCTTCACTGCCCAGGTCTCACTGCCATTCAGCATTACACTCCTAACACATGCTGCAAACAAAGACCCCTTAGCACGTAGGGAGAGCCCTCTCAATGTCAGGAGAGGCAGGAGCTCCCTGAACTTCTTCCAACCACTTCTCACCCTAGCCACAGAGCTAGCTCCAGCCCCACCTCCAGCACATAACATGTCTCCCAAATAACAAAACTCTTCCACACACTCAAGAGATTCACCAGCAAGTTCAATCCTTTCGCGTATGACGATCTCAACCTGCTCACCCCGGCACGCCGTACACATAAAATTAGCATTATCTCGCAGTCTACCTCTGATACCACTACATCTCTTATGCACCCATTTATCACACACACCGCACAAGATGGAATTACTTCCCACGCCCTTGTGGCAAACTGCACATGACCACTCTCCTTCGTCTTTGACAGTACCGCCACCAACCCTAGATATCATCACTTTTGTTTTATCTGCATTTACCCTTAAACCCTTTTGCCCCATACCATCTCTCCACTTCCTAAACCCTTCCTCCGCCTCCCTTTCATTCTCTGCAATCAACACCAAATCATCAGCATACAACAACTCCCACGGGAGTCCGTTTCTAAAGTCACGTGAAAGGGCTTCAAGTACCATGATAAACAACATGAGACTCAAGACTGACCCCTGATGCACACCAACATTCACGGAAAACTCATCACTCAAATCTCTATTCACTCTCACCTGGGTGTGAGCACCCACATACATGGCCATAACCACCCTAACCAGCCACTCCTCCAAGCCAAGCTTTCTCATTGCCCACTTCACCACCTCTCTAGGGACTCTGTCAAAGGCCTTTTCCAAATCAACAAAAACAAAATAAAGATCCCTTCTCCTACCAATATATTTTTCCTGAAGCTGTCGAACAATGAATATGGCATCAGTGGTCCCCCTACCTGGCATAAACCCAAACTGCATCTCATCAATATTCACTCTTTCTCTAATCATACCTTCTAAAACTCTCTCCATTACCTTCATTATCTGATCTAAAAGCTTTATACCTCTATAATTTCCTCTTTCCAGGGCATCACCCTTCCCTTTATACACATTTACAATTACACTCTTCAGCCAATCATCTGGGACAACACACTCATAAATAATCCTGTTTATCAGGTCAGTGACTAGACTCACCCCTATATCGCCTGAGGCCTTCAACATTTCGGCAGTCAACCCAGACACACCTGCTGCCTTCCCCACCCTCATCCTGCCTATTGCCTCACTCACAGTAGCAGTATCAATCAAAGGCCAAGGGCCAGACACTGGATCTGCTGGCTCCAAATCTTCCCTGTCCCAGTCAAACTCCTCATTCAACAACCGGTTATAATGCTCTCTCAACGCATCTTTAATATCCTCACTGTTCACCACTACCCTTCCTTCATCATTCTTCACACAATGCTCACCTATGATATCCTGATTATCCCTCTTCACCTGACCTGCCACCCTAAATATATTTTTCTTTTCCCCATGATTTAGGTTATCAAGTAATTGTCTCTGTGACTCAGACTTTGCCCTGTATACCTCTCTTCTAGACCTACGCTTGGCAGCCAAATATTCCTCTTTGCTACCACCCTTCTTCCATTCCCGGAAAAGCCTTCTTTTCTCCTTAATTGCAGCTTCTACACCCTCATCCCACCACCAAGTTACTTTATGTCTTGGTGGTCCTCTTGTCCAGCCGCATGTTACATCAGTAACTCTCAAGAAATTGTTCTTGAGGGCTCTGTACTGTTCATTAACACCTCTGTCTACAGCTCCCTGTCCAGCCACCACTCTCCTCAACTCGCTATTGAAGGCATCCCTTACTACTTGGTTTTTCAGCTTCCATATTTTCCTCCTAGGTACATAAGTCCTCTTTTTCATCACTTGTTGTTTAAGCACCATATCACAAATCAATAGTTTGTGCTGCTGCACACACTCCTCACTTCCTATAACTTTAACATCCCTCACTAACCTCCTATCAGCCCTCCTAACCAGAAAATAATCTATCTGACTGCTATTTCCCCCAGACTCATATGTAATTAACCTACTGTCTCTTTTCCTAAAATATGTGTTGCACACAATCATGTCCGTTGCCTCCCCAAACTTGAGTATCCTTTCCCCTTCTGCATTCCTTAGACCATATGCACATCCCCCATGCACTCCTTCATAACCTTGTGCTGCTTCACCTACATGACCATTTAAGTCCCCTCCCAAAATCACTATCTCATCATCCCGCATACCACCCACTACACGTATTAAATCATCCCAAAATCTATCCTTCTCTGATTCATCCAATCCTGCCTGTGGAGCATATGCTGATATAATCACAGCTATCTTTCTTCCCAACAGAATATAAATATAAATATAAATATAAATATATATGAATATATATATATATATATATATATATATATATATATATATATATATATATACATATATATATATATATATATATATATATATATATACATATATATATATATATATATATATATATATATATATATATATATATATATATATATATATATATATATATATACAGTAATCACTCTAATATCCGGACGCCCAATAACTGAACATCCCCACTACCCGGACATAATCGTCCTGGGATCCAACATTCCCAAAATGGTCCGAAAACCCAAAAAAATAAAAAAAATAAACGATTTTTTCCCGTCCGTAATTTGAACTTACTGCGTGCGCCGCGGGAGAGCATTGTTTTGGCGCGTCATTCCTCTGACGTCCAATAGAGCGCCGCCACATCCTCCCCACTTCCCGCCTGTCTCTCACCGCGAGTGCACGCTCGTCGTAATGGCTGCCCACGTGATCGCTTTTCTGGTCATGCCCTACCTGCTGCAGGGCCTCCTGCTGCTCTCGGGCCTCGTCTTAGTGTGTGTGATGATGGCCCCGCCACCTGAGAAAAGGAAGAGAGTGGTGTTGACTCTGGAGAAGAAGAGGGAGATATTGGAGAAAGTGGATGCGGGTTGGTCTTCTTCCCGCATTCTTCGCGAGTTCAACCTGGCCCAGTCTACTTTGTTCGATATCTAGAGGTCCCGAGACAAACTCATGCAGTACACGGCTGACTTCTCGTCGAGAAGCAAACGCAACGTGGAAAGGAAGGTTATGTTTACCCCCAAGTTTCCAGAAATCGACCGATCCATGTTGATTTGGTATCGACAACAACGTGCTGCTGGTTTAATGGTACGTGGAACAGAGCTGAAGGCTGCTGCTGAGAAGTTCGCCAGGCTTCACGACGCCCTAGACTTTAAGGCATCTGAGGGTTGGCTCTTCGCGTTCAAGTTGCGACATGGCCTTACCAACTGTAAAACACATGGCGAAGCACTGGACACTAACGAGGATGGAGTTGACGAGTTTCGGCACAAGGTGAAAGGCTTGATCAACAGGGAGGGTCTAACTCACGGTCAGGTCTACAATGCTGATGAAACTGGCCTATTCTATCGCTCGCTGCCAACGAACACTCTAGCCGAGGAGACGAAGAAGCGCGTACCTGGCCGCAAGCTTTCCAAGGAACGGATATCTGCTTTGTGTTGTGCCAGTGCTAACGGCATGCACCGGCTTAAGCCCGTTGTTGTTGGCCGCGCAAAGCAGCCTTGGTGCCTTCGTGGGGTGATGGATGTCCTTCCTGTCGTCTGGTACCATTCTTTGAAGGCATGGTTCACAGCTGTGATCTTCAAAGACTGGTTTCACCGTCACTTCGTCAAGGAGGTCATCCATTACCAGACGAAGACACTGGGAATCCCGCGCGACCAGGTAAAGGTTCTCCTTCTACTCGACAATGCACCTGCCCATCCGTGCGACAAGGACTTGGTTACTGAAAATGGCCGTATTAGGTGCATGTTCCTGCCACCTAATACGACTGCTCTCATTCAACCAATGGACCAAGGAGTGATCGTGGCAACAAAGCGCCTATACCGTCAGAAGTTCCTGGATGAGGTGATGGTTGTTCTCGAGGACGAGGACGAGCGCAGGGAGGGACGGGACACACGAGGCAAGCGGACTTTGGAAAACCTTCGCCGCTACAGCATCAAGTCTGCGCTGTACAACTGGGCTAGTGCATGGAAGGAAGTCCCTGTGAAAACTCTTGAAAATGGTTGGTCTCGTCTGCTTCTCGGAACGGATGTGGAGTACGATTTTCTAGGGTTTGACGTGGATGACTTCCATGCACTGCTACGTACGCACGGCGACGATGTAGATGTGGACAATGTTCGTGAGTGGTTGGATGACGACGAGGGCGATCCTGGGTATCAGACATTGTCTGATATCAAGATCGCGTCTTCGGTTGCAGGTGTCAGTACCGAACTTGAAGATTCCGACGCTGAAGGCGACGATGATGCGGACTCCTCTCAGCAGGACACTACCCCAGCCATCCCCAAGCTAAGCGCACTCCGGGAACATCTAGAGTTCGTCCTAGACTACCTGGAACACCCGGACTGCGACAGGGAGATGGGGCCCTTGGGACTCGTGGAGGAAGTCCGTGCTTTCAGGCAGCGCCTCATCAATCGTCAGAATCGTCAGTCATTGCGTCAATCAACCACTGACAGTTTTTTCAGGCCCGTGACCCCCGCTGTGCCCAGCCCTGGCTCCACTCCGTTGCCTCCCCAAGACAGGCCCTCATGCTCCGAGCCACAGCCCAGCACATCAGCCACGGTGGAGTCACCACTCGACGTGAGTTTGCGGCTGTCTTCAGAGTCCTCTGCAGTGGGTACGCCATCACCACGACCCAGCGATGCACCCCTAGGTTGCCTGCCAGTGATACTCTCGGACTCTGACAGTGAATAAACAGCAAGAACTTCTCCACTAGACCACACGGGAATTTTAAGTGTTGTGCAGTGAAAAAAACAGTGTGCTGTGTTAAAGATTTAAAGTTGTGAGAGAAAAGACTAGATAAAGAATGTAACGTAAATAGACTTGTTTGTTTTGCCTTTGGAAAATTAAAAAAAAAATGGGAAAAGTTAAAGTGCAACACTAAGTTACAATGGAGCATTATTTTGACAAAAGTGAACAGTGTGAAGAGAACGGACTTCCGTGTGTTATTGACTAAGTTCAGTGCAAGACTTTAGGAACAGTGTACTGCAAGTGCTTCAGGAAATCGTTCTTACTGTCAGAGTCCGAGAGGAGGGAGTTATTCATCGAGGTGGCCAGGGACTTGCTGTAAGTAGCCAGAATGTTTCATACTGTACTTTTTTCCCTACTATACTTACCTCATTTCACTCTTTAATGTCCTTTATTGGTGTGAATAGGGTGTTAGTAGCTATGTATGTGCAGAAGGAATGTGTTTTTCTGAGTTAGGCTAGGTTAGGGTCCATAAGCACCAGAATGTTTATTAATGTATGAACATACTTCTAAACCCTCATTTTATGTTTCTTTTGCATTTATTTCAGTCATTTATGTGCCTTATTGGTGTGATTTGCGTCTTAAATAGGTGCTATGCATGTCCAGAAGGAGCTGTATAGGTGTTTCTCTGAGTTAGGGTCCATAAGTACAAGTCCATAAGCTGGGACCCAATATCCGGACAAAACCAATAACCAGACCTACCTATGGCTCTATTACGTCGGATATTGGAGTGATTAGTGTATATATATGTGTATATATATATATATATATATATATATATATATATATATATATATATATATATATATATATATATATATATATATATATATAAAAATATATATATATATATATATATATATATATATATATATGTACTGTATATATATATCTATTACCAGGCGCCTCAATCCCGTTTGGGGTGGCCACAAACAAATCGCCTCCAAGTCGCCCTGTCCCCCGCCATTTCACTCCCCTGCTCCCAACTCACACCCCCCTCTCTCATATACCTCTCCACCCCATCTCTCCATCTCATCCTCGGCCTCCCCCTCCCTCTTTCCCCCTCCACCTCACTCACATACACTCTCTTTGTCAGTCTTTCACCCTCCATCCTCTCCACATGGCCAAACCACCTCAGTGTGTTCCTCATAACGCTTCCTATCACATCCACATCAACACCACAACGCTCCTTTATATCCTCATTCGTCAGCCTGTCTCTCCATATGACTCCACAGGCTCCTCTTAAATAACTCATTTCCACTGCTCTCACTCTTGACTTGTGTCCTTCCAACAACGTCCAAGCTTCACTTCCGTACGTTAGAGGTGGTATCACAATACTGTCATGTAGTAACTTTTTCACTTCCATGCTCACTTCCCTGTTTCTTATCACTGCTTTCAAAGAACCAGCAACCTTTCTTCCCTGCTGTACCCTTTCAAGCACTTCACCCTCCAATATATATGGATATATATATACATACAGTATATATATATTTCCATCATTCATCCATCATCCAATCTTACATCGCCCCACAAGGAGCGCAGGAGCCCAGGGCCAGGCAGTTGGTCCCGACATTTAAGATGAGAGTGACCAGCCGCACTCATCCTACAGTATATATATATATATATATATATATATATATACATTACCCTTGCATCCAACACGGTAATATTGTCATGCATGGGTCCCGTGTTGGACCAAAAACGTGTTGGACAAACAACAGAGCTTATGGGAAAAAATGAATTATGTCAGCATCCTAGGAAAAGTCACCTTAAATACCTATACATATATTGGTACTACCGTAATAATAATAAATGGTACTGTACTATGAATGATAACTAACCTTTTAGGATAGTGTTGGTGGGCTTGCTGGGAATGGAAGGTGGTATCCGTGGCTGTAGGTAGTCCTACTGGGTCCCCGGAAGATGGCTGCTAGCGTCACTAGCGGGTAATGGCTGCTGCTCCTCCTCAACCTCCCTCATAAATCCTTTGAAATCAATCTCAGAATCACTATCCTCATCCACATCCATGGAAGGTCCTGCTTCTGTCTGTCCTAGCACTCCATAAGCCTTCACTGCTGCCAGGATCTTGTCTTGGTTTTTTATTATGGTTCTCATGCTGGCTTCATTCACGTCGTAGGCCTTGGCGATGTCCATTTTCCTCTCCCTTTTCTTCTTCCTCTTGATGTTTTCTAGCTTGGTGGCTTGAGGGAGGTGCCGCCGCTTCTTGGGGTTCTCAGAAGGCTACCTAGGCATCGTGAGCAGGGTAAAATGCAGTAGAAAGGGAAGAAAATGCAGCGAGAAAAAGCACCTTCCAATGCGAATTATGCAACTGAGTGGCGCTGTGGTGGGAGAAATTTAAACAAAACATCACATGAGAGCAGAAGCGTTTTTAACTGGGCGACATCACAATCACGTCATGATAGAGGGCAGGGGAGGCTACTTGATCGAGAGTTTTGATTGGCTGTCAGCATCACGGGAACGTCTAGTATGACCGTTTTGGACCGGGGGTGATCGTGCTAGAGGCGAACTCTGTGGATTTTGCCCACTTCTCGGAGCTCTGTCCATGTTATGCCAATGTAACTGTGTTACGGTAATTAAATCATACTAATTTTTTGCTCTCCGCGCTGGACGTGAATCGTGCTGGACAAACGTGTGTTGGACACGAGGGTACTGTATATACATATATATATATATATATATATATATATATCTATATATATATATCTATATATCTATATCTCTCTCTCTCTCTCTCTCTCTATATATATATATATATATATATATATACATACAGGTTTAGGAAGTGGAGAGATGGTATGGGGCAAAAGGGTTTAAGGGTAAATGCAAATAAAACAAAAGTGATAATGTCTAGGGTTGGTGGCGGTACTGTCAAAGACGAGGGAGAGTGGTCATGTGCAGTTTGCCACAAGGGCGTGGGAAGTAATTCCATCTTGTGCAGTGTGTGTGATAAATGGGTGCATAAGAGATGTAGTGGTATCAGAGGTAGACTGCGAGATAATGCTGATTTTATGTGAGCAGGTGGAAATCGTCACACGTGAAAGGATTGAACTTGCTGGTGAATCTCTTGAGTGTGTGGAAGAGTTTTGTTATTTGGGAGACATGTTGTGTGCTGGAGGTGGGGCTGGAGCTAGCTCTGTGGCTAGGGTGAGAAGTGGTTGGAAGAAGTTCAGGGAGCTCTTGCCTCTCCTGATGTTGAGAGGGCTCTCCCTACGTGCTAAGGGGTCTTTGTATGCAGCACGTGTTAGGAGTGTAATGCTGTATGGCAGTGAGACCTGGGCAGTGAAGGAGGAAGACATTCGCTGGCTCAGATGTACAGAAATGACAATGATTAGGTGGATGTGCAGTGCGTCCCTGCGTCCAAGGCCTGGAGGGGCTGGGTTTACAATGGAAGAGTTGAGAGGTAGGATGGGACTGGAGTGTATTGGTGTTGTGATGAGGAGAGGTAGATTGAGGTTGTTTGGACATGTGGAGAGGATGGGGGATGATAATTGGGTGAGGAAGGTGAGAAGTGTTAATATTGGGGGTGGGGTTATGAGGGGTAGACTGAGAAAGACATGGGACGAGGTCATTAAGTGTGACCTTAGGGTTAAGGGACTGAACAGGGAAGCTGCAATGGATCGTGCAGCGTGGAGAGCCGCCATTAGGTGACCAAGGCCGACACATGCAAGCATGTTGGAGCCTTTAAAAACGAAACGAAAACGAAACGAAACGAATATATATATATATATATATACGTATATATATATATATATATATACTTTCCGCTTCCTTCTGCCTACGGGTGACTTTGCATTCCCTCTTCTGTCTTTCTTTCCTTCAGTCTTTCCTCTTCCTTCTGCCAATGAGTGACTCTACACTGAGTGACAAGCCATATGGTTTCCTGTACACCAGGAAACCATTTACTATGCTGGATGGTGGCCAAATAACCTAATTATGGCACCTGGTGGTTTAGTGGGTAATTAAGGCACTCCAATTGGATTGAGCCTGTGTAGGTTTATATCTAAGGAGTGGTTGAGGTTTACTGCTCATGGAATGCAACTTAGGGATGAGTGAGGCTGGTCACTCTCATCTTAAACGTCAGGACCAACTTGCCTAGCGCCGGGCTCCTACACTCCTCATTGGGCAGCATAGGACTGGATGATGGTTGGATATACATACAGTGCTCGTCAGAAGTATCGAGCGCCCTCCGTCCCTCCTAAGAAACCTACCTTTCAACATTGAAAAAACATATAAATAATGCATTTTATTTACTTTTAGTGCTTCATAGGGTAGCCTTTACGTTTCTTCACGGACCTGAGATGTCTTGGAAGTGAAAGGGTGAGGCTCCTGAGATGCTGAAGGGGTATTTTGTCCCAGGAGTCATGAATGGCGGCTTCCAGCTTAGGCAGAGAGCTCACGTCCTTCCCTTGGAGACTCTTCTTTACGAGGTACCAGAGGTTTTCAATCGGGTTGAGGTCTGGGCTATTTCCTGGCCAGTCTTTCATGAGTGATACCTCGCAGTCATGATGCCAATTGGTGACCGATTTGGCCTTGTGAGCAGGTGCACCATCCTGCTGAAACACTCGTGCACCTGTTAGCTCGAATGAGTCTGGTAAATGATCACACAGAAGCTCCAGGTAAACATCCTGATTCACTCTGACATTCTTGGGAAGCACAAGCTTCCCCAAACCTTAACCAGAGAAACAAGCCCATACCATGAGTGAATCAGGATGTTTAACTGTGCTTTCTACGTACCATGGGTCAAGTGGGTCACTACCTTTGCGTCGATACACACGTGCTCCTCTGTTACAGGTAACACTAAATGTTGCCTCATCAGACCACAACACTGACAACCATTGCTCCTCACCCCAGTTTAGATATTTATTAGCAAAGGCAAGCCTACGAATTCTCTGGCTCTTGGTAAGAAGAGGCTTTCTCACAGGCCTGTGACTTGTGTAACCAAGTTCATGGACCCTACGAGACACTGTTCTCACAGACACCTCACCAAACACTTCCGGGTTGCTCTCCTTTATTTTCCTTGCACTCACACAAGGATTAAACTCCACTGCAAATTTTAAAACATTAACAGACCTTGGGGAAGTTTTCCTAGGCCTACCAGACTGCGGTTTCTTTGTGGGAACTTCACCACTGTTTTCCAACCGAAACCGCGCACACCAACGACGCACTGTCAATCGTGTCACACCAACCAATTCACTAATTCCTTTGTCTGATGGCCTGCCTCCTTTAGAGCAATGATCTGGGATATGATTTCACTCGACAGTTCACGGGTAGGTGCCATAACAAAGTGGTGAAGGCCACAACAGTGCGGGACACTCGGTAAAAAATGGCGCAATTTGAGAGGGAGACGGGGCAGAGTTCCTCTCTCTCAGGCAGCCCGTGGGCGACTGAGGTGGGAACCAACCAGCGCGTCAGAAGGTCTCAGGGTACCGTGACGTCATGCTAGCGCCGCAAACTTGTGGCTCAATTTTTACCCCCTTAAATGGGTGATTCTTTTTTGGCCATAAGTATTGTGAGCCCGGCGGTAGGCGCTCGATAATTTTGACAAGAACTGTATATATATAATACATATATATATATATTATATATATATATATATATATATACATATATATATTATATATATATACATGGAAGCTTGATTATCCAGGCTCGGATTATCCAGCTTTCGGTATATCCGGGCCGTGACCCAATGGTTCAGTGGTACAGTAATTCATAGAATTATCCGTACGAATGCTCAGGTTTAAACAGGAAGCATCCAGTTGCTAGGGAAAGAGGCATGGATAAACCAGAGAGGGTCTTGCTCACCCTGCCCCCACCGACACCTGCTCACAACTCGATCACAAGGGTGGTAGGGTGGAGTTTGGTGAGGCAACTGATACTCCTGATGTAGCCTAACCTTGCTTAACTACTTAATAATTTAACCTAACCTGGGCTCCAGTTGGGAAATTGGGAAACTAAATCCACTTTTGTGTACAATGAGTTTCTTCCATTATGCCCGAAGCAATCGTAGGTACGGCTTAAAGAACGTGATAAAAGAGATCTTTCAGCAAGAGAAGGTAATTTACTACCCTCAAAATAGAAAAACACAGAAAACAAACTGAGGAATATGAAGTAAATTGGTGAAGTCTTTAGGCTGTATGCTTAGACGAAAAGTAATGGGTTTCCTTGTTTTAGGGAACGAAATGAAATAAGAATGTCTGCTAATCAGAAAAAAAAAAAAAAATACTCATCTCATGTGTTCTCGTAAGTTAGCATTCAGTTCTGCATTCTTCGTTAAGTATCGCGCCTCCCAACACATTTCGGACCGACAGAGCATTATTTCTTCCTCTTACATTTACTGTTCACTCTTTTGTTCGTTCTTAAGTGTACTGTATGTATGAAAGAGAGTATTACAAACAACAATGCATTCCATTAACCCCATCATAGCTGTCAGCCTCGAACAATGGTTTACTGTACCGGTGTCAGGGATGTTGGGTTAGGGAGAGCTATAAAGAACTGCGAACAATTATGGGAAGGGAACGAAGGTCACTGGTATGTTTTCACGACCCTCCTCTACCATCTCAAACAACCAGGCGGCCTGCCACTTCATCTCAGATGTTTTCGCCGATATGTTTAAATGCTAATGTAATATGCACCCTAATTATGAGTAAGTTTCTTCCATTATGCCGGAAACAATCGTAGGTAAGGCTTAAGGAACGTTATGATAATAAGAAAACAAACTAGAAAAATACTGCAAACAAACTAGAGAATATGAATTTAATTGGTAAGGTTATTAGGGTGTATGCTTGGACAAAAATTTACGAGTTTCACAATTATAGGGGACGAAATGGAACAATTATGTTACTAATAAGAAAAAATACTTTCATCTCAAGTGTTCTCGTAAGGTGGCATTCAGTTCCACAGTCTTTGTTCGATGTCGCTTCCCAATACATTTCGGACCGACAGAGCATACGGTTATTTCTGCTCCTTACAGCTAAGTGTACATTTATTTCACAATCTTTTGTTCGTTCGTGTATGTGTGAAAGAGAGAGTATTGATACAAACAATAATGTATTCCATTAACCCCTTATGGCTGCTAGCCTTGAACAATGCTTTACTGTACCGGTGTCAGTAACGTTAAGTTAGGGAGAGCCATAAAAACTGCGAACAATTATAGGAAGGGAACGGTCACTGGTGTGTTTACACGACCCTATTCAACCATCCCAAACAGCTCGGCGGTCCTTTCATCCCAGATGTTTTCACCGATATGTTTAAATGCTAAAGTAACATGCACCCTAACTTTATGTTTAAATTCTAATGGAACATGCCCCCTAATTTTCTTTCACGAATCATAGCAAATCACAAGATGGGTTTAGGGAGGAGGGGAAAAAGCCGGGTGTACCAGACGAGTCTTTTCAAATCCGTAAGAAAAAGAAACTGACTTTATAACTTTGAAAAAATGTTTTCAAGGTCTGCCACGGGAGCACACAAATTTCTGAACCCACCAACATTGAGGATTTGAGGGGGGTAAACATACGCTTTGCTGTAAGCAGTAAAAGCACCTTACCAAACCAGTTCATCCTGATAGTCTGTTATATTTTTCTGATTATTTCTGGGTTGGTAAATAAACATTTCTTGTTAAATCTTTCCCCGCTGTTTTTAGCTGTTCTGGTATGACGACTCTTTGATTCGTTAACGTAATGGCAGAAGACACTGTTCTAATTTAAGTGTTTAAACCTGGCCTAACCTAGCTTAACTGCCCCTAATAATGTAACCTAACCTAATCTTCAGTTGGGAAGTTGGGAAACGAAGTCCACATTTGAGTATGATGAGTTTCGTCCATTGTGCTGGAAACAATCGTAGGTACAGCTTTAGAACGAGACGATACTAACAGGGAGGAAATCTTTCAGTAAGAAAACATGATTTACCGAACTGAATATAGTCTTAAAAATACTGAAACAAGCTGGAGGAATATACATTGAACTGGAAAGGTCTTTCTGGTACTTAAAGTGTACATTTACCGGTAAATAAATCAGTCTAACAGTACAGTACTTGTGGTTCCGCCGGATTAATCATGCTTTCGGACCAATCGGGCACCCCTTAACACCATATAGCCTGGATAATCGGGCTATCTCTGTATATTTATTTATATATATATATATATATATATATATATATATATATATATATACAGGTATACCCCAGTTTAATGGTGTAATTGGTTAGGTTAAACCCCATCGTTAGGCAGGATATCGTATATTGGGGTAGTTTTAACATGTAAAGTAAAGGGATGAGTTTTTCAGCCTTGGGTTTCTCCCCAACCAAGTCCAAAACCCACCCAAATGAGACCCAAAACAAGTTTAACGCCACTATAAATGGCCTATCAGCTGTAAAAAAAGCTAACCTAAGCTCTACACCTGTAAATAACTCACTAAAACCAACAAATACAATCTGAAAATCATACAAAATGGGTTAGAAAATATCAAACACCTCTCATCACTTACTGCCCATGGGTGACTTTGCATTCCCTCTTCTGCCTTTCTTTCCTTCAGTCTTTCCTCTTCCTTCTGCCTATGGGTGACTCTACACTGAGTGACAAGCCAAGTGGTTTCCTGTACACCAGGAAACAATATACTACACTGGGTGGTGGCCATATAACCAAATTATGGCGCCTGGAGGTTTAGTGGGTAATTAAGGCGCTCCAAACAGATTGACCCTGTGAAGGTTTATATCCAAGCGATGGTTTGGGGTTTACTGCTCATGTAATGCCACTGAGGGATAAGTGAAACTGGTCACTCTCATCTTAACTGTCAGGACCAACTTGCCTAGCCCTGGGCTCCTACATTCCTCATGGGGTGGCATAGGATTGGATGATGGTTGGATGGAGGGATGGATATAAATATATAAATATATATATATATATATATATATATATATATATATATATATATATCATCTCATCTCATCAGCCGTTTGAGTGTCCACTGCGGGACCGGCCTATCCCTACCGAAGTGGGGACAATACAGCCAATGTCTCTCTACCAAGTGGCTTAGGCTGTCTAATAGAGATTGTATGTAAGGTGAGAAGTGCTTGTAAGTGTAATTGTTGTGTTGGAATGGCTTTGGATGTGTGTGTAGGCTGTGAACCAAGTGTAATTGGCCTGCGCAAGCTGACTGGGTTCAAGTATACTTCATAGTATACGACACTGGTTCAACCACAGCACCCCTTGTGTCCGCCAATGCAGTACGTGGCCAGAAGAACGCTCCCAAAGTTTATTACCCAGGCGGGGCGCAAACCCTCGCTCTTCAGTGTACGAAAACGCACGCTTTACCACTGTACCACAGAGGCTCATATATATATATATATATATGCAGAGACTTTACTTCACCGTGAAGATATGTATGCAAACTAACCACAGGAGAAATGAAAGCAGCGACAGTGAGTACTTTCGTATATTACATCTTCAGACAGAGTCTCACTCTGTCTGAAGATGTAATATACGAAAGTACTCACTGTCGCTCCTTTCATTTCTCCTGTGGTCAGAGTGCATATATATATATTATATATATATATATATATATATATATATATACAGGTATACCCCAGTTTAATGGTGTAATTGGTTAGGTAAAACCCCATTGTTAGGCGGGATATCATATATCGGAGTAGTTTTAACATGTAAAGTAAAGGGATGAGTTTTTCAGCCTTGGGTTTCTCCCCAACCAAGTCCAAAACCCACCCAAATGAGACCCAAAACAAGTTTAAAGCCACTATAAATGGCCTATCAGCTGTAAAGAAAGCTAACCTAAGCTCTACACCTGTAAATAACTCACTAAAACCAACAAATACAATCTGAAAATCATACAAAATAGGTTAGAAAATATCAAACACCTCTCATCACTTACTGCCTATGGGTGACTTTGCATTCCCTCTTCTGCCTATGGGAGACTCTACACTGAATGACAAGCCAAACGGTTTCTTGTACACCAGGAAACCATTTACTACACTGGGTGGTGGCCATATAACCAAATTACGGCACCTGGTGGTTTAGTGGGTATTTAAGGCACTCCAATCAGATTGAGCTTGTGCAGGTTTATATCCAAGGGGTGATTGGGGTTTACTGTATTACTTACATTACGCCACTGAGGGATGAGTGAAGCTGGTCACTCTCACTTTAAATGTCAGGACCAACTTGCCTAGCCCCGGGCTCCTACCTCCTCATAGGGCGACACAGGATTGGATGAGGGTTGGATGGATAATTTTCTCTTTCCAGGGCATCATCATTCCCTTTATACACATTTACAATCACACTCTTCGTGAGACATCTGGGATAACACTCATATATAATAAAATTTATCAAAATGGTAACTAAACCCACTCCTGTAACTTCTGACGTTTTGAATATTTCAGCAGTCAACCCACACACATCCACTGTCTTCCCCAGCTGTGTCCTGCCTATTGCCCAGTGCAAAGTAGTAGCATCAGTCAAAGGTCATGGGCCAAACACTGGATCTGCTGACTCCAAACCTTCCCTCTTAAAGTCAAACTCCTCATTCAGCAGCTGGTTATAATGCTCTCTTCAGGTGTCTTTGTCCTCACTGTCCACTACTACCTTTCCTTCATCATTCTTCACACACTGCTCACCTATGCTATCCCAGTTTGCTCTCTTCATTTGCTTTGCCACCTCAAATACCACATTCTTTCTTTCAGTGCTATTTAGGTTATACAGTAAAAATCTTTAAGTCTAATTTTTCCCCTGTAAACCTCCATTCTAGCCCAACTATTCCTCTCTTGTTACCACACCACCCCTTTTTCCATTCCCACAAAAGTCTTCTTTTTCCTTAACTACAGATGCTACACCCTCGTCCCAGCATCATGTTACCCCATCTCTTGGAGGGCCCCTTGTCCAACCACACTCTGATTCAGTAATTCTCAAGAGATTGATCTTGAGAACTCTGTGTTGCTCATTAACACTTGTGTCAACAGCACACTGTTCAGCCACCACTCTAAACCCGCCATAGAAGGTATCCCTTACTGCTTGTTTTAACTTTCATATTTTCCTTCTGGGTGCATAGGTCCTCTGCTTCATCACCAGCTCTTTCTTTTGTGTTGCTGCACACACTCTTATCTCTCTATAGCTTTAACATCCTTCACTAACCTCCTATCAGCCCTCCTGACTGGGATATAGTTAATATGGCTATTATTACACCCAGACTCATATGTAATTAGCCAACTCTATTTTCCTAAAATGCATGTTGCACACAGTCATACACTCAAATTCTATGCCTCCCTGAATTCGAGTATCCTTTCCCTTTCCTCGTACCGTATGAACATACCCCATATACCCCTTCCCATCTT
Organism: Coenobita brevimanus; assembly: GCF_032717465.1. Lineage (NCBI taxonomy): Eukaryota > Metazoa > Arthropoda > Malacostraca > Decapoda > Coenobitidae > Coenobita > Coenobita brevimanus. Next base: position 25,287,279 of record NC_137043.1, on the reverse strand, counting down.
TGAGCTACTTCACCCATATAACCACTTAAATACCCACAAAATTACATTCCCCACACCACAAACCACATGTATCATCATCCCAGAATCCATATTTTTCTTCATCATCCATGCCAACTTGATGAGCATATGCCAATAATGTATAACTGAAATTGTGCATTAACCAAACAATGTTTTCACTGCTATAAAGCTGTCATTTACTCTTATTACAATCATGACACATTCCACCCATTTCTCCTTAACCAGCACACCCACACTACCATATCCATCTACATTTCCCTGCCAACAAAACTTATACCTACAGTATACAGTATACTAAGTGAGCATCCATGGAAAGGTGTATGGCAGGGTGCTTATACAATAGTGTAGGTGCATGCCATAGGTGCAGAACAGGGTAGGTCAGCAGTATGGGATGCATAAACCAGATATTCACAATGATGATTTCAGTGGAGAAGCACACTGTAAAGAATAAATCTGTATGCTACATTTATGGACCTGGAGAAGGCTTATGGTAGTGTCAATTGGGATGGATTATGGAGTGTATCAGACACACAGTGGTGTAGGAGGGAGTAAGATGAGGGCAACAAAATCCTTTTATAAGGGTAGTACTGCATATCTGAAGTTGGGGAAGAAGCTGAAAGATCCTTCTAGCATTAATGTAGGTGTAAGACAGGGATGTGTTTTGTCACCCTAGTTTTTCACGTATACATACATATGGATGAAGTAGTCAAAAGATGAATGTGAGGACTGCAGAAGCAAAAGCAAAACTAAATGGCAATGATTGGAGTACAGTAAAGTGCCTTTATGCTAATGATCCTGTTTTGATGGCAGAAAGTGAATGATTTGAAAATGGGGTGAATAACTTTAACAGAGTTTGAACAAGAAAAAAATTACAAGTGAATGTGAAAGAAAAAGCTACAGCACAAAAGATTTTGGTAAGCAGTACAGAATAGAGAGAAGAAACAATAAATTGAAGAGTGCAACTGGGAGGTGAAATGCTTGAGGTTGATAGTTTTTAAGTATTTGGAAGCTTTACTGTGTAAACATAGCAAAATGGAGGGTGAGGTAAAGGAGAGATCAATGCAAGGAAGAAGAGTAATTGGAGACCTCAACTGTATTCTGAAAGGGAGGAAAGTTAGTATAGAGGCTAGGAGAGCCCTGCATAAACGTGTTTTGTTGTTGACACTTTCATATAGCAGTGACACCTAGGCTGTTAGAGACTAGAGAGCTGTGAAGGTTGCAAACTGTAGAAATCACCTTTCCCAGAACAGCTGTAGGCATGGGAAGGATGTAGGGCATACATAATATTGTAGTGAAATTTACGGGTATTATGGAATTGATGAAGAAGGAGCTACAGTCTACAGTGAGATACAGAATTACTGAGTGGATAAAAAGGAATACACTGATATGGTATGGACATGTACAAAGAATGCCTATAGAAAAGATGTCAAAAGAAGTTTGAGAAAGTGAGAATAAGGACAGTGTTGGTGGTGGTAGACTTTATGTGATATGGAAAAAGAGAGAGGAAACAGTAAAGTATGTTGGTGACATACTAGTAAAAGGATGAGGGGTATCCGAGAGAGTGAGAGGTGTGTGATTATAAGGTAGCCTGGAGGTGTTTCTGTCATGGTCAGCCCCTGTTTGGTCATTTTTCACAAGGGAGCTGGTGTCAAAGATGATGAAGAAAAAGATAAACACCACATACTATTAAGAATTGATTCACTTCTTTAAGGTAAGCAATGAGACTGTGAACAATCTTCCCTTTTGTTTTTATTTTGAAAGGCTTGTACACTCAACAAATGCATGCATGTTCATGAGATGCTAGGTCAGCATGACATCAATGACTTTCAGAACAAAGTTGTGCAATCTCCAGTGTCCAACAAACTTTTCAAAATACTTTAAAAGAGTTTCATAGCCATTTGATCAAAAACCGAAGCAATACTCTTGTCTGCAACTGTATCTATATGTATGTATGTATATATATATATATATATATATATATATAAATATATATAAATAAATATATATATATATATATATATATATATATATATATATATATATATATATATAAATAAATATATATATATATATATATATCTATATATATATATATATATATATATATATATATGTGTGTGTGTGTGTGTGTGTGTGTGTGTGTGTGTGTGTGTGTGTGTGTAAGACAAGCTCAAGGAGCAAAAGTATTCAGTGTTGTTATGACCTTCATACAAAACAAAGGGCTTAGTAAAGAGGCTGCAAAAGAACTCCATGAAGCTTTGTTAAACAACACTGATGTATGGGTCTGAATGACTTTTGAGACATGAATCTGAAAAGTTTAGACACAGCAGTGATACAGGAACTACTAGGTAACATATAGTATGTTACTGCAGTGGCTAAGCTGAAAAACTATATGGTCAGAACAGAATTTAAGACATACACTACTGTACTTGAGCTGAAGTGGTCCTGCAATAATACGGTTATGTAGGATGAGATAGAAGCAGCGTGTGAGGTGGTTTGTGGAGTGAGGAGGAGATGCAGGGGTGTGCAAGGGATAGCATGGTGGAATGACGAGTTGAAACGAGCTGTGGAACAAAAGATGAAGGCATATAATGAATGGCCAGCAAGTAGGGGTAGAGGAGAAGATAAGAGAGAGATGAGAATGATATATGTGAGCAGGAGAAGGGAGGTGAAGAGGTTGGTGAAGGAGTAAGAAGAAAGTGGATGAAGAGTTTGGGAGGAATCTGAGTGTGAAATGGAGGAAGAGTAAGAAAATTATTTTGGAAGCAGGTAAAGAAAGTAAGGAGGTGTGAAAAGGGAAACAGTAGGGGCGTGAAAGATAGGAATAGTAGATTGTTGGTGGAGAAGAGAAAGAAATTGAGGAGATGGAAGGAGCACTTTGAGGATTTGTTGAATGTAGAATGTGAGAGCAGTGCGAGTATAAGTGGTCGGGGAATGGCTGGGAGAAGAAGAGATGAGAGGAGGGAGGAAGAGATCAGTAAGGCGGAAGTAGTGGAAGCAATGAAGAAGATCAAGATAGGAAAGGCCCCAGAACTTGATGGAGTGTGCGGTGAAATGCTGAAGTATGAGGGTGAGATTGTAGTGGAGTGGATATGGAAGTTGTGTTAATTGGCTTGGGAAGAGGGAAGGGTTCCGGAGGACTGGAAATCAGGTATAATGGTACCTTTATACAAAGGAAATGGGGAGAGAGAAGTATGTGGTAACCATAGGGGTATTTACCTTCTTAGTGTGACTGGAAAAATATATGGTAGAATACTCACTGACAGGGTTAGGCATATAACAGAGGAGCTAGTTGGAGAAGAACAAGGGGTATTAAGGAAGCGAAAAGGGTGTGTGGATCAGATATCTGTTCGAAGATGTTTAGTGAAGAAGTATCTAGAGAAGGAAAAGAAAGTGTATGCTGCCTTCATGGACTTGGAGAAAGCTTATGACAGAACAGATAGGCAAGGTATGTGGAAGGTATTAAGAATATATGGAGTAGAGGGGAAATTGTTGAGTGCTGTGAAGAGTATATATGAAGGAGCTAGGGCTACGGTGCAATTGGATGGTAAGCTGAGTGAGTTCTTTTATCTAAATGTGGGACTGAAACAGGGTTGTGTGATGTCTCCATGGCAGTTTAATATATACATGAATGGGGTTGTAAAGGACGTGCAAGGTAGGGCAGTGGACATAGGGGTGGCTCTAATGAATGAGGGTGAAATTTGGAAGATTCCGGTGTTGCTGTTTGCTGATGATACAGTATTGTTGAGAGAAGATGAATAGGAGTTGCAAGGTTTGGTGAATGAATTTGGGACAGTGTGTAGAAAGAGGAATCTGAAAGTTAATGCAAATAAGTGTAGTTATGGTGTTTGAGAGGAATGAAGTCACAGAATGCAAAGTGAGGTTGGATCATGAGGATATGGAGAATGTCAGTGCATTCAAGTACCTGGGTGCTGTGATGAGTAAGGATGGAACTTTTGGGGATGAAGTGCTTGAAAGGGTACAGAAGGGAAGGAAGGTTGTTGGTTCACTGAAAGCAGTGATGAGAAATAAGGATATGAGTATAGAAGTTAAGAAGTCACTGCATGACAGTATTGTGATCCCTACCCTGACGTATGGAAGCAAGGACTGGACCTTGCTAGAGGGGAACAAGTCATGAGTGACAGCAGTGGAAATGAGTTACTTGAAAGGTGCATGTGGAGTGACATGGAGGGACAGGTTGATGAATGAAGAAGTGAAGGAGCATTGTGGGGTGGATGTGGATGTGGTTGAGATGACTAGGAGAAATACACTGAGGTGGCTTGGACATGTGGAGAGAATGGAGAATAGACTGACTAAACAGAGGGTGTATGTACAGTAGGTGAGGTGGAGGGAGGGAGAGGGAGGAGAAGACTGAGGATGAGGTGGAGGGATGGAATTGAGAGGTATATGAGGGAGGGGGGAGTGAGTTGGGGGGAGGGTAGGCAAATGGTGGGTGACAGAGCGACTTGGAGGTGTTTTGTCTGTGGCCACCCTTTGCGGGATTACAGCGTCGGGCTATAGATAGATAGATAGATGTATGAGGAGAAGGAAAATAAAATGGAAAATGGTAGATGACTACAGCATCAGGATCAAATAAAAATGACCAGTGGAGTATGCTAATGCAACATGTCAAAGAAGCACCAGTCATGTAAGGGTAGTTGCCAAGTTACCTTAAATGCATATATGTAGCTGGGAGGAGGATGGCAGGATGAATGGAAGACTATAACAAGTATAGTGACGGTAGATGCAAAATGATCTATTGAAGGAAGTACAAAAAAATATACAATAGAGAAAACAAAAAAAGACATGATAATCACAATATGGAATATCAACTAACCTTGGCTGAAATGGAGTCCTGCAATAGTGCGTAGGAGCGAATTTGCCCCCTCAGCCTCACCACTGCATCCATCACTTCCACCAGCCTCCCTCCACCTTCTAGGGATAGGTTGGAGGCATCACTCTGCAGTAACACATAGTCTTTTAGTTACTAGAATCTGGAGAAAACAACATTACACCAAATATAATTACAGTAATTCTTACTTATCCAGACTAGTCCCTATGCAGACAGAGACTATTTGTCATCATTATCAACATAACATTATTTTCCACCAATGAAAGATTGATATACAGTAGCATGAGAGCATCACTTATCATCATCATCATCATCTGGACCTCCTTTCCCACCCTAGGGCAGGGTGAGGAGTAACAATGTCTAAACAGCCAATGTTTGCCCAATTCATGGGCCATGCTTCCATTCACTCATCATCAAAGCCCTCAAAATCCTGGCTTCATCAGATAAGCTAAAAAAATTTCACCATGTTCTGCAGCTTCACATACACCTATCTCATAGAGCCAATCCAAATGCTGCCTTTTAAAAGGGGGGGTGCCAAATCCCTGGTTATGCACTTCGAACAAAATTCGTCCAGCAAGCTCAGTCTCTTGTCGGTCCCTTAGCCTCACCGACTTCCACAACTCTCTTCCTCACACACTCTTCAACCATATCCCTCCACCTTCTTCTTGGCCTACCTCGCCTCCTCCCTCCTTCAAATTCACTTGATATACTTTTTCACCACACTAGTGTTATCCATTCTCTCCACATGACCAAACCATCTCAGCAGACTCTTCGAATCTGGTGTCCACAGACTTCCTCACTCCGCATCTTGCACTTATCACATTATGCCGTAACCTATCCACTCTCTGTACTCCACATACATTCCTCAGCAGCCCCATCTCCACTGTTCTTACTCTTGACTTTTCATTTTCATGCCACGCCATAGTCTCACATCTGTATGTTAAAGCTGACACTAACACTCCTTCATGTAAGCCTTGCACACCTGCAACACTCAAGCCTCTGTTTCTTATCAAGGGCCTCATAGCACCAGCTACTTTCCTTCCTTATGTCACTCTACTTTCCACTTCTTTTGCACTGCTTCCTCTCTTTTTTATCACTGTACCCAGGTATTTGAACACCTCTCACCAATTCCAGTCTCCCTCCATTCACTGTAACATCACACTAGGAGTCACCTTCTCTCTAAATAACAATCACTTTACTCTTTTCTACATTTACTCTCAAGGCACGACACTCATAGACATCTACAAAACTCTGCACTAGTCCACTAAACTTTTTTTCCGGTATTTGCAAATAACACTGCATCATCAGGATACAATAAATTTGAGATATTCCATCCATCACCATTCATTATCAACAGTAAGACACAACCTATCCTATATTACCCATTCCCGGTCCAAGAAGTGTTACTGTGACCCACATCACTCATCATATGAGATCGCCCTATATCCCCGGCAGTGTTTTACAAATCACAAAAACCTCTGGGCAACTCTTGGATCTGAACCACAACTTCCACCACCATGCCACCTTTGCAGCCAGAGAAAGCTTCTTCTGAACTACAAAAATAGATATGGATCTACTTTCCCTGTTGCTGAATGACTGATGACTAAAGGCAAAGCATGCCTGCAATAATAATGTACTTTCAGACAATGATACTGTAACAAATTTTTATACAACTTGCAGGGATACCCAGCATAGGTATACTGGCATTACCTGGGACCCTGGATAGGCACCTCCCTTGTGAGAGATGACCCCCAGGGTCCAATTCTATCCACTGAACCCAGGATCCTCTTTTGGCCCCTTTCCATAGGGATATATTCCCCATGGACCTATTACTTCTATGGACCATTTTCTCACCACCTATCCACCCACCAACCTTGTCCACACACCTTGGTCATGCACCCACCACCCACCCACCAATCTTCCCACTCACCCCAGTCACCCACCCATCCTGCCCCCCCACACTGCACCACCACATCCATCCAACCCTGTCCACCCACCCATCCTGCCCCCCCACACTGCACCACCACATCCACCCAACCCTGTCCACCCCCACCACCCACTCAGCTCCACCACAACCACCTTCTCATCCACTCTGCCCCTCCACAACCACACATTCTACTCAACCCTACACACAACCACCACCCTCTCCTGCCTATCCCACCAATCTGTTCATCCATCTGACCAGCTGTAGCTAATAATGATCCAGCTGTAGAAGTAAAAACCTCTACAGTATTTGGCTATCATGTTTCCACCATGGTGACTTGATTATTTCTAATTGCTTCAAATCTTTGCCATCAGGGGCATTACTTAAGTAACTGTAATGTACACATTAAAATTTGTCATTAAAGGTTACATCTGTTACACCTGTTTAATTCTATATGCATCCCCCTCAATCTTCATACAGGCCAGACAGACAAACATACATTTTCCTTTATACATATACAGATTACATGATTTATCAAAGCATCTGAATTATGTTCTCCGATCCCAACCCCTAAGTCTACACATGAATTTCTGCTCTCCTTGCCTGTGCCACTCAGGGGCGCACCCAGGGGGCGGGGGCACTGGGCCCGGGCTCCCCCCTTAGCTCTCTGGGTCCTTTAAAAATTTATATATATTTATTTTGATAACGGCAAAACATGAAAAATTGGCAAGTACAAACAAAGCGTAACACATGAGCCAGCAGCTCTCTGACTCTAAACCTGCATGTGACCTCCCAGTAATTATCAGATTGCCTGACCTCACCTCACTATGGCCCCCACCCCCCCCTAGAAAATTCCTGGGTCTGCCCCTGGTGCCACTCACCCAGCCTGCTCTGCTCTGAAGCTCTAAAAAGTGTTGTTAGATGCACCAAAAAATGTGTAGTTCCAATCTGGAACAACAGAGGGACTCTATGAAAATCCAACTTTTTGCAATTTTAGTAATGTTTTGCAAAATTTTAGCAACTGTAATGTATACACCTAAATCTGTCATGAATCCCTAGACGTCGAGCTATTTATACCATGGTTGTCCTCTCAGTATGGCCAATTTTCCCAAAGTTGCTTGTTTTCAAATCTTAATATCTCTATAAAAGTATAGCAGATAAAGAAACAAAATAAAAACCATATTACTCACCAACTCTTCTTCTCCTAAATAAAAGCATCCGGTGGTCACATAGATGAGTAAGGACATGAAGAATACTGTATTAACTTTTGGCACATGAGACAGGTTGTATTCATGCGTGTGTACGCAGCCCCGACTTTGGCTTTGATCTCAACGTGATAATTTCTCCGTAACTACATAAACTAGACACAGATGCATCCAAGGCAAGCCCTATGGTTCTATCACTGAGCCCTTTCCTAGTATCCTTGGAGAGAGGCTTGGTATGGGTAGATGAGGCAGGAGGTCCACATGAGGAGAGAACGGAATCAGACGAGAGGTTTAAGAAAACATCATCCTACACCTGGCAAAGTCACAGAGAAGACTGATGCATGCTTGCTTCGGATGACAGGAGTCTTTCCCAACTCTTTGGTGATGAGATCAAGTGGTGACCACTTCAAACTATGGTGCAAAAACACCTGTGGTTATGTCCAACACCCGGCATCACTGATCCACAAATTTTGCATCAGATATAACCATTCCCTGGCAAGTAAAGGTTAAAAAGTTACACCTGCTGGAGAAGTTCAGAGTTCTATACTCATCCCCTTTGATTTCCATAGGGAACAGACAGACAGGCAGACAGACACTCCCTTTTACATTTATATACAGTACAATGTACATACAGTAAAACCCCGCGGTGGCATCTTTGTCATGGGTCTACCCCCAAGAGGCTGTCGAAGAGAAGAGGAGGACAGCATGGGGGCCAAACCACCACAAACCCCCTCCGCCCCTCACGGGGCCCGAGTACCTGGGAGTGGCTTCGGTCACCCAGGCAAGTACCACATTTCCCAACACAGCACACACAACACCGTTTTTTCTACACCAAGAAATAACTCCCCGGCTGTCATTTTTTGATGACTTCTTCTAGCCAGGGACATTGAGAGCAATCCAGACCAACCAACAGATACAAATGTCCAACATGCTCAAAACCGATCACATCGAGCCAACAGACAAAGGGTTCAGTTCAGTGCAATTCCTGCAAGAACTGGACCCATTACATTTGCACAACACTTGCATCCAGAAAACATTATACAAACACCTGGACCTGCTCCTTATGCTCCTTCCCCCCACCCACTAACCCCACCACCAATCCTACTCCTACTTCCTTCACACCTCCACAGCCAAACCCACTGATCCTTCCCACACTATCCAGTCCCCCAACTCCTCCCATTCCAACCCATCAAATCCACCTCAACCCTTACCTCCATCACAACCTCCTCCTACCCCTTCCCCTCCATCCACACCACCTCCCCCCCATGCTGCAGCAGCCAACACACATCACACACACAACATAAACATCCTTCAGTTAAACATAGATGGCATAAACACCAAAAAACAAGAACTCACACAATTCATCAAACAACAGAACATACACATTGCCATCTTACAAGAAACAAAGCTACACAGAGCACAGAAAACACCAACATTTCATAACTTCACCACTATTTGACAGGGCCGGGCCGACAGCGCTGGCGATAGAGTCATCACCCTGGTACACAAATCCATCAACTTTGCAGATACCAGTGCACACACAAAGTCACTTCTTCCCTCACATGACACCACAACAGAAATACAATCAATTAAAATACACACTGGTAACAAATCACACATAACAATCGCTAACACATACATTCCCCCCCAATCGTCCCCCACAGTACCACACAATTACTCTCCACAGATACACCACATCACTAACATACCCAACATCATCCTGGGTGGTGATTTCAACGCCAAGTCGTCAGCCTGGCATGTCAACAACCCTGACACAGACAGAGGGCTGGTACTACAATCCCAGACAGATCACCTTTCATACTGAACAATCTAGACCAACATGCCCATATTCCACACCAAGCCCTCTTCCTCCCATCATCCCCAGACATCACCTTCTGCTCCCAAAACCTTGCCCCCAATACATCCTGGAGAGTAGTCAAAACCCTAGGTTCTGATCACCTCCCAGTCATCATCACTACCAAAACCAGAATCACCCCAGCTGGCCACAAACACACACACACTAATCATATGGAGAGCCAACTAGGAGGCCTTTGTAACTGAAACAGAACAACATTTCAAAACACTAAACAGTACATTCATCACAAACATCAACACTGCTGTGCACACTTTCAATACAATTATACAAAACGCAGACAAAAGACACATCCCTAGAGGCAACAGAATGAGACACAACCCCAACTTCACACCAGAAATTCAAGGCCTCATCAGACAACGGGACACACTGCGACACTCCCCAACACCCCATACACAAGACACCGTACAACAAATACAAGAACTCAACACTCAAATAAACAATAAAATATAAGAACAGCAAACACTAAACTGGAAAAATTACCTCCAACACTTGACCACAAAACAAACATCAGGAAACTCTACAAAACACTAAACAGCATCATACTTTCCAACAGAAACACCACACAATCACACGCTGCCATCACAACAACAGACACCATACCCTCAAACAAACAACACGCAAACACTCTCATTAATTACTTTTCACAAGTCAGCCATCTAAACCTCCATCCTGAAGACTGACGTATCATCCGACGTAAGAGACAGTTCCCCACAGACCTAGACTAAGCACCTTTCATTTACAACCAGATGAAGCACAACATTAACAACCTTAAGCACTCATCTGCCTGTGGACCAGACAACATAAGCAACATTCACCTTAAATACCTTAGAGCAAAAGGCATACAAGCACTCACCAACATATCAAACTACAGCTACTCACACAACATAATACCCAACGTCTGGAAGCATGGCATTATCATCACTATCCCTAAAACCAACAAAGACCCCACGTTACCCTCCTCACACCACCCCATCACACTCCTCTGCACCCCCTATAAAGTCACTGAACGACTGGTACTACAACTAGTCACACCTCACATTCCCCTAGCCCAATCACAACATGGCTTTAGGCCACTACACTTCACAAACACCCTTCTTACAGACCTTACACAGAGAGCTTTCAATGGCATGAATTCAGCTAGGCCACCACACAGAACACTCCTAATCACACCAGACATCAGCAAAGCTTCTGGTGCCATCCCCCGCCACAACCTCACAAACAAAATACTCAATGCAAACATGCACAATAACACAAAAAGATGGCTGGCAAACTACTTAGCAGGCAGATGTGCACACGTAACATTTGCTGGTCAGTCTTCTAACATTAGAAACTTCACAAATGGCGTCCCCCAAAGATCTGTTTGCCCCCTACACTCTTTAACCTATACATGCACGACATACCCACACCCCACACACCACAGATACACAGAGCTTCCTATGCAGATGGTATAACACTTACATGTACACACCAAATTGCAAACACAGCTGCACACATCATCCAACCTTACCTCAACACACTACATGAATGGTTCACCACAAACAGGCTCAAAATAGCCCTAGCCAAATCTACAGTGACCCTTCTCACAAACTGGACAGCAGAACACAGTCACATCCCACACCTCACCATAAACAACACTCCCCTAATACACACACACACACACACACACACACACACACACACACACACACACACACACACACAAAATCCTTGGTGCAACATACAATACATCAATGTCATTTAAACAACACATCACAAACATTAAAAATAAAATAACACCAAGACTCAATGCCTCGAGGTCACTTGCCCATACAACATTTGGACATAACAAAGAAACCACCACCACAGTATACAAACAATCCTTACGTTCAGTGATGAATTATGCAAGCCCTGCCTGGGATCCTAACCTCACCAAAACACACTACAACACTCTACAGACCATACAGAACAAGGCCCGAAAAATAATCACATGCTGCACAGTTACTACACCCACAGACCACCTACATCAAGAAACCAAAGTCCTCAAAGTCAAGGATCACCTAGACATGAGAGGCACCCAGTTTCTTGCTGCAGCCTCCACAAACCCACAACATCCACTATATTACATGGCACCACATCCACCCACACTAAGGAACATCAAAACAACACCCAGCACACGATACCATACACAAATACTGTCATCTTTCCCCCCTCGCCCACCTCAGATGAGCTTCCAGAAGCATATTCACACTCAGATCACTCGCCGCTCCATTCAGTCACTTAAAGACAACACACAGCTGCATGCATGGCCTCCTGACATCCACCCTTCTGAATCCTATCTCCCTCATGAGGACAGGGTCCACCTGGCCAGGCTGAGATGTGGGCACCATCCAGCCCTCTTAAGCTACCAGAAGAGGCTGGATGACTCTGTTGCTGATGCCTGTCCAGCATGCAACACAGCATCCCATACTATTAAGCACATTATGGAAGAATGCATTGCACACAATCACCTACGCCAACAACACAACATACACTCTTTGAGAGCTCTGTGGGAAAGCCCAATCTTAGCAATGGCCTTTCTAAGGGACTCGGGGCTGTTCGGCCAGACTACCTAGAGAAATACTACTACTGCTTCTACTACTACTACCCTGCGGGTAGCGTTGGTTTGGATAGCGGTTTCGGGGTTAGCAACAAGATATAAAAACTCCTATGCACAACAGCCAGCAAGAATTGTCACGTGGGTACCAACTGCCTTGCCGGCAGAGTTGCCAAAGTCGGGACCCTGGCAACCCTGACGACATGCACAAGGCATTTAGGGATTTAGATAAAATGCCTTGCACAAGGCATTTGGCCTGACGTCACACATTGTCATTCCTTAAGTATTGTTTTTTTGCTTCTACTGTGACGTCGCTCAGCAACTGTTTGCTAAATTTAATGTCTGCTACCTCTGGCATGGGTCATACTGGTGGCCAAGATGGTGGTGATGGTGCAGACGAAAGGCCAGGGACATTCAAGAGTGATAAAGGTGAGAAAAGTTAGAAGAAGTCATGGGAATTTATGCAGGGTAAAGCCATGACACAGTACCCGGAGAAAGAAAAGAAGAAAATTATCAAACTCATAGAGGAAGGAGCTAAGACATGCGACATGGTGAGACAATTAAATGTGTCTTAGTCAAGTGTCAGAAATATCAGGAAAAGAAAAGATCAAATTAAAGCAACTCTGAGGGTGACTGAAAAGTTTCTTTGTGGAGAGGCAGGTGGTGCCAGATGGGCAATGCATGACACAATGGAGAACAACAGACTTTTGGTTACTACTGAACATTATGTAATGAAATGACCTTAGGAGAATGCAAGTGCTGGTGGGCCGGACATCAGAGGAGAGACACTGAAAGTCTATAAGGCTCTATGTGATAAGAAAGGTGTGAAAAATCCAGCACTCTTTACTGCCTCAAGGGGGCGGTTGCATCATTTTAGGATGCAGTGTGATGTTAAACTAGCCTATTATCACGGCGAGGTGGCATCAGCTGACACCAGTGCAGCCAAAGATTGTCCCAATTTGGCAAGGGAAATAAATGAAGAGGGTGGCTACACCATGGAACATGTCTTTAACCCCTTAACTGTGGGTGTCATTCCAGAATGACATTGAAAAAACTGGACCAAACTGCGGGTGACATTCTGGAATGTTCGTGAATATTTTGAATACCGCGGGTTTTTTCCGCGCACCAATTGTTTCAAGGGAGAGTAGCTATTACGTTCTTTCACTCCAGCCGACCCCCACCTCCCTCCTCCCACCCCCCTGGGCCCCCTCACCCCCCCTCCCCTGCCCAAACACGCATCAGTCTATGTCCAGTTTTGTGCATGATAATGCGGCAGCGAAGTGCAAGCAATTACAGTGCCTTTTACCTACCTCAGTGAACACAGAGGGGGTGTTTATCGTATGTGCAGTGTTCATATATGTTTACTGTATTATTATCAGAGTGTGGTTGGCATTTGGTACGGTGCGTGGGGGGAAAAACAGTGATTTTAGATCGCTCACTTCTAACGGCACTGCCTGTCCAGTGAAAGTCCACGAAGTCATGAAACCTACATCACTGCAAAGCTGAAGGTTATTACTTTATAATGGTACCTTATTTTTTGCTGTAGCTTTATTCTGTGCAGAGTTATAAAAGTTTAAAGGTTTGTTTACATTTTGGCTGGAACCCCCGCCAGGGGAGGGAGCCAGTCGGGTCAAATCAATGCCCGCGGTTAAAGGGTTAATTGCTATGAGACTGGGGACTTTTGGAAAAAAATCACCTTAGGCCACCTACATTCCTATGGGTCACCACCTAGCAGCAGGGACAAAAACAGCTAAGGATGGGTTCAGTGTGCTCCTAACAACCAGTGTCACAGGAGACTTTAAGATGAAGCCAGTTATCTTGTACAAGTTCAGTAGTCTCTCAATTATCCGACCTAACAGAGCCAAAGGCATGTAAGGGTAGTGGCAATGCCTGGAAGAGAACAATATCCCCCGTACTATACCCAGACCCTACCTACACCCAACCTCCAACCTATACCTAACCTATTTGTGCAGTATCTCTGCTTACTTTGGCAGTGTTTTCCGGTCATTCTGGCATACACTAATCCCTCCAAGATCTGACGTAACAGAGCCGAAGGCATGTCTGGGACTTGAGAAAAATGGACAGGCACTGTACTTATAGACCACAACCCAACCTAACTTTGATAGCCACCTAAATAACTCCCTAATGGACATGCACAGCACCTATTTAACCCCTTAACCGTGGGCTTGTTTTGCTTTTACTTACGGCTCCCGTGGGCATATTCGCGCTCCGACAGACTCTCTAAAAATATTTGCCAAAAACCAGATATTAGTCCTAGAATATTAAAATCACATATGCTTATGGCACATATCTTCAGCTTTCTCCTGGGGTGTTTGTTGAGCCATCGTCGAGTACCGTAGGACTAGTGGAGACCTCTGAAGTTGGGTAACGAAGTCTCCACTTTACGCTTCCCGACAACTCGTAATACAATTACCACAGCCTGATATTATCACTAGAAACACTATTCTATGATTCTCAAATAGTTTGGAATTCATACTCCAAAAAAAAAAAACTGTGAAAGCAATGAAAATTACGAGGGCATATGACCTTCCCACTTGACATCGTTCGCCGCTGGTGTTCTGTCATTTATTATTCATAAAAACACTCACAGTTTATATTTCTATTACTATATAACACTTATATATATCTACAGTCTTTATCCATAAGTTTCCTTCAGTAATAGTAGTTTATTGTCACTGTAGGCATTCAATTTCTCTATCAGTAAAATACGCAGCATTCACTTTCTCGTCCTGTATACTACCATTGAGAGTGAATGTCACTTTCACCTTCACTCTCATAATTCATAGTATTCATACATGCTACAGTGAAACTTTCACTTTCATTACTCCTAGTATATATACTTGTATTCTATAATACTACTCATTTACATTTCTATTTACGTTCTCTATTTTATTTACATTTCTATTTTATTTACACTGTGTTAGGCACTGTCATTTGCAGTAACTTATAAAACTATTTTCCACTGTTCACTTATATTTACATTCACTGCTTTCACTTGCTGTTTACACATTATTTACAATTCCACTTGCACTGTTTTACTCACCAGGAAGATCGCAGTCACTCCCTATCAATTGTCAGCCCTTTACCTCTTTCCACAAGAGGTTTAGTAGGGGGTAGAGATCACAGGGCCCTTTGCATGGGGCTAAAAAGCGGCGGAAGTTAGCAGGTGGGAATCCGACGTACTTTCACCTTGAAAGACGACAGTAAAATGATACTGGTGAGCCGGGGTGGCCTACCTAGGGAGAAAGCATTACTGCCAACGTCAGCCTCATCAGAGCTGCTAATATATAGCTATAAAATGATTGGCAGGAAATCCAGACAATACATTATAAATTAGGTAGTTCCAGGTGAATGTAAATATCACTTAGGCTTCTCCCTTCCCTCCTTATATATATTTTTATTACAAAAATAGATTATACGACATATTTCAAGGGGAAATAAACAGCGAAAATTAGCGAACGAGTGCATATGAGGTGTTGTCAGGTGATAATTAGCCAATTGCAGGTGTATGGCACTATCACTTACCTTATTTCTTTTTTGTATATATTATTTGGTATAAGACTAGGGCATAGGGCTTATTTCAATGGATGAAATCAGTGGAATATTCCAGGGATGATTTACTTAGCGTAGAATACAGTGTGGTGGCCTGCTATAATTAGGTAGTTCCAGGTGAATGTAAATATCACTTAGGCTTCTCCCTTCCTTTCTTATATATATTTTTATTACGAGAATAGATTATACAGCATATTTCAAGGGGAAATAAACAGCGAAAATTAGCGAACGAGTGCACGTGAGGTGTTGTCAGGAGATAATTAGCCAATTCCAGGTGTATGGCACTCTCACTTACCTTATTTCTTTTTTGTACATATTATTTGGTATAAGAATAGGGCATAGGGCTTATTTCAATGGATGAAATCAGTGGAAAATTCCAGGGAAGATTTCCTTAGCGTAGCACGGCCGGGCAGGCGAGAGGAGAGGGTAATGGAGGGGAGGTAGGGAGGGGAGTCAAGAACAGGGAGAAATGGCTAAATTGTCAACATTGGATGGGAGTGCAGATGAGATTAGGAGTGCTGACTATACCTCATACCAATTAATCTGGCCAGGCATGTATGGCAACACTGTTCCCGCCGAGATGCTGATTGGCTGGAGGTGTTTGTTCGATTTCATTGTTGCTTAAACCAATACTCTATTATCAGATGTGACACTGAGTTTGTCGACAATACAAATGTCAAAAGCAACAAGAAATCCGTTATATACTTAACAACAACGAAATTTTTCGTAGGATATGAGTCAACAAAGTATTATTATAGTCCAAGTCAAGGTCAGCATTCGGGCAATTCCTGTAAATCTCCCACACTCCGTAATATGACATAATTAAGGAAACCTGCTTAATCTAAGCATTGGTATAACACATTTAAATTTTAAGATCTGTCCACACTGTGATAATAGAGAAGATATAATGAAAGTGTTTTCCTTTAGCCTACTTTGATTTTCAAATTTTTTTCAAATCTCCCTCCCCGCAGAACTCATCTTTTCATTAGAATTTTTAATTATTCAGGGTTGTGGCAAGATTTAAGGGTGCGGACTGATCTTAAAATTTAAATGTGTTATACCAACGCTTAGATTAAGCAGGTTTCATTAATTTTCTGTTCTATTACGGAGTGTGGGAGATTTAAAGGAATTGTTCGAATGCTGACCTTGACTTGGACTATAATAATACTTTGTTGACTCATATCTCTATCATCCTACGAAAATTTAATTGATAAGTATATAACGGATTTCCTATCGCTTCTTTATGATTGTATTGTCGACAAACTCAGTATCGCATCTGATAATAGAGTATCGGTTTAAGCAACAACAAAATCGAACTAACACCTCCAGCCAATCAGCATCTCGGCGGGAACAGTGTTGCCATACATGCCTGGCCAGATTAATTGGTATGAGGTATAGTGCTGGACACTAGCAGTACTGATAGATGATACAACCCACCACTTGAAAGCCCGGGCGAATTCAAAATAACACAGAATCACAAAAGTGACGCCCCACGGTATGATCCCTTGCTCCCAAGCGTCACGAAAGTGACGTCCTGCGGTTAAGGGGTTAAGATCCTATGCACATAAATACAGGACAGAAACCATGAAATAAATGAAAAAGAACCAGAGAATAAGAAATTAGAGGTGAGTAAGGAAAATATCCAGCAGTGTACAGGGTACTTATGACACGTCCATGGCCATCACGAAGATTAACCCGCCTCCTCTCAGGCTCTGACAGTGGTGAAGGTGCACTTGAAGCACGTACAGTAATCCAGTGTTATGATGCACTTAATCCTTTGCACTATGAATTATAAATGTTTAACATTGCACATTCTGTTCTTACTTGCACCACGCCAGTTGCAACACACCAGCGTTGCAATCTGCACTTAATTCTTTGCACTCTGAATTCTATTTTCTTAACACTGCACAACAATGTAAATTCCCATGTGGTCTAGTGGCAAGGTACTGCAGTTTATTTACAGTTTATTCACAAAAACAAGCACGTGGGCAGCCATGGCAACGAGTGTGCAGTCACAATGGTAGGTAGGCGGGAACTGGGGAGGATGCAGGGGCACTCTAGTGAACGTGGGAGGAACTACGTGCCAAAACACAGCTGTTCGTCATCGTGCGGCAAATTTAAAGTAGGGATGAACACATATCAGCTTTTTTTTTTTTTTTTTGGTGTCTTAGGACCTGAGCCCAAAATGTCCGGGACTTGGGGTGTCTAGTGTCTGGGACTTGGGCATCTGGGTCTTAACCCCTAGAGTACGCAATTCTCCAGCCTCGACTACCCCCCCGGCAGCAAAAACAGGCCAATTTTTCGACTTTCTCAAAGGTTAAAAGTTTTATGCCTGATTTATAGAGCTTGAATTTACACACCTGAAAACACAAACGCCACCCTCCTAGACCCAATAATGACTGAGCTATGGCCCGTCAAAGTTTATAATACTGTTACCTGTCATGGCCCCGGTGAGAAAGAAAATACACCGCTCGCACCTGTTTTCTTCGCAACAATACGTACAAAAATCAACAAAATCGTTTTTTTTGGGTGTGTATAGATGTTATAAACCATTTTAATGTGCTTAGAAAAAAATAAAATAGTGACAAACTCCCCAAATATATATGATAAATAAAAATTATCCTTCCCTCCTCTCCTCTCCCTATACCTCCAATCCCCTCCCTCCCCTCCCCTTCCCTTCTCTTCGCTTCCCTCCCTTCCTCTCCCCTCACCTAAACTCTCCTCCCCTTTCCCCTCCCACCTTCCCTCCCCACCTAGCTGTCAAATCTAGAAAGGGAAAATGGTCATGAACCCCCCAATAAAAATATGATAAATAGTAAAAATTACCCTCCCCTTCTCTCCCCCCCCCCAAACCTCCAGTCCCCTCCCTCCCCTCCTCTCTCCTCTCCTTCCCTCCCCTCCCCTCCCCTCCCCTCGCCTAACCTCCCCTCCCCTCCCCTCCCCTCCCCTCGCCTAACCTCCCCTCCCCCCTCCCCACCCCTCCAAGCTGTCACATCTAGCTAGTTTTTGTTTCATTTTGTTTGATTTTGAAGGCTCCAACATGCTTCCATGCGTCGGCATAGAATAAAATTTCTTTTTCAAGTGGGTTTCGAATAAAGACAGCTAAAATAACTGTGGTGCGCATATCTGTATGCGGACACCAATAAATTACTGGTAATGATTTAAAACACGCACCATAAAGTGTAAAAAATATGCAAAATATTCGAGGCCAGGGAGGTGTTAGGGGGTGCGGGTGGTGGGCGGTGGGTGAGGGGAGGTGGTAAGGCCAGGAGGGGGTGTATGGGGATGGAGAGATGGGAGGAGACCACCACAAGACTCAAAGGAAGGGCCCTAGTGGAGTACAGGGACATGGAGGGAGGATAGGGGGGAAATACCCTCCCCCCAGATGACAGGGGGGGGACATGGGGGGGAATCCACATGGAAGAGGGGGATGCATGGTGGGAGGGGTTGTTGTGGTAGTAAGAACAGTGGGAGGTAGGGTAGTAACAAGGTAGTGGGGTAGAGGGACGTGGGAGGTACATCCCCCACCACCTGGTTACAGGCCTAGGTCCCCCCTCCAGTGTGTCCAACACCTAGTTCTGATTAGTTAGAAACCATATACATCACAGCTGGGGTGGAGCCACCTGCCGCCAGTTTTTTGTGGATGTTGTATGATCGGTGTTGCTCGTCCTTTTAAGAAGTTGCGCAAAAAGCTCGATCAATGAGCCTAGTACTTTAGGGGTGAAAAGGATTACTGTATTTAGACATAAAAACACAAAAAGGAATATCCAAAATAATTTTTAACACCCAGAAATCCATGCAAAACAAACACTGAAAACCAAAAAACACCCTAGCTATGCACTACTGTAGGTACAGTACCCCTCCCAATTTTGGCATTGTTTTCTGGTCATTCTGCCATATTTAGACATCAAAATACACACACAGGAATATCCAAAGCAATTTTTAATACCAAGAAACCATGAAAAAAAATAAAAAAAATAAATAAAAACCCCAAAACACCCTACCTATACACTATTGTATGTACAGTACCACTCCTAATTTTGGCACTGTTTTCAGGTCAATCTGCCATATTTTGATATCAAAACACAAATGGGAGGAATATCCTAAATAAATTTAAACATCAAGGAAACTATGAAAAAAACCTCAAGTTCCCTGCCAAAAAACATCTGGTTGGGGTACTTACCACCCACTGTAACGCAGACAGGCTTCGCAATCTGTATACCTCCAGCAGGAGTACAGTTGTCCAATGTGGTCTAGTGGCTAACCTTCACATTTAGCAAAGGCCAAAGAACTCCTACTCCTCCTACTCTACCTACTGAAGCTGAGTGACGAGTGGTGACATGTGGTGGGATGATGGTGGCCTACCCACCTCAGGGGACTCCGAAGACAGCAGCAAACTTACGTCCAATGCAGACTCAATGGCTGTCGATGTGCTCGGTTGTGGGTCTGATGGTGAAGGCAGGAAAGGAGGAGGTGGTGTGGTGGTGGTGGTGAGAATGGGCTGCAACTTGTGGGGGTGGCAGGCCTGAAGAAGGAGTCGATCCTAGTCTGATGACAGAACCAACAATTCTGCCAGAGGATGACAGTGTGTCTGACTGCCTGCAGCTCCATTGCCAGGCTGAGCAGCACCAACTCCTTGTCACAGTGCAGGTGCTCGGCATACTCCAGCATCTTCTCCAGACTGGAACATAGGGCACTGAGATGAGGAAGTGACGGAGTTGCACGAGGCTATGGGTCGCAGTCCTCATCCTCATCCTTGTCGGTGTGGCTGTCCTCTTCCGTGCCCACAGAGGCAGCAGCAGTGATCTCCTCATCAGATATGGTTTGATAACCAGGATCGCCACCGTCATCATCTTGCCTATCCCTCACATTGTCGAAGTCCATGTGCTCTCCTGCTGTTCGAAGATGGTGGTGGAAATTATCCACATCAAACCCCTCAAAGTCTTGCTCAGCTTTGATGCCCCAGAGGAGATGGGGCCAAGCCCTTTCAAAGGTTTTCACGGAGACTTCCTTCCACGCACTCACCCAGTTGAACACTGCAGACTTAAGATTGTAACACCGAAGATTTAGCAAGGTCTGCTCCCCATGTGTGTTCTTGGCCACATCCTCGTCCTCCAGCACCACCATCACTTAGTTGAGGAACCTCTACTGGTACAGTCTCTTTGCAGCCATGATAACACCCTGGTCCATTGGTTGCATCAGAGCAGTCATATCAGGTGGAAGAAACATGCACCTAATGCGTCCGTCATCAGCAACCAAATCCTTCTCAGATGGATGCGCAGAGGCATTGTCCAGGAGCAGGAGTGCCTTCACCTGGCCGCAAGCGATACCAAGGACCTCCGTTTGATAACGGATAACCTCCTTGACAAAGTGTCTGTGGAACCACTCTGAAGATCTTGGCAGTAAACCAGGCCTTCACAGAATGGTAGCACACAAAAAGCAGGATATCCTTGGTTGTTTTGCACGCCCAACAGTAACGGGTTTGAGGTGGAGCATCCCATCAGCATTAGCACAGCACAAAACAGAGACATGGTGGTTGGATAACTTGCAACCAGCAAAGTCTTCTCCTTCTCCTGTGCAAGGGTGTTGGTGGGCAATGAGTGGTAGAACAGACCAGTTTCATCAGTGTTATAGACTTGACCATGGGTAGGGCCCTCGTCCTTGATCAGGTGCTGCAGTTTCTGGCAAACCGGGTCAACATTCTCCACTGCTGCACCCAAGGCATCACCATATGCCTTACGGCCCGTCAGTCCACAGTGAAAATTAAAGCGAAAGAGCCTGTCATGAATTAATTCATGACACTATATTATTATTATAAAAGGAATGCCTGAAGAATATTGAAATGCATAAACTTTTGCTCAGTCCGCTAACTGCCTCGCTTTTGCACTCAGATTGCAATGAGTTTTCATAACACTTGTCACTGTTTTCATAAGTGACTGTCTTTCTGTACTGACAGCGCGTTTCACTAAGCAAAAATTTTTGTGTAATTGTCGTGCCCACACATTGCTCTCTGACTGTTGAGTTGAGCCACCCCATCTCTTGTGCCTTGTGCCCAGTTTGTTTACATTAGTCAGTTGGTGTCAGGCAACCACAGGAGTAGGGTCGTTGTGCCAGTACTGAAAGCAGGCCCTTCATCTGGTGCCTACAGTCTCCAGAGTTCAATGATTTCCTGTGTCTCCCCATCGAGTCGGTGATTGGTTGTAACGACCTTGGCAGTGAATTTCAGCGCCTTAACAAAGATGCCCAGGTCTCCACAGCTAGCTTCATTCCCTCCACTGACCAATATTTCCGTTCATTTTCCTAGGCTTAAGACTAGCTTTAGAATGGGTGAGTGTATTTCCTTTGATATCTGAATTCATTTTTGAGATTCTTGTAAGGTACACTTATTTCATTGTAATTAATAAATTTACAGTTCTTTTCTTTGAACTTAATGTAAATGTAGAATTGTGTTAGATTTCTCCACACTGAGCTTACTTAGTGTACTATACGCAGGTCGCACAAACTTCTTATATTAATCACAACTGGTATTTAGGCCAGTTCCTTGGTATTAATTCTTAAATCTGTTGTGCCAACTAGGAGTTAAGCATAAGCAAGGACCTGTCCATTATTATTAGTATTAGTTATTGATTGTTAGGGGCTAAGGACACTTTCTAAAGGCCAACAGTACAAATGATACAGCATTTGTGAGCAGATGGTCTCCGCTGTGTACTGTTGAGAAAGTTTATAAAATTCTCGTCTAAAATTTAGAGAACCAGCGAAGTAAGCCGGCATAAAGTAAACCTTACTACTTGATTTCACAAGTTGATTCACCTGATTCTGGACATTATATTATTATTCTATTCTTAATTGCACATCCCCCTGTGACAGAGCCGTCCTTCAGAAGCCTTGAAGTCCTGTACATTGTGCAGGCATGCAAACTTCTCAGCTGCAACCTTCACCTCGATCCCATGCACAAGTACAATGGAAGCACGTTGCTGGCAAAACCACCACAAAGTCAGCCGGTTGATAATGATTTGCTAGGCATGGGCCATGACCTTCCTGTCACCCCTGTGTGTGCTTTCACCGGTCCTGTCCGTAGGGAAGAGGAAGAATGAAGGAAAGACAGACAGAAGATGGAGTGTTAAGTCACCGGTAAGCAGAAGGACGAGGAAAGAATGAAAGAAAGAAAGACAGAAGAGGATGGAAGGAAAGAAGGATGGAGGAGAGGAAAGGGCAGACACCCGAGAGCAACACTACATCGAGTGAGTGGATGGTAAGTGCCCCCACCTACCAACACATATTATACCTAACTTACTTTTACTTATTCTCAAGTCTTATTAGCTCAGTATTTTTCTGCACCTTTCTACTTCATTTTCTTTGGTTTGGTCTTTACCATCCATCCATCCATCATCCAATCCTACATTGCCCCATAAGGAGTGTAGGAGCCCAGGGCTAGGCAGTTGGTCCCGACATTTAAGATGAAAGTGACCAGCCTCACTCATCCCTGAGTGGCATTGCATGAGCAATCAACCCCAACCATCCCTTGGATATAAACCTTCACCGGTTCAATCCGATTATAGCGCAATGATTACCCACTAAACCACCAGGCGCCAAAATTTGGTAATACTGTATGGTTACCACCCAACGTATTAAATGGTTTCCTGGTGTACAGGTAACAATTTGGCTTGTCACTCAGTGTAGAGTCACCCACAGGCAGAAGGAAGAGGAAAGAATGAAGGAAAGAAAGACAGAAGAGGGAGTGTAAAGTTACCCGTAGGCAGAAGGACAAGGAAAGAATGAATGAAAGGAAGACAGAAGAGGATGGAAGGAAAGAAGGATGGAGGAGACCTGACAAAAAAAATTAACTTGTGCAGTGTCTGTGAGAAGTGGGTGCATAAGAGATGTAGTGGTATTAAAGGTAGACAGTGAGATAATGCTGATTTCTTGTTTGCAATGTGTCAGGGAGAGCAGGTGGAGATTGTCAGGAGTGGAGGAGAGTTTTGTTATTTGGGAGACGTGTTACGTGCTGGAAGTGGGGCTGGAGCTAGCTGTGCGGCTAGCGTGAGGAGTGGCTGGGAGAAGTTCAGGGAGCTGTTGCCTCTTCTGACATTGAGAGGGCTCTCCCCCCATGCTAAGGGATCTTCGTATGCAGCATGTGTTAGGAGTGTAATGCTGTATGGCAGTGAGACTTGGGGAGTAAAGGCAGAGAATATTCGCAGGCTCAAACATACAGAAACAACAATGATTAGGTGAACGTGCGGTGTGTCCCTGAGTGCAAGGCCTGGTAGGAGGGGGCTAGGTTTACAATGGAAGAGTTGAGAGGTAGGATGAGACTGGAATATATTGGTGTTGTGATGAGGAGAGATAGATTGAGATGGTTTGGCCATGTGCAGGGGATGGGGGATGATAACTGGATGCAGAAAATGAGAAGTGTTAATGTTTGGGGTTGGGCTGCGAGAGGTAGACCAAAAAAAACCTGGGATGAGGTCACTGAGTGTGATCTCAGGGATAGGGGACTGAATAGGGAAGCTGCCACAGACTGAGCTACAAGGAGAGCCGTCATTTGGTGACCAAGGCTGACGCATGCAAGCATGTTGGAGCCTTCATAGACGAACAAACAAACGAACGAACTTTCTTACCTAAATGAACTTATATTTAGTTATAGAGTTAACTAAAAGAACTATTTATGCTTACTAGGAAAATTATGCTTAGTACCTTACTACAGCACTGAAGGATCCTAATTCTGTTTCCTAGCTTGGTATGGGTATCAAGGTATTAAAAGAATATGTATGAGGTGCTACCCAAAAGTTCCGGTTATTTGAACAGAGGGAGCCAACTGTTTGCAGATTTGTCTTCTGTCACTAGGAGGAGTCAGCAGTACCCCTTGTGCATCAGTGTGGCCCTGACCGTCTGAGAGCGGACATGTTGCTGAGCTACGCTTATTATTGTAACGTAGTGTGTAGGTGGTTTGACACTTTTGAAATGGCAGACCTCAATGAACAAAGGACCTGCATCAAGTTATGCTTCAAGATCAACAAGACGACTGCAGAAACTCACCAGTTGCTTCAGCAAGCCTTTGGTGACAATGCCAGGTCCCTAAGCATTACTTTTTCTGGTACAAGCAGTTCAAGGAAGGACGAACATCTGTCGAAGACGATGACCATTCTGGATGACCGTCAACGGCAATAACAACAGAAAATGTTGGAAACGTTCATCAGGTTATCCTTGCAGATCGTAGATGAACCATCCATGATGTTTGTGATATCACTGGACTGTCGTACAGGAGCGTGCAACACATTTTGTCGGACGTGTTGGGCATGAGACACCTCGCTGCAAAATTTTTGCCAAGACTGCTGAGTGGCAAGCAGAAGGCACATCATGTTGCAGTTTGCAGGGAGCTCAAGAATCAGGTCAAATATGATGCCACCTTCATCTCTAAGGTCATAACTGATGAATCATGGGTTTATGGTTATGACCTGAAGAAATCGCAATGGAAGTCTTGTAATTTACCGAGGCCAAAATAAAGCGCGTCAAGTTCACAGCAATGTCAAGTTAATGTTGATCGTTTTCTTCGATATCCAAGGGATTGTTCATAAGGAATTCGTCCCACCCGGTCAATCTGTTAGTGGGAAGTTTTACTGTGAAGTTTTGCAGCGTCTGAGGGAGAACATATGCTGCAAAAGTCCAGAACAGTGGAAGAACAAGGACTGAGGCCTGCATCATGACAATGCCCCCGCCCACATGTCAACTGTTGTCTGTCAGCTCCTGGCTTCCACTAACACGGTAGTCATTCCCCACCATCCTACTCGTCTGACCTTGCCTCCTGCAACTTTTTTCTGATTCCCAAACTAAAATTACGACAGAAAGGGTGTCGATTTGACTCGATTGAGGAGATCCAGACAGAATTGCAGGAGGTGCTCAAGACTATCATGCCTGAGGCCTTCCAGGGATGCATGGACTCGAGGAAAAAAGCTGGGGCCATTGCATACATATCCAAGGAGACTATTTCAAAGGCAACAGTGAGAACTAGGAGGTATGGTAACTTATTTTCCTACAATATTCAAATTACTGGAACTTTTGGGTAGCACCTCGTACACTTATTTACATACTGTTAGTTTGCCTTCACATCACTATCTCACTGTCTCCTATGCCTTATGATATGATCTGCTGTGACATCTACTTCTCTCTCCTTGGATGTTGATTCCTCCAGCCATAGGTGCCCTTCACCTGATTCTGGGGGCATGGTGGTGGGTAGGATGGGTAGATGAGAACACAAGCAAGATGCGTCACACATAGTGACAAGCTTTGTTTTGATGTGTATGCGACAAATTAGTGGTGGGGAGGGGTGGCAGGTGCCCACCCTTTTGCGATGGGTGAGTTGCCAGTTAACATTATGTGCCAACATACGTGTATGGCGTGCTACTTTTATTTTTATATTTTAATTAGTCATGAATGCTAAAGCAGTGTATGGAGTGGCAAAAGTAACAACAAAGAAGAAAGGTATGATGTGGTGAGATGAAGAGGTTAACAGAGCAGTGGAGGAAAAGAGGAAGAAGTGGGTAGAGTGGATACAGGAGAGGGGTTCGGTTGAAATATGAACTGAATATTCTGAGAGCAAGAAACATGTAAAGAGACTAGTGAAGAGGAAAAAGAAGATAAATGATGATCTAAGAAAAAAATGAATGAAAATTACTCTGAATATAGGAACTTATTCTAGAAACAGAAGTGGAAATGCAGACGTGACAGTGGAAAGAAATGTGAAAGTGTCAAGGATGTAAGTGGTAGATTCTTAACCCATGGGGATGAAGTAAGGACCAGATAGAAAGAATATTTTGAAAGTCTGATGAATGGGAACGGAGAAAGCAAAGCAACTGTTAGCATGATTGGTTTTGGTGTTGTACAGAGAAGGAATCCAGTGCCAGGAAACGTGACACTTACAGAGGTGAAGAGCACTGTGAAGCAGCTGAAAAATGGGAAAGCAGCTGGGGCTAATGAGGTGTATGCAGAGATAATTAAGTGTCGTGGAGAAAGCGGGGCTAATGAGATGTATGCAGAGATAATTAAGTGTCGTGGAGAAAGCAGAATGAAGTGTGTGTTGGAGATATGTAAGATGACATGGATGAGTGAAACTGTGCCAGTAGTGTGGAAAAAGGCAGTGCAAAAATAAAGGTGGGCGAAGTGACTGCAAAAATTATCATGGCATAGGTCTAATGAGTCTTGTGTATATGGAAGAATTATTATAAAGTAAGGGAGACATCAGAAATCCTAGCGACTGACGAACAGGGTGACTTTAGGAGTGGCAGAGGATGTGTGGATCAAATATTTGCAGTGAGACAGATAGTGGTGATGGCTTGTGAGAAGGACTATAAGAAGCCTATGGGACTGATGGACCTGGAAAAAGCATATGACAATGTAGACAGAGAAGGACTGTGGAAGGTTTTGTGCATGTGCGGTGCAGATGGTAAGCTGCTAGGTGCTGTCAAGAGTTATTAGGATGGTAGTGAGGCATGTGTAAGGGTAAATGGGCATCTTAGCAAATGGCTCACAATCAATGTGGGTATGTGACAAGTTTGTGTGATGTCCCCATGGTTCTTCAATACATATATACTGTATATATATATATATATATATATATATATATATATATATATATATATATATATATATATATATATATATATATATATATATATATATATATATATATATATATATATATATATATATATATATATATATATATATATATATATATATATATATATATATATATATATATATATATATATATATATATATATATATATATATATATATATATATATATATATATATATATATATATATATATATATATATATATATATATATATATATATATATATATATATATATATATATATATATATATATATATATATATACTGTATATATATATATATATATATATATATATATATATATATATATATATATATATATATATATATATATATATATATATATATATATATATATATATATATATATAAATATATATATATATATATATATATATATATATATATATATATATATATATATATATATGGATGGGATGATGAGAGAAATAAAAACACGAGTAATGGAGAGAGGGATGGCGTTGGCAATGAATGGTGATGGATGGGATATCTCAAATTTGTTGTACAGTATGTTGATGATGCAGAGTTACTTGCAAATACCTGACAAGAAGCTGGTAGACTCGTGCAGAGTTTTGTAGATGTCTGTGAGCATCTTGCCTTAAGAAAATAGTAAAGTGATGGTTACAGAGAGAGAAGGTGACTCCTAGTGTGATGTTACAGGGATTGGAGAAAGGCTGGAATTGGTGACAGAGTTCACGTACCTGGGCACAGTGATAGAAAAGAGGAAATTGTGCAGAAGAAGTGGAAAGTATAGTGACACAAGCTGGTGCCATGAAAGTCTTGATAAGAAACAGAGACTTCGAGTGTTCCAACTGCACGAGGCTTACATGAAAGAGTGTTAGTGCCAACTTTAACATACAGATGAGAGACTATGGTGTGGCATGAAAATGAAAAGTCAAGAGTAAGAGCAGTGGAGATGGGACTGATAAGGAATGTACATGGAGTGCAGAGTGGATAGGATGTGGAATAATGTGATTCATGAAAGATGTGGAATGAAGAAGTCTGTTGACACAAGAATCGAAGAGAGTGTACTGGGATGGTATGGTTATGTAGAGAGAATGGATAACAATAGAGTGGAAAATGCAAACACAGCTGCACACATCATTCAACCTTACCTCAACACATTACAAGAATGGTTCACCACAAACAGGCTCAAAATAGCCCCAGCCAAATCTAAAGTGACTCTTCTCACAAACTGGACAGCAGAACACAGTCACATCCCACACCTCACCATAAACAACACTCCCCTATCACACACACACACACACACACACACACACACACACACACACAAAATCCTTGGTGTAACATACAATACATCATTGTCATTTAAACAACACATCACAATCATTAAAAATATAATAACACCAAGACTCAGTGCTTTGAGGTCACTTGCCCATACAACATTCGGACACAACAAAGAAACCACCACCACAGTATACAAACAATACATACGTTCAGTGATGAATTATGCAAGCCCTGACTGGGCTTCTAACCTCACCAAAACACACTACAACACTCTACAGACCATACAGAACAAGGCCCTAAAAATAAATCCAGGCTGCACAGCTACTACATCCACAGACCACCTACATCAAGAAACCAAAGTCCTCAAAGTCAAGGATCACCTAGACATGAGGGGCCCCCATTTTCTTGCTGCAGCCTCCACAAACACACAGCATCCACTATATTACATGGCACCACATCCACCCACACCAAGGAACATCAAAACAACATCCAGGACATGATACCATACACAAATACTGTCATCTCTCCCCCCTCGCCCACCTCAGACCAGCTTCCAGAAGCATATCCACACTCAGATCACTCGCCACTCCATTCAGTCACTTAAAGACAACACACAGCTGCATGCACGACCTCCTGACATCCACCCTTCTGAATCCTATCTTCCTCGTGAGGACGGGTCCACCTGGCCAGGCTGAGATGTGGGCACCATCCAGCCCTCTTAAGCTACCAGGAGAGGCTGGATGACTCCGTCACTGATGCCTGTCCAGGATGCAACACAGCACCCCATATTATTAAGCACATTATGGAAGACTGCATTGCACACAATCACCCACGCCAACACAACATACACTCTTTGAGAGCTCTGTGGGAAAGCCCGGTCTCGGCCATGGCCTTCCTAAGGGACTCGGGGCTGTTCGGCCAGACTGCCTAGGGAACAACTAGTACTACTACTACAACAGAGTGGTGAAAAGGGTATATCTGAGCGAATCTGAAGGAGGGAGGAGGTGAGGTGGACCATGAAGAAGGTGAAGGGATATGGTGGATGAGTGTGTGAGGAAGGGAGGTATAGAAGTTGGTGAGGCTAAGGGACTGACACAAGATCAAGCTGACTGGATTAATTTTGTACAGAGAAGTGCGTGACCAGGGATTTGGCACCCCTTTTTAATGTGACAGCACTTGGATTGGCTCTATCAGATAGGTATATGTAAATCTCCTGAGAAGTGAGAGAAGTGAGTCTTACGCCAGGTACCCCTTTTTTGGATAAGGGCTAAGGCGTTGCCCCTGGGTAGAGGACTTTGGTTTGGAGCGTGTAGCATTTTATGACCGGATGCCCTTCCTGATGTCTACCAATGACCCTTGGGTGGATTCGATCCTCCGACCCTTCGGTCAGAGCTGAGCTCTCTAACCCACTGAGCCACGGCTGCTGAATGTGGTGAAATTTTCTTGGCTTATCAGATGGAGCCAGGACTTCAGGGGCTTGAATGATGAGTGAATGGAAGTGTGGCTCCTTGGAGTTGGCAAACTTTGGCTGTCTGGACATTGCTACTCCTCACCCTGACCTAGGGTGGGAAAGGAGGTTGTGATGATGATGATGATCACCATGTTTCGTTTCCATTATATTCTGGTGACTTTGCATATAACTGTAGATATTTCTAAACACCTGTGGACCACGGCTGCCCTTTCTGGAATGATCATGTTGCAGTAATCTAGTTATGAAATGAATAACTTCTGATCATGGTAGCTGGCATTACTGTGCATCTGGCAACAAGCTGGGGGGGGGGGGAGTTAGAAAATAAGGAGTCATCCTGTGGAGCTATACAATATGCGTGATGCTGCTACTTCCAGAAACTTCGTGGTGCATCGTTATAATTTCCAGCTCATATGAAGTAAGCTGTAGGTCCTCACAGCTGGACCATAGCTGGTAAGCCGCAGGTCTCAGGTTAATGAATTCCCCTACGGTGGGAGGACGTGGTATGGCTGAAATCTTCTAGGGAATGGGAGTGCCAAACCTGATAATTACTTTCCAATAATTGCTGGAACTAGTTGATTATTACATCTGTAATTGTAACAATGTGTGAGTATTAACTAGCACTTTGACTTTATTTACTTGTTGGCTGAATTTCCTGCCTAAGAATGTTGACTGTGTAACTAGTTACCAAGCTTGTAGCCACACTTCACTCTTGTGGTAGTGCTTCTGTGGAGGTATGCTACAGAAATTAATACACCATGTACATAACTCACCACACTAGGAAAGTGAATGCCAAAGACATCATCCATGAGGTAGTGTACGTAGCTGCAGATGGCCACCATGCTGCCTGCACTCCGAGACAGACTCGTGACCTTGAAATACATCACAAACAAATCAGGCTGGATTACACAGGTTAATCAGCCCTTTCTCAACAATTCATCCCGTCATCACTTATGCTCTCTAATAACCACCACCAGTCAGGTCTGTACTGAATGCACTTAACAGTCAATGTTTAAGATTAATGGTATTACTGCACTACTCTTGCCACATTTTATGGTATCTTTGACTGTTTGAGTAAAAATCAAGTGTATTACTCTGACCATGTTCCATGGTATCTTTTAAAGCTATGGTGAATATCAGTTTCTGCTATTGTAATTAAGAGCATGTTTTTATTTCGGTACTTACTTATATCCTCCACAGACACCCCCTACACAGTTAGCTCTTTTAAGTATCGAAACTCTGCAATCACTACCTAAACTACACAACAGCCAAAATGACAGTAACGTTTGTCACTTCAGCATCACTATACCATCAGGGACCATATTTCTGCTATACAATAATATCAGCCCTCTACTTCTATACTACCTCAGTCTTTTTCTGGAGTTCCTTGTTGCCAAGATTGACTAGATCCAGCACTGCATCAAATGCTCGCACAGTATCAAAGTCATCTGCCAGTGAACGTTTCACCCTCACACGTGTCTCAGCTAGTTTCTGAAATAAAAATGATGATTAGGGAAGAAGGTAACCTGGAATGCTTCAACGAAGTGTTCAGTAAAATTAATGAAAACTGAATCTATGGCCATTTAAAAACTGAATGAAGACATAATACATAATGACAATACAAGTTTACTGTTATACAAACTACTAAAAGCAATGTATAGCAGGCCCTTCATTTGATTCTTTTCAAAATGTTAATCAAACCAGTGTGAATCTGCAAAAACCAAGTGAATAAAAAGGCTCACAATGCCATGCTATCATTAACAGACTCCATCGTAAGATGCTTTCTAGTCGTGGCAGAACATTTTGGACTTCAGTCTTCCGAATTCTCTGCTGAGTACCAAATTCTGTAACTCGGTACAGTCAGGCCTTGGCATATGTCAGTTTGGTATGCAATAAATCGATAAAACAACGAACTAAAAGTTATACCCACTTTCGTGATAATGATAGCAAAATTCAGTAACTGTATATGATAATTACGGTGGCCACATATGACAATCTTGTGCATGCACAGTGCCCCCTGTGCAAGCCAACAGTCAGATATTTGAGCCAAGATGGCCACCCAGTGTTTACATTCACTGTGATTGTCTCCCAGGCTACTGCCAAGTAACAGTGCAAGTGTGCATTTAATACAGTCAGGTATCATTACAGGATAGTTTGTTATGTAACAGACTGCTATTACAATGAACAAAATGTTAGTCCCATTTTTGGAAAAATGATGGCAAAGTGATCGTGACCGTGCTAGAGCGATGCCTTCCAGTCAGCTGATTCAGTTAAGATGGCCACCCAGTGTTTACATTTGCTGTGATCATCTGCCTTTCATTCCATTCTGTGCATGAGGGGCCACTGAAACAACCACTGGTAATGCCAAATGAACCAACCATTGGTAATGCCAAATAACAGTGTAAGTGCATAACAAATAGTGCAATGTGCAATTTTAAGTGAAGTGATAACTTTTTGTGTGAGAAATACTGAAACTTTTGACTTGGAAATTGTGTCTGGTAGGGATGCTACCCCTAGTGGAAAATGTGGTACCACCAGGGGATACTGAGGGCAAGCCTAAAAGGGTAAAAAAAAAATGTTACATGTTCATATCTTACATGGTCATAAGCCCCCGCCCTATCCGCACTGAATCCATGTTCCCCTCCCTTCATTCTTTCCTCTTCCTTCTGCCTATGGGTGACTCTACGCTAAGTGACAAGCCAGATGGTTTCCTGTACACCAGGAAACCATTTACTAAGCTGGGTGGCAACCATATAACCAGATTATGGTGCCTGGTGGTTTAGTGAGTAATTATGGCGCTCCAGTCAGACTGAGCCTGTGTAGGTTTATATCCAAGGGATGGTTGAGGTTTATTGCTCACATAATGCCACTGAGGGATGAGTGAGGCTGGTCACTCTCAACTTAAATGTCAGGACCAATTTGCCTGGCCCCATGCTCCTATGCCCTGGTGGGACAACACAGGATTAGATGATGATGATGATGATGATGATGATGATGACAATGAATTTTTTTGTTAGTTTTATGCCATGTCACCTTTTTCGATAAGGGCAAAGGTGTTGCCTCTGGGTAGAGGACTTTGGTTTTGAAGCATGTAGCACTTTATGGCTGGATGCCCTTCCTGATGTCTACCAATGATCTTTCAATGGACTCAAACCTCAGACCCTTCGTCAGAGTGCTCTAACCCACTGAGCCGCAGCTGCTACAACTAGCAAGGTGACAGGAGTGCACTACCTCTCCCAACAAAGCAGCTTACCCAGGGCATGGCGTGAACTCACAACTCTTTGGTCTTGAGTCAGGCGCTCTACCACTATGCTGCCATGCCCCCCAAAATAGGATTCAAACAAGCGTTGGCAATTGCATGGGTACAGCAGCCTACCAACTGGTTATGCAAAGGATTTTCACTTTATGTAACCTCATCGTATAACGAGTTGTGACTGTAGTGCAGTAAGAAATATTAAGTGGAGTGATAACGTTGAGTGTGAAAAAATGAAAATTGTGTCTTGGAAATCATGTCTGGCAAGGATGCTGCCCTTAGTGGACAGCATGGTGCTACTGATGGTGCTAAGGGCAAGCCTAGAGGGTAAGTTTTTTTGAGATTGCAGGTTAATTGGTCCTTGATCCCAACATATCCCCAATGAACCCACGTTATATCGACCTCGGCATACAATACGTTGTTATGCATTGAGTTTTCACTTAACACAATTTCACTGCATGTACCGAGGCGTAAGTAGATATTCAAAACTCAAACACTTCAGCAAGTCTTCAGGTACTATCACAACTATCAATTTCTTTACCCCTCTGGCTTGTGGTGGGTCAAAGCCTGGGTAGAAGACATGCCAGGCAAGTGAACATAGGCCACTTCATTGTAAGAGGCTAACTCACCTGAACCACAAATCACTCTCACAGACGAAACATATGAACACAGTTATGAAGCAGCTCGTGAGTCATTATCCGGCTGCTAAACTAACCGTGTCCGCACGCCTGGCTCTGTTTCAGCCCTGGCTTGGACATCCCTTGGCCCAAGGGGGTAAAGAAATTAGCAACCGCGATAGTATTGCTTCTTTAATAAAATTACATTTGGCTACTCAGTTGTCAACTCTGCACCAAAATCAAAAGCAGTTTCAAGCAACTCAGTTACTGTTTTTGACATACCAACTGCCTTACCTAACTTAGTCCAACTGCACTTCTAACTGCCTACTGTTTAATGTCAGGTTGTGGTCCTTGTAATGGCTCAGCAGTGCTAAAACCCTCCCTGTTGCAGCCAAATTCTTCATCCAGCAAATAACTTAATGGTTTAAGACAGAGGTCAGCACCCTTTTAAATAGTCTATCTATCTATAGCTCAACGCCCTAAGCCTGGAAAGGGTGGCCGCAGACAAAACGCCTCCAAGTCGTTCTGTCACCCACCATTTGACTACCCTCACCCAAACTCACTCCCACCTCCCTCATATACCTCTCAATTCCATCCCTCCACCTCATCCTCGGTCTACCCCTCCTTCTCCTTCCCTCCACCTCACCTACATACACCCTCTTAATCAGTCTTTCATTCTCCATTCTCTCCACATGTCCAAACCACCTCAGTGTATTTCTCCTAATCTTCTCAGCCACATCCACAGCCACCCCACAACATTGCTTCACTTCTTCATTCGTCAACCTGTCACTCCATGTCACTCCACATACTCCTCTCAAGTAACACATTTCCACTGCTCTCAC
Organism: Coenobita brevimanus; assembly: GCF_032717465.1. Classification (NCBI taxonomy): domain Eukaryota; kingdom Metazoa; phylum Arthropoda; class Malacostraca; order Decapoda; family Coenobitidae; genus Coenobita; species Coenobita brevimanus. The sequence goes on along the minus strand of NC_137043.1, from coordinate 25,252,171 downwards.
TCTTGACTTGTTCCCCTCTTGCAAGGTCAAAGCCTCGCTTCCATACATCAGGGATGGGATCACAATACTATCACACAGTGACTTCTTAATTTGCATACTCACCTCCATATTTCTCATCACTGCTTTCAGTGGACCAACAACCTTCCTTCTCTGCTGTACCCTTTCATGCACTTCATCCCCCAGAGTTCCATCCTTACTCACCACACTACCCAAGTATTTGAATGCACTCACATTTTCCATATCTTCACCATCCAACCTCACTATCCATTCTGTGACTTCATTCCTCTCAAACACCATAACTTTGCTCTTGTTTACATTAACTTTCAGATTCCTCTTCCTACACACTGTCCCAAATTCATTCACCAAACCTTGCAACTCCCATTCATCTTCACTCAACAATACTGTATCATCAGCAAACAGCAACACCGGAATCTTCCAAATCTCACCCTCATTCATTCGAGCCACCCCCACATCCACTGCCCTACCTTGCACCTCCTTTACAACCCCATCCATGTATATATTAAACAGCCATGGAAACATCACACAACCCAGTTTCAGTCCCACACTGAGATCAAAGAACTCACTCAGCTCACCATCCACTTGCACCGTAGCCCTAGCTTCTTTGTACATACTCTTCACAGCACTCAACAATTTCTCCTCCACTCCATATATTCTTAATACCTTCCACATACCTTGCCTATCTTTTCTGTCATAAGCTTTCTCCAAGTCCATGAAGGCAGCATACACTTTCTTTCCTCTCTCTAGATACTTCTCCACTAAACATCTTAGAACAAATATCTGATCTACAGACCCTTTTCCCTTCCTAAGTCCCCTGTTCTTCTCCAACTAGCTCCTCTGTCATATGCCTAACTCTATCAGTGAGTATTCTACCATATATTTTTTCAGTCACACTAAGAAGACAAATACCCCTATGGTTCCCACATACTTCTCTCTCTCCTTTTCCTTTGTATAAAGGAACAATTATACCTGATTTCCAGTCCTCTGGAACCCTTCCCTCTTCCCAAGCCAATCTACACAACTTCCATATCCACTCTGTAGACTGTAGCATCAGACGAGCAGGGCAGTACTCCCAAGGTGGATGGAAAGCTGATGACAGGGAGAGCTCGAGCTCCCGTTTCATCAGTCCTCGGGACTAGGTCCCGACCATCCACCTTTGCTGAACTTTTTCAGTGTCTCAGTAACACAGAGAGTAGACCAGCATGCTCTCCAATACAAGTTTCTCCAACTATCAACACCAAACTACATGCACAGTACACACCACACTTCCATTTCAAAATTTTCAAAAAAAATGGCGTCAAATAGCATAGCCTCGGAGTCCCCAGGGGAGGGGGGGACCATAAATGCCCCCACCTTCAGCCCCTCTCCCAGTGACGACTCAAGGTGCCTGGAACCACTGTCTGACTCTCTTCTTCTTCATTTCTGCAACATACATGGCCTTTCCTCTAACTTTCGCTCTGTTGAGCACCACCTCTCCTTCTCTAAACCTCACCTTCTTTTCCTAACTGAGACTCAGCTGTCTGAGGCAACTGACAGCAAACCCTTTTCTGTATCCTCCTACTTTCTCTATACTCATTTCAAAGCCAAAGGTGGCTGTTGTGTATACATACGCAATGACTTATCTTGCTCTCGTGTTCCTGAACTTGATTCGTCTGAATTCTCTACACTCTGGCTTCGGCTTTCCTGTCATTCTCTGACTAAATATATATGTGCTGTTTACTTATCTCCTAATTCTACTGACTATCAAAAATTCTTTGACTATCATACTTCTACGATGGAACACATTCTATCCATTTCTCCTCCCTCAGAAATCTCCATTCTTGGAGATTTCAATGTTCACCACCACCTTTGGCTCTCCTCTCCTTTCACTGATACACCTGATGAACAAGCCTACACCTTTTCTATCCTTAATGACCTAGAGCAGCTTGTACAGCACCCTACCCGTATCCCTGACCGCCTTGGAGACAGCTCCAACATACTTGATCTCTTCCTTACAACTAATCCTTCTGCTTACACTGTTAATCTTTTCTCTCCGTTGGGCTCCTCCGATCACAACCTTATCACCTTAACCTGTCCTATCGCTCCGGTACGGCCTGCAGACCCTCCAAAAAAACGTCGTCTCTGGCACTTTGGAGCTGTGGATTGAGAGGCCCTCAGGCAGTACTTCTTTGATTTTCCCTCGAATGATTATTGCTTCCATGGCCAGGAGCCATCTGGGTGTGCCTTGCGCATTACGGAGGTTATTCTCTCGGGCATGGAAGCATACATTCCTTTCTCATATCCTTTGACTAATGCACGAAAGCCTTGGTTTAATCACGCTTGCTCTAATGCTGTCTGCAACAGGGAGAGGGCCTACAAAAGGTACTGGAGCCAATCCACCCCTGAATCACATCTTTTATACATTTCTGCCCGGAATCGTGCTAAGTCTGTTCTTCGCTCTGCTAAAAATAATTTCATCCATACAAAATGCTCTCAACTCTCTAACTCGAACTCTTCTCGCTCCTTCTGGCACCTTGCCAAAAACCTTTCTAACAACTTTACCTCATCATCCTTCCCTCCTCTTTTCTACTCTGATGGCTCTGTAGCTATTTCTTCTACTCATCAAGCAGATCTCTTCGCTCAGACTTTCTCCTCCAATTCCACCTTAGACGATTCCGGTGCTGTTCCTCCATCACTTCCCCCCTCTGACTTCCTCATGGTTAACAGAATTTCTTCAGCTGATGTATTTTCTGCCATTGCTGGCCTCAGTACTAATAAGGCATATGGACCTGATGGAGTCCCTCCTGTTGTTCTCAAGAACTGTGCTTCTGTGCTTACACCCTGCCTAGGCAAACTCTTTCGCCTTTGTCTGTCAACTTGTGCCTTTCCTTCTTGCTGGAAGTTTGCTCTGTATCAGCCGGTCCCAAAGAAGGGTGACCATTCCCAACCCTCTAACTATCGTCCAATTGCTTTAATATCCTGTATCTCAAAAGTTTTTGAGTCTATTCTTAATAGAAAAATTTTAAAGCATCTTTCCTATCACAACCTTGTTTCTGATCGTCAGTATGGGTTCCGTCAGGGACGCTCCACAGGCAATCTTCTCACCTACCTTTCAGACTCCTGGTCATCCTCCTTTCAGGACTTTGGCGAAAGCTTTGCCATTGAACTTGACATCTCAAAGGCTTTCGATCGAGTCTGGCATAAATCTTTAATTTCCAAACTGCCCTCTTACGGTTTCTATCCTTCTATTTGTGCCTTCATCTCTAGCTTCCTATCTGGTCGTTCTATAGCAGCTGTTGTAGACGGCTATCATTCTACTCCTAGATCTATTAATAGTGGTGTTCCTCAGGGCTCTGTCCTATCACCAACTCTCTTCCTTTTATTCATCAATGACCTTTTAAGCTGTACATCTAACCCTATCCACTCATACGCTGATGACTCCACTCTTCACCTTTCCATTCGATTCCCACAACGTCCATCTCAGGAGTTACTTCAACAGGCAAGGGATGAAGCAATGGCACACCTAATGTGTGACTTGGCTCGTATCTCTGACTGGGGTAAAAATAATCTGGTTGTTTTTAATGCATCAAAGACTCAGTTTTTGCACCTATCAACCCGACAAAATCTTCCACAGGTATACTATCTATCTATTACCAGACGCCTCAACCCCGTTTGGGGTGGCCACAAATAAATCGCCTCCACGTCGTCCTCTCCCCTGCCATTTCACTGCCTGCTCCCAACTCACACCCCCCTCTTTCATATAGCTCTCCACCCCATCCCTCCATCTCATCCTCGGCCTACCCCTCCCTCTTCCCCCTTCCACCTCACTCACATACACTCTCTTCGTCAGTCTTTCACCCTCCATCCTCTCCACATGACCAAACCACCTCAGTGTGTTCCTCATAACACTTCCTATCACATCCATATCCACACCACAACGCTCCTTTATATCCTCATTCGTCAGCCTGTCTCTCCATGTGACTCCACAGGCTCCTCTTAAATAACTCATTTCCACTGCTCTCACTCTTGACTTGTGTCCTTCCAACAATGTCCAAGCTTCACTTCCATACGTCAGAGTTGGTATCACAATACTGTCATGTAGTAACTTTTTCACTTCCATGCTCACTTCCCTGTTTCTTATCACTGCTTCCAAAGAACCAGCAACCTTTCTTCCCTGCTGTACCCTTTCAAGCACTTCACCCTCCAAACCTCCATCTTTACTCATCACACTACCCAAGTACCTGTACTTAAACATACTCACATTCTCCAATTCCTCACCATCTAACCTCACTGTACATTCACTGACTTCACCTCTCTCAAAGACCATCACTTTACTCTTCCCTACATTCACCTTTAGATTCCGTTTCTTGCACACTCTCTCAAACTCATCCACCAAGCCTTGTAGCTCCCCTTCGTCTTCACTCAACAACAGGGTATCATCTGCAAAACAACAGTACAGGGAGTTTCCAAACACTATCCTCTCTCACCAGGGCCACTCCAACATCCACTACCCTACCTTGTACCTCTTTTATTACCCCATCCATGAACAGACTGAACAACCATGGAGACATCCCAACCTCCAAAGAGAAAAATTCACTTAGTTCACCATCCACATGCACTGCAGCCTTAGCACCAGCATACATACTCTTCACAGCATTCAACAACTTTCCATCTACTCCATATATTCTTAATACTTTCCACAATCCTTGTCTATCCACCCTGTCATATGCTTTCTCCAAATCCATGAAAGCCGCATACAACTTCTTTCCTTCTCTAGAAACTTTTCCACTACAGATCTAAGAATGAATATCTGATCAACACAACCTCTTCCCTTCCTAAAGCCTCCCTGTTCTTCTCCAACTAATTCCTCTGTTCTTTCTCTAACTCTGTCAGTAAGTATCCTACCATACACTTTTCCTATTATACTAAGAAGACAAATGCCCCTATGATTACCACACACTTCTTTTTCCCCTTTTCCTTTGTACAAGGGAATAATTATACCTGACTTCCAATCCTCCGGGACTCTACCTTCCTCCCAGGCCAATCTGCACATCTTCCACAACCATTATACTACTATCTCTCCCCCATGCTTCAGCATTTCACCACACACTCCATCAATTCCTGGGGCTTTCCCCATTTTGACTTTCTTCATTGCTTCCACAACTTCTATCCTACTGATTTCTTCCTTTCTTCTCACCTCCCTCCTTCTCCCAGCCATTCCCCAGCCACTTATACTCGCATTACTTCCATCCTCTACATTCAACAATTCCTTAAAGTGTTCTCTCCATCTGCTCACTTTTTCTCCTTTCTCCACTAGTAATTTACCATTCTTATCTTTCACTCCCCTCCTAACCTCACTTCCACCCTGTCTTACTCTCTTCACCTCTTTCCAGAACATCTTCTTACAGTCCCTCCACTTTACACTCAAATTCCTTCCAAATTCCTCATCCACTCTCTTCTTACTCTCTCTTACTAATCTTTTCACCTATCTCTTTCTTTCTACATATAACTCTCTCTTCCGCCTCTCAACTTCTTCCACGCCCCTACTTCTCATCCATTCATTGTATGCTTTCTTCTTTTGTGCCACAGCCTGTCTCACCTCTTCAGTCCACCACGCTGTTCCTTGCACCCCCCTCCGTCTTCTCTTCCTCCCACACACCACATCACATGCCGCACATATTTCTTCTGTAAATATCCTGCACACACCTTCCACGTCCCCCATCTGCTCCAATTCATATTTGCCCAATCGTTCCTCCACTTCTCTCTTATACTCTGCCTTTTTCTCATCCTCTTGTAACCTTTTCACTCTCCTTGCAACTACTCCCTCCTCTCGTCTTTCCCTTCTTCTATTCCTCCATCTTGTATCCTAATTCTGGCCACCACCAAGTAGTGGTCAGAAAGTCCACTTCCCCAACCTCTATAAGCTCTTGCATCCATTACACATCTTCGCATCCTTTCATCCACACACACATAATCAATCATTGACTTCCTTTCATTCAGTTCACCACCCACCCTTCTCATCACTCGCCATGTATACCTGTGGATCATTTTATGACTGAAGAGGGCATTGGCTATCACCAACCCCCTCCCAGCACAAATGTCCACTAACGCACTGCCATTCTCATCTATCGCAGCAGGCACACCCCACTCACTAACTATTCCATCCACCTTCACATTCCCTACTTTACCACTCATATCACTGATCAAAAACACTCTCTCATTCCTTCCAAACTTTTCCATGCACACTTCCACATTTGTCCAGAACTCTTCTCTCACTCTGCTAGCACGATCTTGCATTGGCGCATACACACACACAATCGCCCACATTAGTATTCCAACTTTCAACTTTACCCACACAATCCTTGACCCACTTATGTTTAATAATACTCAACTTAATCCTGCATCATCGTTGAACATGCATGGAGTTTCATTTGCTCGGGACTTGTCTTGGAAAGATCATATTACATCTCTTTTAAAATCTGCTTCCAAAAGATTGGGTGTGTTAAGCCGACTCCGTTCCTTCTTTGCCCCTGCAGAATTGTTGACTCTATACAGGGGTTTTATCCGCCCCTGTGTGGAGTACAACTCTCATGTGGGTGGAGTCAAAGGCTTTTCGTCTCATTAACTCTCCCCCTCTTACTAACTCCCTTCAACCTCTGTCTCTTTGCCGCAATGTTGCATCTTTATCTCTTTTCTATCGCTACTTCAATGGTCACTGTTCCTCTGAACTGTCTGCATGCATTCCTCCACTTCTACGACGGGCGCATAGCACCTGTCAAACAGCAAACTCTCTAATGCAAGAGTTAACCGTTACTCCCAGTCCTTCAATTATGCAACAGGTCAACTCTGGAACTGTCTCCCTCTGTCTGTATTTCCTGCTTCCTATGATCTCCAGTCTTTCAAACGCAGTGTGTCATGGCATCTCGAAATGAATGGAACTTGAATTTGGCTCTCTCTTGTATTTCGTTTTTCTCTTGGAAGAAACAGTTTTCCGGGCTCATTGGCTTTGGTTCCTTCTTCCTCAAAAAAAAAAAAAACAATCTCACCCCCATACCTCAGCATTTCACCATACACTCCATCAATTCCTGGGGCCTTTCCCATCTTTATCTTCTTCATTGCTTCCACTACTTCCACCCTACTGATCTCTTCCTCCCTCCTCTCATCTCCTCTTCTCCCAGCCATTCCCCAACCACTTATACTTGCACTGCTCTCACATCTCTACATTCAACAAATCCTCAAAGTGCTCCTTCCATCTCTTCAATTTCTCTCTCTTCTCCACCAACAATCTATTATTCCTATCCTTCACTCCCCTACTATTTCCCCTTTCACACTGCCTTACTTCCTTTACCTGCTTCCAAAACAATTTCTTACTCTCCCTCCATTTCACACTCAGATTCCTCCCAAACTCTTCATCCACTGTCTTCTTACTCTCCTTCACCAATCTCTTCACCTCCCTTCTCCTGCTCACATATACCTCTCTGGCCTAAAATACATCTATTTATCTATCTATCTATCTATCTATATACAGCAAAACCTTGATATAATGGACTTCAATAGACCGGAATTTGCTTTTATCGGACTCGAGGAGCTACCAGACTAAATTCCTATATATTGGAAAAAGTCCGATAAAGCCAGAAGCAGTCCAGACTGCCTCACCACGTCAGCTATGTTCACCACAATAAGGTAAATAAATGACATGTTTATTAGTGTACAGTACAGAATTATTATACATATTATACCATTTGATTAATGTAATGAAGTTATAACACAGTACAGTACTGCAGTGGTAGTCAAAACAGTTTAAAAACCATTCATGCGATCCGGACTAATGTCTGATATATCGGAAAAATTCCGGAATAGCAGGGGGAAGTCCGGATCTTGCTATTATCGGAATTTTGCATTTTTCAGAATGGTTTGGGCCCCAATTAGTCTGTTATAGTGAGGTCTTACTGTGTGTGTGTATATATATATATATATATATATATATATATATATATATATATATACAGTCTGCTATAGTGAGGTCTTACTGTGTGTATATATATATATATATATATATATATACAGTAACCTCTCAACTAACATGAGTTTAAAAAACGTGTTCTCGTTTTAACACGAGCAAATATTTAAGGAGATATGTTTAACTAACGAGGGTTTGTCGATTTAACGTGACTTTACACGTACGTGATGGTTTCAAATTAGCCGCGCGCGCCCTGGACAGTCCCAAGCTGATAGACGGTGTGTGGCAATTTATGCATGAATACAATTTTTTATTTGTCTGTTCCTTAAACTGGTTTTATTCAAACTATAATATTCGAAAATAAAGTTTGGCCCCATTCTGAGCAATTTGGCTCATTTTCGGACAAAATTTGGCCAGGAAAGTCATGGCAGATCTAAATTGTTACACCCTGATGCTGCAGAAGAGAAAGAAGAAAACCACTCAGATCAAGATAAAGCAGTTCTTTATGAAGAAGACAGAAAACTTAAGGGAGTTATCTTCATCACCAGTAGCACAGGAGTCAGAGGAAGAGGAAGGACAGCAGAGCAAGGAGGGACAAATTTCGGGTGGGGAGCAGCGGGAGGTGGGGTAGTGGGGTGAGGAGGGACAGCAGCAGACGACGAATGATGCATAGATGAAGCGAGGCTGTGTGTTGTTATTGTTTGTGACCTACTTACTGTAATGAAAATGTTTCTTTTACTGTAGTGTTTTTATGACCTACTTATGCAATAATAACGTTGAGAAACTTTCACAATGCCGTGAATGAAGCAGAATTGAAAGAAAATCCACCTAAAAAACGAAAACAGTATGTATTTGGGGAGAAGCAAACAATGCTTCAGCCAAACTGGGGCTCAAATGCTGTTTATTTCTCCCCAAATACTGTATACGGTTTTTGCTTTTTATGTGGATTTTCCCTCAAATTAATATTGTTGCTTTTAAGTTTAGAGTAGCATAACTCCTCAAATGGGCAGACTTTCCCTGAGTCCAGGAACATAACCCCCAATATTACCATTGTTTCTTATGGGAAAATTATGTTTAAAAAACACGTTTTTAACTAATGCAACCTCTCCAGGAACCTAACTCTCGCGTTATTTGAGAGGTTACTGTATATATATATATATATATATATATATATAATCCCTCCAATATCCGACGTAATAGAGCCATAGGCATGTCCGGATAGTGGTCGTGTCCGGATATTGGGCCCCAACTTATGGACTTGTACTTATGGACCCTAACTCAAAGAAACACCTATACAACTCCCTCTGAACATGCATAGCACCTATTTAAGATCCAAATCACACCAATATGGCACATAAAAGACTGAAATAAATGCAAAAGAAGCATAAAATGAGGTTTTTGAGGTAGGTTCATACAATATTCAACATTCTGGGTACTTACAAGTCCCTGGCTCCTGGACTGGTAGTTATGGACCCTAACCTAGCCTAACTCAGAAAAACACCTTCCTACTGCACATACATAGCACCTAAGACACAGCATATTCACACCAATAAGGGACATAAAAGAGTGAAATGAGGTGTTTGAGGTAAGTATAGTTTGGAAAATACAGTAGAGTACAGTATGAAACATTCTGCCTACTCACAGCAAGTCCATGGCCATCTCGATGAATAACCGCCTCCTCTCGGACTCTGACAGTAAGAAGGATTTCCTGAAGCACTTGCAGTACACTGTTATGAAGTCTTGCACTGAACTTAGTCATTCGCACTCAGAAGTCCATTCTCTTCACAGTGCGCACTCTTGTCTAACTTATGCTCCATTTTAACTTAATAAGTGTTGCACTCTGCACTTTAACTTTTTCCACTCTTATAACCATTTTCAAAAGCAAAAACACACAAGTCTATTTATGTTAAATTTAGTTCAAAAATTGTCTTTTCACTCACAACTGTAAATCCTTAACACAATGCACTGTTTTTTTCACTAGACCCGTGTGGTCTAGTGGAGAAGTTCTAGGCGTCTATTCACTGTCAGAGGCCGAGAATATCACTTGCAGGTGACCTAGGGGTGCGTTGCTGGGTCGTGGTGATGGTGTACCCACTGCAGACGACTCTGAAGACAGACGCAAATGCACGTCGAGCGGTGACTCCACCGTGGCTGATGTGCTGGGCTGTGGCTCGGAGCATGAGGGCCTGTCTTGGGGAGGCAACGGAGTGGAGCCAGGGCTGGGCACAGCAGGGGTCACGGGCCTGAAAAAACTGTCAATGGTTGATTGACGCACGGAACGATGATTCTGACGATTGATGATGCGCTGCCTGAAAGCACACACTTCCTCCACAAGTCCCAAGGGCCCCATCTCGCTGTCGCAGTCTGGGTGTTCCAGGTAGTCCAAAATGAACTCTAGGTGTTCCCGGAGAGTGCTCAGCTTGGGGATGGCTGGAGTTGTGTCATGGTGAGAGGAGTCCGCATCATCGTCGCCGTCCTCGTCGGAATCTTCAAGCTGGGCACTGACACCTGCAACTGAAGATGCGATCTCGATATCAGACAAGGTCTGATACCCAGGATCGCTCTCGTCGTCATCCAACCACTCACACATATCGTCCACATCAACATCGTCGCCATGCATATGTAGACGTGCATGGAAGTCATCCACGTCAAAACCTAGGAAATCGTACTCCACATCCATTCCGAGATGCAGACGAGACCAACCATTTTCTAGAGTCTTGACATGGACTTCCTTCCATGCACTGGCCCAGTTGTAGACTGCAGACTTGATGTTGTAGCAGCGAAGGTTTTCCAAAGTCCGCTGGCCTCATGTGTCCCGTCCCTCCCTGCGCTCGTCCTCGTCCTCGAGAACAACCATCACCTCGTCCAGGAACTTCCGGTGGTATAGGCGCTTTGTTGCCATGATCACTCCTTGGTCCATTGGTTGGATGACAGCAGTAGTATTAGGTGGCAGAAACATGCACCTAATGTGGCCATTCTCAGCCACCAACTCCTTGTCGCACGGATGGGCAGGTGCATTGTCGAGGAGATGGAGGGCCTTTACCTGGTTGCATGGGATTCCCAGGGTCTCCGTCTGGTAATGTATGACCTCCTTGACGAAGTGGCGGTGGAACCAGTCTTTGAAGATCTTGGCTGTAAACCATGCCTTCAAAGAATGGTACCAGATGACAGGAAGGACATCCATCACCCCACGAAGACACCGAGGCTGCTTTGCAAGGCCAACAATAATGGGCTTAAGCCGTTGCATGCCGTTAGCATTGGCACAGCACAAAGCAGATATCCGTTGCTTGGAGAGCTTGCGGCCAGGTACATGTTTCTCCGTCTCCTCGGCTAGAGTGTTCGTTGGCAAAAAGCGATAGAATAAACCAGTTTCGTCAGCGTTGTAGACTTGACCGAGAGTAAGGCCCTCCCTGTCGATCAAGCCCTTCACCTTGTGCCGAAACTTGTCAACTCCATCCTCGTTAGCGTCCAAAGCTTTGCCATGAGCTTTACGGTTAGTAAGGCCATGCCATAACTTGAACGCGAAGAGCCAACCCTCGGATGCCTTGAAGTCTAGGGCGTCATGAAGCCTAGCGAACTTCTCAGCAGCAGCCTTCAGCTCCGTACTACGTACCATCACACCAGCAGCACGTTGCTGTCAATACCAAATCAACGTGGAGCGGTCAACTTCAGCAAACTTGGGAGTAAACATCACCTTCCTCTCGACGTTGCATTTGCTTCTCAACGAGAAGTCAGCCGTGTACTGCATGAGTTTGTCTCGGGATCTCTTAATATCAAACAAAGTAGATCGGGCCAGGTAGAACTCGCAGAGGATGCGGGAAGAAGACCACCCCACATCTACTGTAGTTTCTCCAATATCTCCCATTTCTTCTCCAGAGTCAACACCACTCTCTTCCTCTTCTCAGGCGGCGGGGCCATCATCACACACACAAAAGAGAAGCAGGAGTGCCTGCAGCAGGTAAGGCACCACCACAAAAGTGAGCACGTGGGCAGCCATGACGATGAGCGTTCACTCGCGACGAGAGACAGGCGGAAAGTGGGGAGGATGCAGGGGCACTCTAGCGGACATCGGAGGAATGATGCGCCACAACAAAGCTGTCCTGCGCCCCGCGCGCCAAGTTCAAATTACGGGCGGGAAAAATTCTTTTTTTTTTTTTTTCGAATTTTTTGCAGTTTTTGGACCATTTTGGGAATATTGGATCCCGGGACGATTATGTCCAGTTAGTGGGGATGTTCGGATATTGGGCATTCGGATATTAGAGGGATTACTTATATATATATATATATATATATATATATATATATATATATATTGTTACATAGCCTATGATTTCATCATCCTTTGTGTAATTTTAACGCACAGTATGCTGCATGTTTGATCACGAGCGTGTTCTACCTCAGTCCCCCCCTTCTACCGTTATAGTAGAGTAAGTCGTCATTTCTGTTGTTCAGTGCGGGATTTTCATCTCTTTGTCCCCATGGCTTCATTTGCGCGTCCTTCTTACAAGTTGTATCAAGCTCTGCTGGCCCCTATATAATGAGCTCAGTCTCTGCATCATTGCCACTTAGATCTGCTCCTCATTTTGTTCACATCTCTGTCCTCCCCTGTACAGTTATTATTATGGTGAGTGCTCAAGAAATTTCCAAACATCTAGCAGCTGTGTGTAATTTGAGTATAACTGTTGTTGCATTTTTTCTTGTACTGTGTAGCATAAGGTTAATTCTTAGGCCTAGTGAGGTTTTTGTGATTAATGTTGGGTTTTATATCAGTCATTTTTTATACTAGTTTGGATCTGTAATAATTTATCTTGCATTAACTGAGCATTACCCGGTGTATTTTCATTTTATCAGGGCTGACTTAGGTAAATTTACTCTTGCTAATTTTGTGTTAATAGAGGCTATTGCAGTTAACCATATATTTAACCTGTTTTTTTGCCATTACATTATCCTTATGAGTCCTGAATGTTTTGTTGTTAGTTTGAGCATTAAACTTTAACTTGTAATTTTACCTAACTCTTTTGTTTTGAACCTGGAACTTTACGGGACAGTAGTGACTCTTAGTATTCTCACTTAAAGTGTACATTATCTTTCTCTGTTCCGTAACATAAATTTGGCGACCTCATATCAGGATATTCAGGATATTATCATAAGGATATTGCTTGATATTTTGTGACTGTTACTTATTCATGATGTCTACTATTACTACACTTGATGAAGCCAAAGGATTTTTTGTCAAATGTGCAAACAGTGTGTGATGTAGAAAACAGAACAAAGAATGGACTTAAGCTTGTTGCTCAACAATTGGGAATTGCTGTTCGCTCTCATCATTCTAAAGATCAAATTGTTGATATGATTAATGAAAGCTTGTTTAATGTAACTCCTCTAAATGAGCAAACACAGATTGAATTAGCTAAGTTACAGCTAGCCCTGCAGGAGGCTCGTGTTAATGAGGCAAATGCTCGTATTCAAGAGGCACAGGTACAGGCTCAGGCACAAACTGAACTTGCCAGGATTCAGGCAGACCATGAGTATCGCATGAAACAAGGTGGAACTGGATCATCTAGCTCTGATGATTTTGATGTGGCTAAAAATGTTAAACTTGTCCCTCCTTTTAATGAATCTGATTTAACAAAGTATTTTCAGTTGTTTGAGAGGGTAGCTACAGGTTTTAATTGGCCCAAACAATATTGGCCAGTACTCCTTCAAACTGTTCTCACCGGTAAAGCTCAAGTAACTTATGCATCTTTGCCTCAGGATCAATCTGATAATTATGATGTAGTTAAGAGCTTGATTCTTAAGGTCTATGAGCTTGTTCCTGAAGCCTATAGAGTAAAATTTAGGACAACTTACAAGCAAGATAAGCAATCCCATGTTGAGTATGCAAAAATCAAAGAAGATCTGTTAGAGCAGTGGTTAAATTCTAAGAATGTGGATTCTGATTTTGGTAAATTTAAGCAGATGATTTTGCTGGAGGACTTCAAAAGGTGTATTTATAAAGATGTAAGCCTATATCTTGATGAGAGAAGAATAGATAACTTGTCTGATGCTGCAGTTTTAGCTGATGAATATGTTCTCACTCACAAGAGATATTCTAAAGAAAAAGGGAAAGCTGAGAGTAAGTACGTTGCCTCTACTCAGAGTACAGGTAACAGGAAAGAGAATAAGGATGATGTTTCTCATGAAGTAAATACCAGCTTCACCTCTAGATTTCAGAAAAGTAAATGTACTTATTGTAGTAAGCTTGGTCATACTACGGAGAAATGTTTCAGGAGACAGCGTGATGTGAACAAAAAGGAGTCTTTAAATATTCAGTCAATTGGTCTAGTGTCCACCCTTGAGAGTTCCCAGAATTCTTTAACTGAGTTAACTGAACCTGCTTTGAGGGGTAACTTAAATTCTCATGATGGAGCTCCTCTTTTGAGCAGTAACGTGGGTGACACTCTCAAGAGTTCATGTGCTAATTTCCTGTCTGATGGTTTTGTCAGTCCTCTGGACAGTAAAAATGACAGGAAATCAGTTAAAATATATCGTGATACAGGTGCTTGCCAATCCCTTATGCTGACCAGTGTTCTAGGCTCTAATGTTAATTCCTCTGATGAAACTGTAATCTTACAAGGTGTAGGAAATAATTACTTCTCTGTCCCTCTGTGCAGAGTGAATTTAGAGTCTGGTTTTGTTAATGGTTCCGTTATGGTTGGGTTGGTTGAGACACTCCCAATGTCAGGTGTAACTTTCTTACTTGGAAATGATATTGGTGGAAGTCAAGTGTGTCCAGCTCCTCAGTTGTCTAGTGAGCCAGTGGCTGCGACCCGGGATTGCGATGTCCCTGATGTGTTCCCTGCATGTGCTGTCACTAGGGCTAAGTCTAAAGTTACTGGTGATTTAGAGGATAATTATGATGATGATGTTATCCTAGCTGACACTTTTCTTGCTAATTCGGACCACTCACCAGATGAGGCAGTACCCCGTAGTGTTGATAATTTGTCTCGTCAAGAGTTGGTTGAGTTGCAGGTTGCTGACCCTGAGTTGAAAGGTCTAGCTAACTCTGCTTACAGTGAAGAAGAGTCAGCCGGTGCTTCTACTTGTTATTATGTAAAGTCAGGAGTACTTATGAGGAAGTGGAGACCCCCAACAGCATCAGCCGACTGTGAATGGGAGGTTGTACATCAAGTTGTCATCCCTCGTGTTTGTAGGCAGGATATCATTAGAGTGGCTCATGATTCCAGTTTGGCAGGACACCTTGGAGTGAGGAAGACTGTGGCACGCATTCTGAAACACTTCTACTGGCCAGGTATCTTCAGGGATGTTTCCTGGTATTGTAAGTCTTGTCACACCTGTCAAGTTGTGGGGAAGTGTAATCAGACCGAAAAGGTTGCACCTCTAGTTCCCATTCCTCCTTTTAAGGCGCCTTTCACCCGTGTGTTGGTGGATATTGTGGGCCCTCTTCCTAAGACTTCTTCAGGATTTTCTTATGTGTTGACCCTGATTGATATGGCTACTCGTTATCCTGAAGCCATTCCACTTAGAAATATCTCAGCAAAGAACGTGGTTAAGGAAATGCTAGGGTTCTTCACAAAGTTTGGTCTGCCCAAGGAGGTACAGTCAGACCGGGAAGTAATTTCATGTCAAACGTTTTCAAGCAGTCTCTGAAAGAGTTGGGCATCACCCAGATCACGTCTTCAGCTTACCATCCCCAGACCCAAGGAGCGTTGGAGAGATATCATCAAACACTCAAATCGATGCTCAAGAAATACTGTTTGGAACATCAGAAAGACTGGGATAAAGGTCTTCCATTCGTTGTGTTTGCCGCAAGAGAATCTCCAAATGAATCACTGGGCTTCTCACCTTTTGAACTACTGTTTGGCCATGAAGTAAGAGGACCCCTTAAGTTACTCAAGGAATGCTGGCTGTCGGAGGAAGATGACGTCAACCTGCTGGAGTATGTGATGAAGTTCAAAGAACGGCTGTCCACTGCTTTACAGCTGGCGAGAGAGAATTTAGGAGCTGCTCAGGAGAAGATGAAGACTTGGTATGATAAGAAGTCCAGGTTACGCCACTTTCAGCCAGGAGATCAGGTTTTGATTCTGCTACCAGTTCATGGGCAACCTCTTCAAGCCAAGTTTAGTGGTCCTTATTTCGTGGAGAAGAAACTCAGTGATGTCAACAATGTCATCGCCACACCAGATCGTAGAAAGAACAAGCAACTTTGTCACATCAACATGCTAAAGTTATATCACAGGCAGGACGAAAATAATCCAGTCTGCACTGTAGCTGTTCCACCCGAGTCTGCAAGTGAAGCTCTCCCATGCAGTATGAGCCTGAGTGATAGTTTGGGGATCTCCAGAACTAAGCTTTCTCATCTACCTCCCGAGGAAAGGCAGGAGTTTTCGGCATTACTGCAGGAGTACCCGCAAGTGTTCCGTGCCACTCCAGGAAGAACCACTGTGTTGATGCATGATGTCGATGTTGGAGACGCAAAGCCAATTAAATTGCCTCCTTACCGTGTGAACCCAGTGAAAGTTCCTCTCATCCAGAAGGAGCTTGGCTACCTGTTGGACCACAAGATGATTGAGCCCTGTCAGAGCGAGTGGAGTTCTCCTGTCACTTTAGTCCCTAAGCCAGGTGGGTCACAGCGGCTTTGCATTGACTACAGACGTGTTAATCAGATAACCAAAACAGACACTTACCCTCTCCCTCGCGTGGAAGATTGCATAGACAAGATCGGAAAGGCTAGGTACATAAGTAAGTTTGATTTGTTAAAGGGATACTGGCAAGTACCTATGACTGAACGTGCTAGGGAGATCTCATGTTTTGTAACACTAGGAAAGGCTTTTGCATGTTCTGTAATGCCATATACAGATTGTTTTAGAGTAATAAGAAAATTCCTTTGTAAATTTCTTTTTTCTTTGTGGGGAGGTGTTACATAGCCTATGATTTCATCATCCTTTGTGTAATTTTAACGCACAGTATGCTGCATGTTTAATCACGAGCGTGTTCTGCCTCAGTCCCCCCCTTCTACCGTTATAGTAGAGTAAGTCGTCATTTCTGTTGTTCAGTGCGGGATTTTCATCTCTTTGTCCCCATGGCTTCATTTGCGCATCCTTCTTACAAGTTGTATCAAGCTCTGCTGGCCCCTATATAATGAGCTTAGTCTTTGCATCATTGCCATTTAGATCTGCTCCTCATTTTGTTCACATCTCTGTCCTCCCCCGTACAGTTATTATTATTGTGAGTGCTCAAGAAATCTCCAAACATCTAGCAGCTGTGTGTAATTTGAGTATAACTGTTGTTGCATTTTTCCTTGTACTGTGTAGCATAAGGTTAATTCTTAGGCCTAGTGAGGTTTTTGTGATTAATGTAGGGTTTTATGTCAGTCATTTTTGATACTAGTTTGGATCTGTAATAATTTATCTTGCATTAACTGAGCATTACCCGGTGTATTTTCGTTTTATCAGGGCTGACTTAGGTAAATTTACTCTTGCTAATTTTGTGTTAATAGAGGCTATTGCAGTTAACCATATATTTAACCTGTTTTTTGCCATTACATTATCCTTATGAGTCCTGAATGTTTTGTTGTTAGTTTGAGCATTAAACTTTAACTTGTAATTTTACCTAACTCTTTTGTTTTGAACCTGGAACTTTACGGGACAGTAGTGACTCTTAGTATTCTCACTTAAAGTGTACATTATCTTTCTCTGTTCCGTAACAATATATATATATATATATACATAAATATACAGTAGAAGTCCGATTTTTCGGCATCTATGGGACCAGGCAAGTGCCGAAATATCAAAATTGCCGAAATATCGAAAACCCTACCCACTCAGTACCTTATATGTTTCGGTGAACACTATCATCATTACTCGTATCATTACAAATGTGTTTGGAGAGAGTACTGTATACTGTTTGATACTGTACAATACTGTAATGAATACAGTACTATACATGAATATGAAAAATAAAGAAATTAGTGAACATACTGTATATAAATGTAATGGTACAGTAGGCCTACAAGTTCACATGCACTTACCTAAACTTATAGTAGGTTCCTTATTTACATATGTACAATAGAAGGGGTTGATTGGAGTCTGCTACTGCTGGAAGAAGTCTCCAGCAGTAGAGGGTCCTGCAACAGGCTCTAAGGACTCTTCTCCCTGTTGCTGCGGCAATAGAGCTTGAGGTTCAGAGACTGCTGTTGGTGATGGAGAGGAGGGAGCAGAGGAGCTTACGTTAAACTCATCCATAATCTGTTTCCTACTCATGCCAGCCTCTAATTTTTTCAACAGCTCAATTTTCCGAGCAATAGTCAACATCTTATGTGTACGCTTCTTGCTAACACCAGTTAACTTTCCACACGTGGAGGCCATTTTCAAAGCATGCAGAAGATGTTTATACTGTTTACAACACACGGCTGGTCCACTCAGGTGTTACACAGCTCCTGTCTGATGTTACGGTGCTTACAGCACACTCGAATAGTAATTTCAGAGGTATTTCGGTACGAAGTTCACAAAGCACACAGAAGAATCAAGAGAAGTCGGCAGCAGCACGGCAACAACTCGGAAGAATGGCGGACGAATGGCGAAACAGATTCTCTTTCCTATGCTAAACTCACTACATGTTTGTCCTCTCTTTATGCTATAGGAGAAAGAGCTAGCCTCTGAGCTTCATGGCAGTGGTAGACTCGTTCCATCACTTTCACTATCTCACTCACTAAGGCGGGTAAAGGTGGGTAGCTAGCTGGCGAGCCTCATGGAGAATTTCAAGACTGACGAAAAAAATCGGAGAATCTGCCGAACGATCGGAGATTTTCGTAAATGGGACTATTTCTCAAAACTGCCGAAATGTCAGATTTGCCGGGGAATTGGATGCCAAAATATTGGACTTTTACTGTATATATATATATATATATATATACAGTACACTCAATCCTTGAGTAACATGTGGCTAAGTAACACATTTTTGTTTTACGCACTCAGCATAATGAGACAAGTCATGTCAACACGCGGAGAAACTCGAGCTCACGTGGGAAGTCAGCTGGCCTGGTGACGAAAGATGATGTCACCCTCTAAACTCTGGGTACCTTTCCTGGGCAAACTCTGGGTACCTTTCCTGGGGGCATATTTCTATTCTGTATGAGTATTTATCTCAATGCCATGGCCAGTCACCCCACCCAAGCAGCCCTAGTGGGATATGTCATGTTAGGTTAGGTTAGGCTGATGAGAAAAGACACACTGAGCATATTTTTGAGAAACTGGGCGAGCACCATTCCTGGCCGAGGGTTCCCGGTGGTGAGATGAATACGCATACAGAATGGAAATATGCTTCCTGGGCACACTCAAGGCCGAATGGTTTGACAAAATTTATGGGTTTTGCAATTTCATGGGATGAAATGGAACGAAAATATATGATAATCAGAAAAAAAAAAAAAAAAACTTTCATCCACGTGTCCTTGTAAGTTAGGGTCCAGTTCCAAGTTCTTCATTCGATTTCATGCTTCCCAACACATTTCGGACCAACTGAGCATGTGGTTATCAGTCCTTTCTCATGCCTCACCTTGTTCTTACCCACATTCATAATGGGTTTTGCAGTTTTAAGGGACGAAATTGAACGAAAATGTTTGCTAATTAGAGAAAAAGTTACTCTTTCACCCATGTGTTCTCATAAGTTAGTGTTCGGTTCCATATTCATCGTTCGATTTCATGCTTCCCAACACTATCTATCTATCTATCTATTGCCAGACGCCTCAATCCCGTTTGGGGTGGCCACAAACAAATCGCCTCCAAGTCGCCCTGTCCCCCGCCATTTCACTGCCCTGCTTCCAACTCACACCCCCCTCTCTCATATACCTCTCCACTCCATCCCTCCATCTCATCCTCGGCCTCCCCCTCCCTCTTCCCCCCTCCACCTCACTCACATACACTCTCTTCGTCAGTCTTTCACCCTCCATCCTCTCCACATGGCCAAACCACTTCAGTGTGTTCCACATAACGCTTCCTATCACATCCACATCCACACCACAACGCTCCTTTATATCCTCATTCGTCAGCCTGTCTCTCCACGTGACTCCACAGGCTCCTCTTAAATAACTCATTTCCACTGCTCTCACTCTTGACTTGTGTCCTTCCAACAATGTCCAAGCTTCACTTCCGTACGTTAGAGTTGGTATCACAATACTGTCATGTAGTAACTTTTTCACTTCCATGCTCACTTCCCTGTTTTTTATCACTGCTTTCAAAGAACCAGCAACCTTTCTTCCCTGCTGTACCCTTTCAAGCACTTCACCCTCCAAACCTCCATCTTTACTCATCACACTACCCAAGTACTTAAACGTACTCACATTTTCCAATTCCTCACCATCCAACCTCGCTGTACATTCACTGACTTCACCTCTCTCAAAGACCATCACTTTACTCTTCCTTACATTCACCTTTAGATTCCGTTTCTTACACACTCTCTCAAACTCATCCACCAAGCCTTGCAGCTCCCTTTCGTCTTCACTCAACAACACAGTATCATCTGCAAACAACAGTACAGGGAGTTTCCAAACACTATCCTCTCTCACCAGGGCCACTCCAACATCCACTACCCTACCTTGTACCTCTTTTATTACCCCATCCATGTACAGATTGAACAACCATGGAGACATGATACATCCCTGTTTCAAACCAACTTTCAAAGAGAAAAATTCACTTAGTTCACCAGCCACACGCACTGCAGCCTTCGCACCATCGTACATACTCTTCACAGCATTCAACAACTTCCCATCTACTCCATATATTCTTAACACTTTCCACAATCCTTGTCTATCCACCCTGTCATATGCTTTCTCCAAATCCATGAAAGCCGCATACAACTTCTTTCCCTTCTCTAGAAACTTTTCCACTAAAGATCTAAGAATGAATATCTGATCTACACAACCTCTTCCCTTCCTAAAGCCTCCCTGTTCTTCTCCAACTAATTTCTCTGTTCTTTCTCTAACTCTGTCTATAAGTATCCTACCATACACTTTTCCTATTATACTAAGAAGGCAAATGCCCCTATGATTACCACACACTTCTTTTTCCCCTTTTCCTTTGTACAAGGGAATAATTATACCTGACTTCCAATCCTCCGGGACTCTACCTTCCTCCCAGGCCAATCTGCACATCTTCCACATCCATTCTACTACTATTTCTCCCCCATGCTTCAGCATTTCACCACACACTCCATCAATTCCTGGGGCTTTCCCCGATTTAACTTTCTTCATTGCGTCCACAACTTCTATCCTACTGATTTCTTCCTGTCTTCTCACCTCCCTCCTTCTCCCAGCCATTCCCCAGCCACTCATACTCGCATTACTTCCATCCTCTACATTCAACAATTCCTTAAAGTGTTCTCTCCATCTGCTCACTTTTTCTCCCTTCTCCACTAGTAACCTACCATTTTTTTCTTTCACTCCCTTGCTAACTTCACTTCCACCCTGTCTTACTCTTTTCACTTCTCTCTAGAACATTTTCTTACAGTCCCTCCACTTTACACTCAAATTCCTTCCAAATTCCTCATCCACTCTCTTCTTACTCTCTCTTACTAATCTTTTCACCTCTCTCTTTCTTTCCACATATAACCCCCTCTTCCGCCTCTCAGCTTCTTCCACGCCCCTATTTCTCATCCATTCATTGTATGCTTTCTTCTTTTGTGCCACAGCCTGTTTCACCTCTTCAGTCCACCAAGCTGTTCCTTGCACCCCCCTCCGTCTTCCCAACACATTTCCTACTAACTGAGCATACGATTATCAGATTATCAGTCCTTTCTCACGCCTCACCTAGTTCTACCCCACACTTATAATGGGTTTCGCAGTTGTACAGGACGCAATTGAATGGAAACGTTTGCTAATTAGAAAAAAATACTTTCATCCATGTGTTCTCGTAAGTTAGTGTTCAGTTCCACATTTTTCGTTCAATTTCGTGCTTCTCAACATGTTTTGGACCGACTGAGCATACGGCTATCAAGTCCTTTCTCACGTCTCACTGACTACCTCACAGTCATATGGATTTTGCAGTTTTAGGGGATGAAACTGAATGAAAATGCTTACTAATCAGAAAAAAAAAATCACTTCCATCCATGTGCTCTCGTAAGTTAGTGTTCAGTTCCACATTCTTCGCTCTTCTTCTTCCTGACAGTCTTATGTTTTTTGGATTATTTCTGGGTGATAATTAAAAGTTTAATGTTAAATCTGTTTCCCTGTTGGTTTTAGCTGTGTTTCATTGCGTCAACTCGTTTGACTCATCAGGGTTACAGTGAATGGGCCTGTCCTAACCTAAGAGTTTAACTAAACTTGACCTAACCTAGCTTAACTATACCTAATAATTTAACCTAACCTAACCTAGCATCCAGTTGGGAAGTTGTGGGACGAAAACCACCTTTGAGTACATCAAGACAATCATAGGTACGGCTTAAGGAAGGTAATGATAAAAAGTGGGAAATTTTTTGGCAGGAAAAGGTAATGTACCACCCTGAAAATAGTCAGAAAAATATAGAAAACAAACTGGAACAATATGAATTGAATTGGTAAGGTCCTTCTACTGCTTTAGGTACAGAGTACGTTTACCAAAATGGCAAAAAAGTATGGTATGAATGAATGCACCATTATAACGATTTGGAAGGACCAGGAGAAGATAAAGATCGTGCATAGGAAGCGATGTGAACTCGGCAGCTAAGAAAGTTTATATGTTGTCCTGAAGCTTACTGAGAAGCTTATAGGGCTTTATATGGGGCAGCAGAGAACTTTCACTTTTACCTCTTCTTACCACCTTACCCCACGTAGTTTACCCCAACTTATACGCATCATCAGGTAATACAGTGAAAGAGATATAACTATTGTAATTAAGAACATCAGTGGTATTAAAGATAGCATTAATAAACATGTCGGGCTGGGTACCCTTGTGTTGCTATATAGCTTCCCGGCACTCTTCCCCCACCCCCCACCCATAATGTTAAAGTTTTGCCTTCTCTCGTATCATGTGGCCTTCTGGAGAGACATTAGGCCGTATGGTTAGACTAAAATTTATGGGTCTGACAGTTTTAGGGGACGAAATGGAATGAAAATGTTTGCAAACCAGAAAAAAGTACTCTTTCATCCAAGTGTTCTCGTGAGATAGCTTTTCGTTTCACAGTCTTCCTTCAGTATCACTCTTCCCAACACATTTTGGACTGACAAGCAGTTTAGCCATACTGTATGCTTAGTCTGTCCGAAATGTGTTGGGAAGCGTGATATAAAACGAAGAATGTGAAACTGAACACTAATTCACAAGAACACATGGATGAAAGAGTAATTTTTTCTGGTTAGCACAAACTGTCATTCTATTTCATCCCCTAAAGCTACCAGTCCCACAAATTTTCGTCTAACTATACAGCCTAAGGTCTCTCCTGAAGGCCACATGATACGAGAGAAGGCGAAACTTTGACAACAACATTGGGGGTGGGGGCGGGAGGGAAATACTGGGGAGCTACATATCAACAAAACGGTACCCAGCCCAACTTCTGTTTTTGTTAATGCTGTTTTTAATACCACTGATATTTTTAATTACAAGAGTTATATCTCTTTCAATGTTTTACCTGAGAGTGGGTGCAAATGGGGGTAATTTATGTGGGGTTAGGTGGTAAGAAGGGATAAAAGTGAGAGTTTTGGAAAGTTGCCAGAACACATTGTACCATTATACTTGTACGAGCACATGTAAATATATTGCCTAAGTAACGCAGACTTGAGTACCAAGGTCCTTGTCCAGTCCCTATTGCCTGCGGTACTCGAGGTTTGAATGTATAAACTGTACATACAGGTATGCCTCGATACATGATCTCCCTAGATGTGATACCCCAGCTTAACAATGGGGGTAGAAATACCATCATACTCCGCCTAACGATGGCCAAACCCCGATTTAATGATGGATCTTTATTTTTTAAATCAAATTTTGATGATATTTTAGACTAAAATTGTGTTTAGGTTGATTTATAAGCTGTTTTTAGACTTAGAGTAATGTGTTTTAGCCATATGTCAGGTGAACATTGTCATTTAGGGGTACAGTTTACTAAGCTTGATTTTTTCCAGATATATTTGATTTTCAGATTTTATTTGTTGGTTTTAGTGAGTTACTTACAGGTGTCAGACTTAGGTTAGTTTCTCTTACAGCTGTTTGGCAATTTAGATTGCCTTTAAACTCGTTTTTGGACTTATTTGGGTGGGTTTAGGACTTGATTGAGGGAGAAACCCAAGGCTCAAAAATGCATCCCTATACTTTACATGTTAAATCTACCCCAAGATACAATACCCCACCTAACAATGGGTTTTTACTTAACCAACTGCATCGTTAAACCGGGGTATATCTGTCGAGAGAGAGAGAGAGAGAGAGAGAGAGAGAGAGAGCTCACTATAACAGACTAATCATGGCCCAAGCCATTCCAAAAAAAGGGAAATTCCAATAAAGGCAACATTCGGACTTCCCCCAGCTAACCCAGACTTTTTTCAATCTATCAGACATTAGTCTGGATCGCACCAACGGTTTTTAAATTGTTTTCACTACCATTGCAGTACTTTACTGTATTATCCATTCACTATAATAAGTTTCCAGAGAAGGGAAAGAAATTGTATGTGGCCTTCATGGATTTGGAGAAAGCATATGATAGGGTGGACAGATAAGGATTGTGGAAAGTATTAAGAATATATGGAGTAGATGGGAAGTTGCTGAATGCTGTGAAGAGTATGTATGAGGGTGCTAAGGTTGCAGTGCATGTGGATAGTGAACTGAGTGAATTTTCCTATATAATGGCTGGATTTACACAGGGATGTGTCATGTCTCCATGGTTGTTCAATCTGTGTATGGATTGGGTTATGAGAGATACAACGTAGGGCAGTGGATGTTGGAGTGGCCCTAATGACAGAGGGCTGTGTGTGGAAACTCCCTGTACTGTTGTTTGCAGCTGATACTGTGTTGTTAAGTGAAGATGACGGGGAGCTGCAAGGCTTGGTGGATGAGTTTGGGAAAGTGTGTAAGAAATGGAATCTAAAGGTGAATGTAAGGAAGAGTAAAGATATAGTTCTCAAGAGAAATGAAGTCAGTGAATGTACAGTGAGGTTGGATGAGGAGGAAATGGAAATGTAAGTGCATTTAAGTACTTGGGTAGTGTGATGAGTAGGGATGGAAGTTTACAGGGTGAAGTGCTTGAAAGGGTACAACAAGGAAGAAAGGTTGCTCGTTCCTTGAAAGTAATGATAAGAAACAAGGAAGTGAGCATGGAAGTGTAAAAGTTACTACATGACAGTATTGTGATACCATCTCTTACGTATGGAGGTGAAGCCTGAACCTTGTTGGAGGGACAGAAGTCAAGAGTGAGAGCAGTGGAAATGAGTTATTTCAGAGGAGCATGTGATGTCGCATGGAGAGACAGTGACAAATGAGGAAGTGAAGGAACATTGTGGAGTGGATGTGGATGTGATAGGAAGTGTTAGGAGTAACACACAAAGGTGGCTTGGCCATAAGGAGAGGATGGAGAGTGAGAGACTGAAATGGAGAGTGTATGTGAGTGAGGTGGAGGGGGGATAGGAGGAGGCCAAGGATGAGATGGAGGGATGGAGTGGAGAGGTATATGAAAGAGGGGGGGTATAAGCAGGAAGCAGGGCAGTGAAAAGGGGGGAGGATAGGGCGACATGGAGGCAATTTGTTTGTGGCCACCCCTTACAGGATTAAGGTGTCTGACAATATACAGATAGATAGTATAATATATATATAATAATACTATACCATACACTGATAGGCATGTCTTTTATTTGCTTTATTGTAGTGGTCAGGCAGTCCGGACTGCTTCTGGCTTTATCAGACTTTTTCCGATATACAGTATAAGAATTTAGTCCCGTAGTTCCTAGATTCCGATAAAAGAGAATTCCCAGTCTATTGAAGTCTGGTATATCAAGGTTTTACTGTACTTATATACTGTATATATTATTTGGCTGTGGGAATAAGTTTTAATTTGATAAACAATGTGACAATTTCCCAAAAAAAAGAATGGAGATACTTTATTGTATTATGAAAAGCTAACTACAGTACTGTACACTTTAATTATAATCTGAAGAACAAGACCACAACATCAATTAGTGTCTAAGGTGGTCTAGCCACTAAATTATTTTACAGAAATGGTTACAAACAACTGAGTAGTTTATGAACAAGTGACATGTTACTTGAGGATTTTTGGAGGATAATGGTGGGCCAGTCAAACTGGATTTGTGGGCCAGATCAGGCCTGCGAGCCATATGTTTCCAACCCCTGGTGTAAGGTTATGGCACTGCCAACTGCAATGCCAATTATATGCAATGGATGCAGCTTTTAGCCTTCACGATATGGTGAGGAAAAAAAGAAGCAAATAGAACAGATATATTGGTATATTACAGTCACTGCAAATAATCTAAGGACTACCACTTTTAACAAAAAAAAATCTTAGGACTAATGTATTAAAAGTAATTGAAAAGACTGAGATAAAACACCAAATTTGCACACAAACCTTTTATACCATACTTCAACATTTCTCCTTTATTGTCCAAAACACTGAGAATGCACTTCAGCATAGAATGAGCCAAATCAACAAAATATTGCCTGTCCAACTCGACACACCAATGTTACTTAACCCCTAACAGGCGGGCGACATTACGTAACGTCCGTGTGTGAGGAGGCGGGCGACTTTATGTAACGTCCAGCCATTTTCGGTCCTAATTTATTGGTGAAATTGGGTGGTAAGGCATCTATGTCACCTACTGTCCTGCCCTTTACTCTCCCAGGCATTGAAACAAGTAAAACAGAATATACATATAGAATTGTAGTGTTATAAATGTTCAAGTAAAATAGTACAGTATATACATACGTAGGTTTTATTGTTATAAGTGTTCAAGTATATTAGAAAACACATACATAAGATTTTGAAGACAATGAATAATGTAAAGAATGCATAAATGATAAATATAGTGTTCAGTGGTGAAGAACAAGCAAATGAGTGAATAGTTTGCTAGCCTCGCCCCAGGCACGCCTGGTGATAAGCTGCCTGCCTGTACTTTTCCCTCCTCCTCCCACAGCCAGCAGAGACGTTTTACCACGCGTGTAACACCTCTTGCCTTCATTTTTCATCCATTTTCATCGATTTTTGCATGTTTAAGTTTATTCCTTGATACATTATTTTTCTGAAATTATGCCGCCCCACACAGTTGTATATTTGACAAGTTGCCCGCCCATAAGGGGTTTACAGCCTCCTGCAGATGGACCAATGCAGATGTCTAACCTTATTGCTGGCACTCCTTGTTACACAGAAGCATGATTCGTCACTGAAAATGACAGTTTTCCAAACCTCTTCCATCCACAATTTGTATTTCTTGCAAAATTCAAGCCATTTCTTTTTCAAGGCTGGGATAAGGACAGGATTCTTGGTGGCAGTGTGGCAGCAAAGTCCAAGAGTTGTTTGCAGTCGTTGCTGGATCATCCTTGTAGACAAGTTGGCAAGCACAATTGGATTTTCAGCCTTCAACTGCTTACTTGTTATTGATGGCTGATTCATAACCATCCTTCTGAGCAAGTTGTCTGTCTCCTCAATCGTTTTCCTCGGTCATCCAGATCCTTTCTTTTGTGCCAATACCGTTTCAAAATCGTTGTGTTGGGCACAACTGCACCAGATCGAAACGGTGTTTTTGGAAACTCCAAGCTCCTTCACTATTTCAGTCATAGACTTGCCTCCTTTATACAGTACCCTCTTGTCCAGTACTATTCTCGTCCAGTATGGTCGACAAAAAAAAATAAAATAATTTATTACTGTAGTACGGATTTGTTGGGCTAGTACGAATTGGCCATGCAAAGTAGGTCATATCCGAGGAGTTCTTCTCTAGTACTGTCGTGTTGTGTCCAGTACTATTACCCACCCGGGTGCGGGAAGATGGTCAACACTGAAGAACGTTTCCCTGGTACTGCCGTGCCAGTACAGTACGCCTTCCTCGTGACTCATGACGTGTGCCAGTCAAATTGCAGTATTGCACTTCTCCCTGATGACGAAGATGACGATGTGTCAGTGTGTGACTATGCGGGATTTATAAGAGAGGTTGAGGCAGTGAGGCCTCCTCAGGATCCTGAAGGGGGTCAGTAGGACCTCCTACAGCCTCGGAAATCCCTCCCCCTTTCCCCTCAAGCCCATCACCACTCACTTTAAAGGGTGGTAAAATCTTAGTTGTGTCAAAATGTAGTTATGTTCAATTTTGGGAGGACTTTTTCAAGGCTTGTCAGACATTATTCATTTTTCCCATAACGTCTGTTGTTTGTCCAGTACGGATTTAGTCCACTATGGCAGTACTGTCTGACAAAAATACCATACTGGACGAGAGGATACTGTACATGGTAACAATCTGCGTATTCTTGACGATGGATTGTGATTTACCTGGCATAATGGTTCCGTAGTCACATGGAAGGGCGTAGGGCTATGTGGGTAAAAGTGCAGTGATGAGAAGGGGTGAACAACATACAGCACCTCTCTCTTCCATGGCTACATTAACACCGAGTGGGCTGAGCAAGGTGGTTATCTCCAATGGGTAGCCACTGAGTTGCCAAATGTACGAGAATCTCAGAAAAATTCATTCGGTCCTACTGAGAATTGCAAAAACTGTTAGGACCTCCTTTCCAGTCCTGTTTTTTTTTTTTTTTTTCTCCCCCCCTAAGTTTTTTGGCAGTGACTGCATTTATGAACTAAAAAATATATACTGTACTACAAAGCTTTGCTTTGGTTCTCCTCTTCCCATGTGACTATAGGAAATAGTCAGAAAATAATAATATCTTTTCATCACAACTGTTTTTCAATAACTACAGAGTAAAAATATCTCACCTGTTTGAGTGCTGGTTCATCTAAGGGTGCACATTTGACCTGTCCATTGATGTATGAGTAAGCATCTTGTAAGAAGGAACGTACTCGCCGCAGGTGGGCCTGAGCTTGTAACATGCTGGTGTTGGTGTACTCCACCTCTGAAAATCGCAGCATGGTTAATGGTAAGAACATGAGATAAAAAGGGTGTAGAGGAAGTTGTGGGCATTGTAAGCATGATTTTGT
The DNA here is from genome assembly GCF_032717465.1 of Coenobita brevimanus. Lineage (NCBI taxonomy): Eukaryota > Metazoa > Arthropoda > Malacostraca > Decapoda > Coenobitidae > Coenobita > Coenobita brevimanus. Next base: position 25,223,115 of record NC_137043.1, on the reverse strand, counting down.
GTGGACTGTTTGCCATGTGAGGTGGAGTCAAGAATTCAAAGGCTTGAAAGATAAGTCAATGGATGTATGGCCCATTTCACAGCACAAACTGGCTCATAACCTTCTAGCTTTCCTACTTTCCCCTGACTGTTACTGGTCCCCTTCCACCCTATACAGTACAGTACTTGTAGTACAAAAATAGGAAAAGAAAAGATGATGAGGAAGAGGAGGATATACTGTACAACACCACAAGGTGTGAAATACATGCAATTCACTGCCATCTCTTAGACTGTTAATATAAAAAATTCATATCTACATCAAGTCTACTATATTCAACAATGTATCTTGTAAATAAATCAAAGTCAAAATCCAGGTACTCGACCTCTGATCCAACTACCCATAAACTAGGCTTCCCCAAATCCAGCTATTCTTAAAGTCTATCAGGACATGACCTTTCTCTTGCTGAAGTATAAAACACACACACACACACACACACACACACACACACACACACACACACACACACACACATATATACCTGTATATATATATACAGTATATGAGCCTCTGTGGTACAGTGGTAGAGTGTGCGTTTCGTACACGGGTGAGCCAGGGTTCGCGTCCCGCCAGGGTAATAAACTTTGCAAGTGTTCACCCAGCCACGTACTGCATTGGCAGACACAAGGGGTGCTGTGGTTGAACCAGTGTCGCTTACTATAAAGTATGCTTGCACCCAGTCGGCTTGTGCGGGCCGATTACACTTGGTTCACAGACTGCACACACATCCAAAGCCACTCCAACACTACAATTACACTAACAAGCACTTCTCACCCTACATACAATCTCTACTAGATAGCCTAAGCCACTTGGTAGAGATGCATTGGCTGTATCGTCCCGACTTCGGTCGAGATAGACCGGTCCTGCAGTGGATACTCAAACGGCTGCTGCTGATGATGATGATATATAGTGAGAGTTTTACGCCAGGTACCCCTTTTTGGATAAGGGCTAAGGCGTTGCCCCTGGGTAGAGGACTTTGGTTTGGAGCATGTAGCATTTTATGACCGGATGCCCTTCCTGATGTCTACCAATGACCCTTGGGTGGATTCGATCCTCCGACCCTACGGTCAGAGCGGAGCGCTCTAACCCACTGAGCCACGGCTGATGATGATATATATATATATATATATATATATATATATATATATATGAGGCATCTAGAACCAAAGGGGCATCGGCGCCAAAATGTACTTCTGAGTTATGACGCTTTAAAGTTGTGTTTATGGCAACGTCATAGCCAGAAGGCAATAAACAAACCTTTTATACATCAAAATGATCATCAGCGCCTATGCTCTACATGTAAAGCCAAAAAAACAAAACAATAATAACCGTAACCGCAAAATAGGCAGTAAACCAAACCCCCAATTTATAAATGGACATAATAACATATTGTAGGGATTTAAAAACATAGCAGAAAAAACATCAACGAATGTATTAATGTACAAAACTTTATTGACTGAAGATTCCAGTTCACTTAATATTAATAAACGAATAAGTATTACTGTAATTTCACGTTTTTGACGACTAAAACTGTAATCAATGCTGTTATTATTTTTCCTCTACCTTAATAGATTGAAATAATAACACTAAAAAAAAAAAAGTAGTGTAGTGCTTAAGTAAATTGAGAAGGGGTAGTGGGGGGTTAAATGGTGGGGTCATCATCTAGGAGATCGACATCCAACTCTGCCTCCTCGGTGCCACATGCCCACGTCCCCTCCCGCTGTCTCGCCTCACCACTCTCTTTTCCTCTTCCTTTCTACCTTTTTCCACTTCTCCACACACTTCTGACACTTACAAGAGGTTATAGGCACCACCTCCTCACTTTAACTATGTGATGAACTCATCTTGTCACCCCCCCTTCAACCCCAATAACAACAGCTCATCTTGTCACCAATAATCCACGATAAATGGGGTAAAAATCCAATACGTAATAATTATACACCTCAGTGAACACAGGAAGGAATCCTCACCGTCACACCGGGCGGGCCACACGCTTGCTGATTGGCTGCTCTGGGGTAGTGGCAAAGAGTGAGAATGCTGATTGGTTTGGGCTGTGTGGCTTAGATGCCTGCCTGCTCTGATTTGTTCGCCCTGCAGCATGGACAAGCCCACGTGACTTTGAGCATCTCTACCACTGTCCAGAAGGCCGAATCTTGTATGGCAACCAGTGGTGTCACTGAGAAGAGGGTTAAGCCTGTTGCCTCCCATACCTAACTCAAAACCAGTATATTGGTGGGGAGCCCCTTTGGCTCTAGACGCCTCATATATATATATATATATATATATACCACGTTGAGTACACCGCTTCCCGTTCGATCAGCGAAGTTAAGCAACGTTGGGTCTGGTTAGTACTTGGATGGGTGACCGCCGGGGAACACCAGATGCTGTTGGCATCCCTACGTCAAGTGGGGTTGGTGGAGGATTAGTGCCCCTCCCTGTAAAACAATTAACTCTAAGCCCTTGGCCACCCTGTCTGGGATACATGGCGTCTGGCAATGAATGAATGAATGAATATATATATATATATATATATATATATATATATATATATATATATATACAGTGATCCTTTGGTTACAGCAGTTTTCATTATCAATACATGAAAATCTGCGCATCTACCGTTATCAAGCATTTTTCAGCTAAAAAACATCAAGATCGTGCCACTCGAGCTAGTTTCTGCTGAAAATGGTAATGCAGTGTCCATGGTTTCTGATGGCTTTGAGGGATTTAAAGATGGGGCTCTACTCGAGGAGTTAACCCCAGGTGGTGAAGACCAGTAACGCATGGACTGTGAGCTACAGCTCAGGCTGGGTAGCATTGCGCTGCGAGCTACAGCTCAGGCTGTGCTGGCTGTGCATCACTGTAAACAACTCGACCCTACACAAACTTACACATGGTGCTACGCAAAGACGACGAGAGAGAGAGAGAGAGAGGTTTTTTTCTTTTCACCAGATGATGCCCTGGATGCTTATCTTCAAGTTTATAATAAACAAAAACAATTTATTTTTTATTTTTATTTATTTTTTTTTTAACTATTCCCGTATGTAAACTTATGCATGGCTCTGCACAAAGACAGAGAAATTTTCTTTTCACCAGATGATGCCCTGCATGTTTATCTTCAAGTTTATAATAAACAAAAATTGAAAATAAACTTTTTTTCCTTAGTTTTTTGCACACCACAGGGTGGGAAAAACAAGGTAACTGCGCAATCCACGGGTTAACTCTCCACCCCTAGCCTCAGAACCTCTTACCTAAAGCCCATCTCAGGTCTCTATGGTACATGCCTTTTTCATCCTTTTCTATTAACCTAACCATGCCTATGTGTGTTTCTGGTACTTACCATAACACTGTACAGTATGTATTTAGTGGGTCCAAATTGTCGTACATGGGAAAATTTGGACTTGTGTTTGGGGCGCCTGGTACCAATTACAATAAATGTCAAAGGTTCTGTGTATTCATTATCGCACAATTTCTGTTACAATATGCCATGTTTGGTACCAATTATGCAGGATAACCAAAGGATCAGTGTACACGTATAGTCATGCCTTGCTATACCCTGGGGATAGGCCCTTAAGCCTTTGTCCAGAAGCTGGACACTATTTAAAAAAAAAAAAAAAAAAAAAAAAAAAAAAAATGTTACATCGTGAAAACCCATTGCCTAGTGATTTATCATACAGTAAGGTGACATGTGTAGGAGGAATGCTGGGCTTTGGGAGCAGGCTGGGAGGCCTATGCGCAGAGCTGAACTCACAAAATATGTGTATGTGTGTATACAGTAATCTGCCCACTATCTGGACATTTTCAGCCCGGGCCTTCAGAACCCAAAAATGGCCAAAACACGTAAAAATCCCCCCCAAATTCATTTTTTTTTTTTTTTCACCCATAATTTGAACTTGGTACGCAGTGCCAAAGAGCTGTGTTTACTCACGTCCCCTTTCCTCCTCCCCTCCTGGGCCTCCCCAGTTACCGCCTAACAATCATCTAGGCTAGATGCTCACCACAATGGATGCCGCATTGGCTCGTTTTTGTGAATAAACAGTGAATAAGCTGCAATACCCCGCCACTAATCCACATGGAAATTTACAGTGTTGAGCAGTGTTAAGAAATTAGATTTTAGAGTGCAAAGGAGGTGGTGGTTGACTCGGTAGAGTGACGGCCTGTAGTCCTAATTGACCGACCCAGGATCGAATCCTGGCTGGGGCAGGGAACAGTTTAAGGATTTGAATTTCCTAAAAAAAAAAAAAAGCAGACTCCTGATCTACCAGATGACCTGCCGACATGTCGTAAAAATACCCCCACTAATACCACTACACCATATGAGACATTGGCATTTATATAAATGCCTAAAAACCTCAAGTGAATGATAGACATACTCTGAAATTATATGAATAATCTTCATATTATGTATACATTCTCAGCTAATCAATCAATCTCAACCTACTGCATCCAAATATTACAATAAAAATTACTGAAGACAGCTGTGGGAGACGCCAGATTATAGTTCAAAGTCGACTACAGTGAGGCAGAAGCAAATTAATTATTGACTACAAGTGCAAATTATAAATATCCAAAGCCTAAGCTGTTGATAGTCCCCCATGAAATTAATTATTATAGTATTAATCAAATAATATTAAATATATGTACAGAATGACGGGGAATTGTCTTGAGTGCGAACTGTCCTGATGGTGGATCGTCCATGTTTTGATGGCGATCATAGCTTCACTGTATGTGGACATTTTCGCACCTCTACACCTTTTCGTACTGTTTAGACATGCCTCCCAAGTGCCCTGCATTATCTCCAGCATCGGGGGAGCCCGCTGCAAAGAAGAAGCAGCACTGTACTCTATCTTTGGAGAGGATATTGGAAACTGTAAGATGCCACGAGGAGGGGCAGGGAGTCTCGGAGATTGGGCGCACTTTAGGTCTTGCAGCTTCCACCGTTGGAACTGTGACCAAGAAAGAGGATGTGTACAAGAAAATGGCCACCTCATTCTCTACATCTACAGGTATTAATTACCTCTACAATTATTACTTACTTCAAAATAGGAGGGGTAAAGTTTAGGTGGGGGGACCGAGGGGGTCCTAGAACGCATCTCCCCCTTTCTATGTATATTTCAATGGGGAAAATTGTTCCGACATATGAAATTTCGAATTATGAAAGTTTTTTTTGGTCCCTATCCCTTTCGTTTATTGAGGACACACTGTATATACAGTATATAAATACTGTACTCTCTCTCTCTCTCTGTAAGCTCAATTATCCATCATCACAATATCCGGAACAATGCAGTATCTAGTGCTCTTTGCTTGGCTCTGTTGAACAACATCCCGTTTGGCAATATCCGGTGCCAATACAGGAGGCAATATGCAGTACTACGCATTTTTCGGCAGTAATACGTATCATCTTGTTCAGACACGGGACCCAATTGGCCTCCAGGTAGACCCCACAGCACTGCAACACACGCCAGCCAATCACAGTGCATTGTGGGAGCAGTCCATCCGACACACCAAGGCAACTCCCACTCCCCCGTGCCTCGCTCCTTGCCTTAGTGCTGTGACTTCCTTTGAGGCCCCTCAGTGCTTCATGCCCAAATGCTCTGAATACTGTACTCAAGATCTGTGTGATGGCCGAGCTTGTGGCTGTACACACACTAGGTGAGTACGATTATGATTATATTATGTACAGTACTGCTGTACTATATGTACATTCACGAGCACTAATTTCTGTTCAGGGGTGCCTCCTTCCTATTCCTGTATACCCAGGGAAAGAGGGAGGGGGGGAAATGAAACAAGCTCCAACCACCCCTATCCCGGCTTCCAACCCTCCCCCATACCCCTACCCAATCTCCTCCCCAGCCACCATTCTTAACTGACAGTTACATCTCAAGCTTACCTCATACTTGGTCACACTACTATTACACAAACATAAAACACTAGGATACGTAAAAAGTATATACAGTATACATATGGGCATACCTCGATATCTTGTGGTGTTGCATACTGGTGGGAGTGTTTCGGACAGTAGGTACGTTGGATATCGAAGCAATTTTCCCCATAAGATACTGAAGAAAAGTCAGAGATGCTTTCCTCACCCAAATCCAAACTCCCATATACCTTACTCACTCAACAGAGATTGACAGAAATGCCATAGGTAACGTTTTTGTCCTCATAAACAATAATACTGTTAAAAAATGGGACATCAAACATCACATATGCAGGAAGGCAATGCAAGAAAGTAAGGCAGTGGGAGATGAGGTGCAGAATGTGTTCCGGGCAATAGACACAGGGAGAGTGGAGATTGAAGACAGGCAGGCAGCGTGCTAGCAGGAATGGGGAGGGTGGGGGGGTAGGGAGTGAGACATGCCTGGCGGCGCTGACTCAGCAAACATGAGGAGAAATGAAGGAGAGAAGATAAATGAGGGTGATGGCACAACGAGACCAGAGAGAGACAAACCCACCCCCCTTCTCTCTCTCTCATACCCACACACACACACACACACACACACACACACACACACACACACAGGGAAACAGGGAAGAGGAAGAAACGGTTAGGTTCGTAAGACTCGAGAGAGACACGAACCTGGTGAGAGGAATATTAGGCAAGATTGACCCAGAAGGAGACAAGTGGGTAAAAGAAATTGAGGAAGTAAGGAAGATAGGGCCTTATAAGAAAGGGGAAACAAGACCAATGAGAGTCAAGTTTACATCAGAAAGTGTAATAAATGAGATACTTAACCCCTACACCGCGGGCTTGTTTACCAATAACTTGCGTGTGCCGCGGGGTTATTTGGGCTCCGACAGACTCTCAAAAAATATTTGCCAAAAATCAGTTATTAGTCCTAGAATAATAAAATTATATATGCTTATGGCACATACCTTCAGCTTTCTCCTGGAATGATTGTTGAGCCTTCGTCGGTTACCGTAGGACTTGTGGAGACCTCTGAAGTAGGGTAAAGAAGTCTCCACTTTACACTTCCCGACAACCCGTAATATGATTACCACAGCCAGATACAAACACTATAAACACTATTCTACAATTTTCAAGTAGTTTGGGATCCATACTAAAAAAAAAAACCACTGTAAAAGCAATGGAAATTACGAGCGTGTCTGATCGTCGCACTGGCACTAGTTCGCTCTTGGTAGTCTGTCATTTATTATTCATAAAACCCCTCACACTTTATATTTCTATTACTATATAACACTTATATATATCTATAGTCTTTATCCATAAGTTTCCTTCAGTAGTATTAGTTTATTGTCACTGTAGGGATTCAATTTCTTTCAGTAAAATACGTAGCATTCACTTTCTCGTCCTGTATACTGGCATTGAGAGTGAATGTCACTTTCATCTTCACTCTCATAACTCATAGCATTCAGACATGCTAGAGTGAAACTTTCACTTTCATTACTCCTAGGGTATATACTCGTATTCTTATAATACTACTCATTTACATTTCTATTTACGTTCTCTATTTTATTTACGTTATTTACATTTCTATTTTATTTACACTGTGTTGTGCACTGTCACTTGAAATAACTTATAAAACTATTTTCCATTGTTCACGTATATTTACATTCATTACTTTCACTTGCTGTTTACACATTATTTACACATTATTTACAATTCCACTTGCACTGTTTTACTCAATAGAAAGATCGTAGTCACTCTTTTATCAATTGTCAGCCCTTTACCTCTTTCCACACGAGGTTTAGTAGGGGGTAAAGGTCACAGGGCCATTTGCATGGGGGTGAAAAAAGGCCTTGAAGTCAGCAAGAAGAAACATACGTACTCTCGCTTCGGAAGTTTAGAGAGAACTGAGTGATAACGGAGGACCACCAGCGTAGAGGCCTGCTAGGGGTTATTCAGAGTTACCAATATTACTTCTTGAAACAGCTAAGTCTAGCACTGATATGATTGGCAGGAAATCTAGACAATACATTATAAATTTGGTAGTTCCAGGTGAATGTAAATATCACTTAGGTTGCTCCCTTCTCTCCTTACACGTATATTTATTACGAAAATAGATTAGAGGCCTACTTAGGAGATATATATATTCAGAGCTACCAATGTTATATCTTGAAACAGCTTTGTCTAGCACTGATATGATTGGCAGGAAATCTAGACAATACATTATAAATTAGGTAGTTCCAGGTGAATGTAAATATCACTTAGGGTTCTCCCTTCCCTCCTTACATGTATATTTATTACGAAAATAGATTATAGGGCATATTTCAAGGGGAAAAAAACAGCGAAAATTAGCGAACGAGTGCACGTGAGGTGTTGTCAGGTGATAATTAGCCAATTCCAGGTGTATGGCACTCTCACTTACCTTATTTCTTTCTTGTATATATTATTTGGTATAAGAATAGGACATAGGGCTTATTTCAATGGATGAAATCGGTGAAAAATTCCAGGGAAGATTTACTTAGCGTAGCACGGCCGGGCAGGCGAGAGGATAGGGTAATGGAGGGGGGGTAGGGAGGGGAGTCAAGAACGGGGAGAAATGGCTAAATTGTCAACAATGGATGGGAGTACAGGTGAGATTAGGAGTGCTGACTAGTGTTGGACATTGGCAGTACCGATAGATGATACAAGCACCCACTTGGAAGCCCGGGTGAATTCAAAATAACACAGAATCACAAAAGCGACGCCCCGCGGTATGATCCCTTGCTCCCAAGCGTCACGAAAGTGACGCCCCGCGGTCAAGGGGTTAAAGTGACCTGGAAATTAAGCAAAGAGGCGGGGATGGAAAATATTATAATAAGAAAAGATCTGAATGAAGAAGAAAGAGAAGTTTTAAAATCATTAAAGGAAGAAGAAAAGGAAAAAAATGATAAGAGGACAGAGGAAGAATGTAATACCTTTTTTTGGAGAGTATTGGATATGAAAGTAAGGAAATGGTATTTAAGGAATTAGAAGTGAAGGAAACTAGGGGGGATGGCTGTGAAAGACCAGAAGTTGAGGAAGTGGTACGGACAGAGAGTAGGAGAGAAGAGGGTATTAAAAACGTCAAAAATAATTTGAAGGTGATATATACTAATGTTGACGGTTTCATATCGACAAGGATCAAAATTAATGATTTCTTGACAGAACATGAACCTGATGTCATGTGCTTTGTAGAGACCAAATTAAGAGAAGATATTGATGTTCATTTGGGAGATGGTAAATACAAACTGTTGAGAAAAGACAGAAAAGAAAAAAAGGGAGGAGGAGTGATGATAGCAGTGAAGAACAACATAAATGTAGATACTGTGGAAATGGGAGAAGGCAGGGCTGAAGTGATATATATGAAATTAGAAACTGGAGAGAATGTTAACCCTTTCCTGCACGGTAAGTTTCAGCAAGTTTTCTGGTGCAGGAATTTTCACTACGAAGTCGCCCGGCCGGGGAGCGCGCGCGCGGCAAATTTGAGCAAATTTGAGCGAATGAAACACATTCTTGCCTTATTTTCGCCACCCAAAAATCCATGTATTCCCATGAAACCTATCTCCAGGTATGCATGGATGTTTGTTCTATCTGATAAACATGACCAAAACACAGGAAAACACCAGCAAAAAAAGTTATTAGCCCTGGAAGCATGGTCGAGTAAACTTTTTTCACTTCCCAACATTGCCGTTTGAAGGTTTTCCATCATACAGGAAAATGATCTAATAAGGTTTTTATAGAGAATTTCATCAGCTTTCTAATGAAACCAATCTGGTTGAGATATGATGTATACTTTTCGAGAAAATGGCCAAAAACTGAGAGCCATTTTTGGAAAAATTTCACTGACCTCTGAGAGCAAAGTTTTCCCAGGCACCTTATGTTTTTATTACATAGTAATATGCCCCAGTTATCCAGCTTTCCCACTGTGACGGGAAAACCCCACATGCCTCATAGATCTCGAGTATATTGAAAAAAAGTACTAGGCACTCCGTGCGTGATTGACTTTCGTGATGCGCGCAAGGCGTACGCAATGTTCCCGTCTACGTAACAACGAATTCTTATCAGAAATATTACATATTTATGTATTGTACATATGTAGAATTTCCTGCTCTTCATCATGGTTCAAAGGTGAAATCGATACGTCCAATAGTTTCTGAGTAATTGGCAGAGAAACAGAGAGTATTACTACGAGCATTTTTCAATGGTAACAGCCGGGAAGAGACACTCATTTCCACCGCCTTTTCTCGCACAAAACGTAACATAATGCTTACATTTTGGTATTGATCATACGTAGAATTTAGTGGTATAGATCATGGTTGTTACAGAAAATCGATGTCTAATAGTTTTCGAGTAACTGGCCGACAAAGTGAGGTTAGTACTCCGAGCGCTTGTCACCGATAACAAACGCGAGGAAAAAGAAAAAAACCCTCGCCTTTTACCCCCCAAAACGCTACCAATGGCTTACATTCAGGTATTGATTATACATAGAATTTAGTGGTATTGATGATGGTTGTAACAGAAAATCGATGTCTAATAGTTTTCGAGTAATTGGCCGACAAAGTGAGGTTATTACTCCGAGCAAATGTCACTGATAACAAACGCGAGGGAAAAAAACATTTCCCTCGCCTTTTATCCCCCAAAACGCTACCAAAGGCTTACATTTTGGTATTGATCATACGTAGAATTTAGTGGTATTGATGATGGTTGTAACAGAAAATCGATAACTCTAATAGTTTTCAAGTAACTGGCCGACAAAATGATGTTATTACTCCGAGCGCTTGTCACACAACAACCGCTAGGAACAAAAACATTTCGCTCACCTTTTACCCCCCAAAACGCTACCAAAGGCTTACATTCTGGTATTGATCTTATGTAGAATTTAGTGGTATTGATGATGGTTGTAACAGGAAATCGATAAGTCTAATAGTTTTCGAGTAATTGGCCGACAACGTGAGGTTACTCTTCCGATGGCTACCAACTTTTACACACACTGTTTTTTCCTTGCACACCTGCCTGAAGACTATGCTACTAACTTTTTTTTCCCCCTATCTGTACAGACTGTTACATCTTCCATGGATGTTTTTCTGTTGTTATAACCTACTACACATAAACATAACTCTTCTATAGTTACTGCTGTGGAGATTTACTTTCTTTCATATGTGTAATCTGTAGGAGAAAATGGTTATTTGTCTGAAAGTTGGAGAGGTAATGGTAATAGATTATTACATATATCAACAAAATTTGCAGAACTCACTTCCTCCAGGGGTGTTGATCCAGTTAGACCAGGAATTTGAAGATGAGGAGTTATGTAGTGTGTGGGTGTGAGTCAGCTTCTCCCTGAGAGTATGAGGCAACGCTATTTTTAGCACACACCACACTCGTTCACGGAAACTCGCAGCTTGTTTGACGTATATTTCATACAATTCCATATGCATTTACACTATCATAATCACAATAATTCCAGCCCTAAAACACCGGTAATTCTCCCCTCCCAACTTCAGGTTTGCCCCTTCACAATACTCTGTTTCATGCCACACGTAACGCTTGCTGGCTCCATAATTTCACCAAGCCATCCATGGTATGTTTCACACAATATATATTTATGCCTTGGCTTCATTTATATACGTATTTCCACTCATGCCATACGGCCTACGGGGGGGCGGAGTGGCGAAACGCCGCTACACTGACCATGCGTCTGGCTCCAAGACCCAACGATTGCGAACGGCCAGAATTGCTTTTCAATACATATATGTATGTTCCATCGACAATATCACGTCACTATATGTTCACATACAATGTATTATCTCACTGAGTCAATAGGGCCTTTGCCTTGGGCGAGAGGGGGAGAATTATGGACGATTTAAAGGGAACCACGAGCTGTCAAACACCACCGCCTGACTGCTCAACAAACACTGAGGTTGGAGGGAGCGGGCTGAGGTAGATAAGGCAAAGCAGCGTTGCCAATGACTTACCTCTAGAGAGCTTTGGCGACCCTATGACGCGCCCAAAAATCGCGCAAATTGGCCTATAAGTTTTTTTCTGAAGAATATTTTTGTGCCTAAACCACGCGATTCGAGTGACTGTGCAAGACCTAGTGCAAGGCGACATCACGCGAATCGCGTGAGTGCGTCTGGGAGGGTTAAGAGAGATATCGCGGTAGTGTATGTTCCCCCAAAGACGAGAGCATGGAAGGATGACGAATACCATGAGATGTTGTCAGATATGGCTAGCTATTTACAAAAAATAATTGAGAAAAGCAATAATATAATTTTGGTGGGTGACTTTAACTGTAAAGAGGTGAACTGGGAGGAATGGTAATCAGGAGGTGGCGAGGATTCGTGGGGCACTATGTTATTAAATATAATAATGAATAATGTGATGACGCAATGGGTCAAAGAAGAGACACGGTTTCAAGGTGAGGACACACCAGCAAGGTTAGATTTACTGTTCACCAAAAAACCCGATGTAATAGAATCATTGAAATATCTCTGTCCTTTAGGAAAAAGTGATCACGTGGTCATTGAGTTCCAGATGTTAATAGGGAACGTTGAGCCAAGAGACGAGCTTCATAGACAGGGAAGATACAACTTTGGGAAAGCAAAATTTCACCGGATTGAGAAACTTTTTTGAAAATGCGGATTGGAGAAAATTCAGAGAAACAAGAGCGATACAGAGGAAGTGGGATATCTTTCTAGACCTCTATAATTTGGGAGTGGAAAAATTTGTACCAAGAGTAAGAGGGAAAGGAAACAGGAAAAAGGAGTGGTTTAATAGAAGGTGTATGATAGCAAAAAAAGAGAGAGATAAGGCATGGAACAATTGGAGAAAGAGAGGTAACAACAGAACAAAGGAAGAATATAAAAGAACAAGAAATGAATACACAAGAATACGTAGAGAAGAAGAAAGGAATTTTGAAAAAGGTATAATAGACAAGTGCAAGGATGAACCTAAACTGTTTTATAGATTTGTTAGTGGCAAACTGAAACAAAAGGAAGGAATTACCAAACTGAAAGTAGAAGGAGAGGTCTTTAACCCCTTAACCGCGAGGTGTCACTTTCGTGACGCTCGGCCACAATGGATCATACCGCGGGGCGTCACTTTTGTGATTCTGTGTTATTTTGAATTATCCCGGGCTCTCAAGTGGTGGCTTGTATCATCTATCAGTACTGCCAATGTCCAACACTAGTCGCACTCCAAATCTCATCTGTACTCCCATCCGTTGTTGACAATTTAGCGATTTTACCCCCTTCGTGACTCCCCTCCCTACCTGCCCTCCATTACCCTGTCCTCTCACCTCCCACACCCCGCTGCGCTACGCAAATTTCCCCCGGATTTTTCCACAGATTTCATCCATTGAAATAAGCCCATACCACGTTGAGAACACCGCTTCCCGTCCGATCAGCGAAGTTAAGCAACGTTGGGTCTGGTTAGTACTTGGATGGGTGACCGCCTGGGAACACCAGATGCTGTTGGCATAACTCCCTATGTGTCAAGTGGGGTAGTGGAGGATTAGTGCCCCTCCCTGTAAAATAATTAACTCTAAGCCCTTGGCCACCCTGTTTGGGATACATGGTGTCTGGCAATGAATGAATGAAATGAAATAAGCCCTATGCCCTATACTTATACAAAATAATATATACCAAAAAAAAAACAGGTAAGTGATAGTGTTATACAAAAAGGAATTGGCTAATTATCACCTGACAAAACCTCACGTGCATTCATTCGCTACATTACCACGGTAATTTCCCCTTTGAATTATGCCTTGTAATCGATGTCTGTAATGAAAATATATATCAGAAAGGAAGGGAGAAGCCTAAGTGACATTTACATTCACCTGGAACTACCTATTTCTTTATGTATTGCCGAGATTTTCTACCTATAAAAAATTAGCATGTAAGTTAGCAGCAGTCAGCGTAAGTGTCATTGTCAACCCTTCCCTTCTCAGATAAGCCGCGGCATTTAGTTCCTTGTCCTCCGCTGTAGAGAAACAATGTCGCACTTGCGCCCCGCCATTCCTGCCGCTTCTGCGCCCATTGCAAAGGGCCCCGTGACCTCTACCCCTAAGAAAAGTAGTGAGGCACGCAGGAAAGGCCTTAGCGACTCTGCAGTGGCACGTGAACTGGCAGAATTGTCCATGGTTATGATGGACAGTGACTTTGACGATTCGGGTGAATCTTGTGATGAGCCGGGTGAGGTTATCGTGCCAGAAACAGCTACAACGAGTGCTTCAGTGTCAGAATTAGTGTCTAGCTCCAAGGGAAAGGAGCCTTTAGTGCAGCAAGGACAGGAATTTGGGAAGGGAGTGAAAAGGCGGCGTGTTAGTCCCAGAACAATGCCCCCACGTGACCCAGCCCGCCATGAGTCACAAGTGCATTCACCTCCCCATTCCCCGAGCCCCACTTCACTCATTTCTCCATCATCATCGGCTGAGTTATCTCCGGAGTCTTCGTCATCGGAGTCACCACCAGCATCAACAGTGAAGGCAGGCCGTAGAGGTAGAGGTAAATCAAGGAGAGTGAAAAGTAGTGTAGCTAGTAGGGTAAGGGCTGCTAGTGCTGTACGGCAACCTAGGGTCAGCGCGAGTGACCTTGACCGAGATAAATCTGCCTCACAGCCAACCTCCACCACCACCACCACCACCCGCCCTACACCGCCACGACAGGGAATCCTGGACACCTTCGCGTGGACGGAAGGGTCAGATTTTGTGCCAGAAAATTTAGTGTTTGATGAGAGCTCCTCAGGAGTTCAGCCTGCCTTCACTATGGACGAAAATGCTGAGTGTGTCGACTACCTTTTGGCCTTCCTAGATGACGAAGTCATGCAGCACATATGTGATGAGACCAACAGGTATGAATCACAACGTGCTGCAAGTGGTACAGGTGCAGCCAAGATGCAACAGTGGTCCATGCTGGGAGTGCAGGAGCTGGATGTGTTCTTTGCCCTCATGCTTCTGATGCCACACTCCAAGAAGCAAGAGTTGGAAGAATACTGGTCCATGGACCCCTTACTACCCTCACCCACCTTCAATAAGTACATGGCCAGAGATCGCTTCCGGAACATCATGGGAAACCTGCACTTTGCCGACAACGATGTACCTTCCCAAACCGACCCACTCTGGAAGATCCGGGAGATTCTGAGCAGAATGAAGGATAAGTTTATGTCATTCTTCCACCCCTTTCAGAAGGTTGTCACTGACGAATCCTTGGTTTTGTTCAGAGGACGTCTTCGGTTTGTTCAGTACATTCCAAGCAAACGCCATCGCTTTGGAATTAAGTTCTTTGTACTGTGCGACTGAAAGACGGGGTACATCCTTGACTTCGTCATACATTCAGCCAGCACTGTCGATCTGGATAAAACAAACCCCCTTGGCTTCTCAGGCTGTGTAGTGAAAGTGTTCCTGGAAAAGTATTTTGCTGGGAATCATGGGCTGTATACAGACAACTACTAAACAGCACTGAAACTTGCCAAATACCTTTCTGAGCACGGCATTGGCTCCTGCGGCACTGTGAAAAGTAATCGTGCCCACTTCCCCAAATTCCCAGAGGCAGGAACCTTGCAGCGAGGAGACGTGCACCTACGCAAGTCTGAGAAGATGCTGGCAATATGGTGGCATGACAAGAGGGTCGTGCACATGCTCACCACTGTGCATAAGGGGGAGATGAGAGACAGTGGGAAGGTTGACCGTAGGACAGGCGAACCTGTGATGAAACCTGATGCTGTGTTGGACTATAATATCAACATGCGGCTGGTGGACAAGTCCGACATGATGATTGGCGAGATCGACTGCCTCAGGAAGAATACTAGGTGGTACAGGAATGTTTTTCTGCATCTCATAGATATGACGATGCTGAACGCCTTCATCCTGTACAAGATGAAGGTCAAGCCACCCAAGTCCTTCTCCCTGAGGTTGTTCGCCAGGACTTGTGTCCAGCAGCTGCTGGAAAGATATGGTAGGGTGACAGCAGCAACTCCAAGGCGCCATCCAGTAACACTTCCCAACCGACTTGAGCAGAGGGCGTATATGGATCAGCACAAACTTGAGCTTATGCCTGCCACAGGGAAAAGGAAGGCTGCGATTCGCAGGTGTCAGGTATGTGCACATACCACCTGCCGCACACTTGAGCACAAACGCACCTCTTGGCAGTGCGCTGAGTGCCAGGTTCCCCTCTGTGTTACCTGCTTCTTCGATTACCACAGCCAGAAGCAGTTCTAACAGTGTAAGTGTGAAAACAGAATAATTTGGAAATAATGTGTAACTAATGTGTAAATAGCAGGTGAAAGCAATGGATGTTCAGTACATATGATTGAACAGTGTATTATAGTTTTATCTTACTGAAAGTGACAGTGAATAACATAGTGTAAGTAAAATAGAAGGGTAAATATTGAAAATAGAATAGAAAATGTAAATAGTAATGTAAGTACTGTAATTAGTAATATAAGAATATGAGTACAAATAATTTATGTTATAACAGTGAAAGTGAATCCATGGCTCTCTACGTATTTTACTGAATGAAAAATTGAATGACTTAGTGACAATAAACTAATACGACTGAAGGAAACTTATGGAGAAAGACTCCAGATATATATAAGTGTGATATAGTAATAGAAATATAAAGTGTGAGGGGTTTTATGAATAATAAATGACAGAGTACCAAGAGCGAACTAGCGCAAGTGCGACGATCAGACGCACTCGTAATTTCCATTGCTTTCACAGTGTTTTTTTTTTTGGAGTATGGATCCCAAACTACTTGAAAATCATAGAATAGTGTTTATAGTGTTTATATCTGGCTGTGGTAATCATATTACGGGTTGTCGGGAAGTGTAAAGTGGAGACTTCGTTACCCTACTTCAGATGTCTCCACAAGTCCTACGGTAACCGAAGAAGGCTCAACTAACATTCCAGGAGAAAGCTGAAGGTATGTGCCATAAGCATATGTAATTTTATTATTCTAGGACTAATAACTGATTTTTGGCAAATATTTTTTGAGAGTCTGTCGGAGCCCGAATAACCCCACGGGACACGCAAAACATTGGTAAACATGCCCGCGGTGTAGGGGTTAAGGATGCGGCAATGCAAGCAGAAATAATGAACAAATGTTTCCAGTCAGTTTTCACTAAAGAAAAGGAGCTTGTGGAAGGGGAGGGGGTGATTAGAAATGTTCCGGTGATGAAAGATATAAGAGTGGAGGTACAGGAAGTGTATAAGTTACTGGAAACTCAAGATGTAAGGAAAGCCCCAGGACCTGATGGAATTTCTAATTGGGTACTGAAGGAATGCAGAGAACAACTGGCAGATAAAATTCACAGTTTAATCGTATGCTCACTGGAAGAGGGGAAAGTGCCACAAGAACGGAAGAGGGCAAATGTGGTACCAATTTACAAGGGAGGAAACAGGGAAGAACCCCTGAATTATAGACCAGTGTCTCTAACCAGCATGGTTGCAAAATTGTGTGAGAGAATCCTGAAAGACAGATGGATAAAATATCTGGAAGAGATGAATATTTTGGCTGAATGTCAGTTTGGATTCAGAAGTGGAAGGTCATGTGTTTCTAACTTGTTGAGCTTTTACTCAAGAGCGATTGACGTGGTACAGGAGAGAGATGGTTGGGTGGATTGTGTGTACTTAGACTTAGAGAAGGCCTTTGACAAGGTACCTCATAAGAGATTAATGTGGAAACTACAATATATAGGAGGACTAAAGGGGAAACTTCTGGAATGGATGAGAGACTTTTTAAGAGACAGACAAATGAGGACAGTAATAAAGGATAGGATGTCTGGATGGAGGGAAGTAACAAGTGGAGTCCCTCAAGGCTCAGTGTTGGCGCCAGTAATGTTCCTGATTTACGTAAATGATATGGTAGATGGAGTGAACAGTTATGCAAGTCTGTTTGCTGATGATGTAAAGATCTTGAGGAAGGTAGAGGTTGAGGAGGATTGTAAAATACTGCAGGAGGATTTGGATAGGATACACAATTGGAGCCGGACGTGGGAAATGAAATTTAATGTAAAGAAATGTAAAATATTGGAAATGGGTAAAAGTACCAGGAGGCCATCACTGAATTATTTGTTGGGTAATGAATTAATCACAAAAAGGAGAGAAGAGAAAGATCTGGGAGTGCTGGTCCAAGACAGTTTGTCACCAGAAAAGCACATTAACAAGATAGTTGGAGAGACTTATAAACTCTTGACTAACATAAGAGTAGCATTTCATTATATGGATGAGGAGATGATGAAAAAATTGATAGTGGCCATGATCCGCCCCAGGGCAGAATATGCAGCGGTAGTGTGGTCCTCACACAAAAAGAAAGAGATAAACAAGATTGAGAGAATACAAAGAACAGCAACCAAGATGGTCCCCAGTCTGACAGACCTGTCATACAGAGAGAGGCTGGAAAAACTGGATTTGCCTTCCTTAGAGGAAAGGAGAAAGAGGGGAGACATGATTGCAGTGTTCAGGACCATGGTGGGAGTAGATAAAATTGACAAAGAAGATCTGTTTGTATGGGATAAGAAAGCAACAAGAGGACACGGAATAAAATTGAAAAAGTCAAGCTGCTTGAAGGATATCAAGAAATATAGCTTTCCTTACAGAAGTATAGACTTATGGAATAGCCTGGACAAAGAGATCGTCCAGTCTAAAAACTTAAACGAGTTTAAAGCTAAATTCAACTTATTGAGAAACAGCGACGGAAACCCACGAGCATAGTACATTCCATGTATATCACAATTAGGTATATTAGGTAAATACTTAAATATTTGGAACGACTTAGACAAAGAGGTGGTGCATGAGAAAAACATTCATATGTGTAAAGGTAGACTTGATAAATGTGGATATGGAGACAGGACAACACGAGCATTGCTCAATTCCTGTATACTACAAATATGAAAATACAAATAGGTAAATACACAAACATCCTCCTTTTGTCTGAATCTTCATTCACTTCTGCTTTCCTTCTACTACAACTTTCACATCCTCCTTCATCTCATTATCTCTCTCTGTTTCTTCCTTTCCTCCCTCTTGTACATCCTTCACACTCTCCCTCTTTTGCTTTCCCTTTTGTCCCTCCTTCTCCAATCTTCCCTCCCTACTTAGCCTTACTGTCTCATGTTTCTTGCACCTTCTTTCCCTCCCCCAGCGTTATTTTCTTCCCTCCCTCTCTCTTCTTTCCATCCTCCTGCTTCTCACAGCTTCTTATCATCCCTCCCTTCCCCTTCTTTTCACCCTCTTTTTCCTTCCCTCCCTTCCCCTTCTTTTCACCCTCTTTTTCCTTCCCTCCCTTCCCCTTCTTTTCACCCTCTTTTTCCTTCCCTTCCTCCCTAATCTCTCTCTCTTTCTCCCTGTTTTCTTCTCTCCCCCTCACTTTCTTCCTCTCTCCCTCCCCTGTTTTCTTTTTCTTCCCTCCCCCTGCTTTTCACACTATATCCTCTCCCCTTCCCTCTTCTTCTCATGTTTTCTTTCTTTCCCTCTGTCCCTCCCAGTTCTCTCTCCCTTCTCTCTATTTCTCCCACTATTTTTTTTTCTCCCTTCACTTTCTTCCTCTTTCCCTCCCTCTTTCTTTTCCCTTCCTTTGCTTCTCACACCTCCTTACTCCCTCCCTCCCTCCTCCTTCTTCTTCTTCTTCTTCTCTTACTCTCTTTTCTTCCATCCCTTCCTCCCTATTCTCTCTCTCTCCCTCAGTTTTTTTCTCTTCACCTCACACTCCCCCTCTCTCCACCTCCCCTGTTTTCCTTTCCTTTCGTTCCTTTGTCCTTTTTCACTCTCTATGCTTCTCACATTTTATCTTCCCACTCTCTTCTCATACTGTATTCTCTTTCATTCCCTTCCTCTATCCCCTTTTGCTTTCTTCTCTCCCGCTCATATTCTCCCTCTCTCCCTCCCCATGTTCCTTTTCTTCCCACAGCTAGTGTGGGGGGCAGCTGGGGACAGGGGATGAAGTGAGGGGATGGTGGTAGGACAGGGACAGCGGTGCACACTAACACATTATCAGGCTTTCAAAATGTTCTTTCCATCTGGTCTTTACTTCATCCCCATGGGTTAATAATCTACCACTTAAATCCTTGACACTTTGACATTTCTTTCCACTGTCCATCCATCCATCCATCATCCAATCCAATGTTGCCCCATGAGGAGAAATAAGAGACCGGGACTGGGCAAGTTGGTCCTGACACTTAAGATGAGAGTGACCCGCCTCACTCATCCCTGAGTGGCATTACATGAGCAGTAAACCCCAACCATCCCTTGGATACAAACTTGCACCGACTCAATCCAATTGGAACGCCGTAATTACTCACGAAACCACCAGGTGCCATAATTTGATTATATGGTTACCAAACAGTGTAGTAAATGGTTTCCTGGTGTACAGGATACCATTTGGCTTGTCACTCAGTGTTGAGTCACCCATAAGCAGAAGGAAGAGGAAAGAATCACTTCTACATTTCTGCACCTCTTTCCAGAATAACTTCCAATTTTCAGCATAATTAGCATTCATTTTTCTTCCTAGATCACCATTTACCTCCTTCTTTTTCCTCATCGCTAGTCTCTTTACGTGCTTCTTGGCCTCAAAATATTCAGTTCTTACTTAAATTGAACCCCTGTCCTGTAACCACTCTGGCCACTCCTTCCTCTTTTCCTCCACTGCTCTCTTAACCTCTTCATCCCACCATGCCGTACCTATCTTCTTTGTTATTACTCTTGCCACACCACACACCGCTCGAGCATTCCTACCTATGCAATCCTTATATAAATATATATATATATATATATGTATATATATATATATATATATATATATATATATATATATATATATATATATATATATATATATATATATATATATATATATATATACACACATGCATATAGTGTATATTAACCTGTAGAAAGCAACAGGACTCATTTGGGACTTATCAGAGTCGAGAGTGACAGGCCTCAAATGAGCAGAATTTTCAAAGGTGTACCAAATGCCACGAGGAGTAGGTGGATGAAATTTGTATGGGAAATAGGAGCAGGTGGCAACTCTCGATACCACCCACGCACTGCCCCATATACGCTCAGAATACGCATGTGTGGACACCATGGATCGCACACGTAAATTTTCCTCCCAGTGGCGCCGCCAACTCCTCATCAGGGACTAGGGTTTCTGCACACACACACAATGAGAGAGAGAGAGAGAGAGAGAGAGAGAGAGCGAGAGAGAGAGAGAGAGAGAGACAGACAGACAGACAGACAGACTGAGGGAGAGATAAAGGAGATCTGCACACACACACACACAAACACACACGAGAGAAAGAGAGAGAGAGAGAGAGAGGGGGGGGAGAGAGAGATACGAGTAAATTGTATAATAACATGCTCTGTCGGCAGTGCGTACGGTATTTTATCGTAGTCTGAAAGAGGGAGGGAGGGAGGGAGGGAGGCAGGGAGGGGGAGGGAAGGGGAGAGCGAGAGAGAGAGAGAGAGAGAGAATAAATACAGGAATGGTACAAGCAGTGTCCCTTTGAATGACGAGATAAGGCATAACATCAGTCCCCCTTCTTTCTCTCATTCTCCATTCCTTCCTTCCTCTCTCGGAGAGAGAGAGAGAGAGAGAGAGAGAGAGAGAGAGAGAGAGAGATAACACATACAGGAATGGTACAAGCAGCATCCCTTCTAATAACGAGACAAGGCATAACATCGGTCCCTCTTCTCTCTCTCATTCTCCATTCCCTCACTCCTCTCTCGGAGAGAGAGAGAGAGAGAGAGAGAGAGAGAAAATAAATACAGGAATGGCACAAGCAGCGTCCCATCGAATGACGAGATAAGGCATAATATCGATCCCTCTTCACTCTCTCTCATTCTCCATTCCCTCCCTCCTCTCTCAGAGAGAGAGAGAGAGAGAGAGGGAGAGAGTTATGGGTAAATTGTATAATAATGTATACTTTGTCGGCAGTGCATAAGGTAATTTATCATAGTCTGAGAGAGAGAGAGAGAGAGAGTTACAAGTAAATTGTACAGTAACGTAAGCTTTGTCAGCAGTGCGTAAGGTAATTTATCGCAGTTAGAGAGAGAGAGAGAGAGAGAGAGAGAGAGAGAGAGGTACGAGTAAACTGTATAATAACGTATGCTTAGTCGGCAATGAGTAAGGTAATTTATCGCAGTTAGAGAGAGAGAGAGAGAGAAAGAGAGGAGGTTGATGATACAATAATCACGGGATCCTTGCCCAAGGCCATGGTAAATATAGGCTGCTAGACAATGCCCTTCCTTACCTCACTCACCGTGGGTGGTGGGCTGCTCATGCCATCAGCTGTTCATCTTCTGGCCATTTTATCTAACCACCATGTGACTTTATGTGGTCATATATATATAAATTGCCGGATGCGCGCGAACATTTCCAAGACTATGATGTGTGTTTCATTCAATTCTGTAAGACTCGAAATTTCGGCCAAGCTGTTGCTTGGCGGCAGGTACCTATGGAACCATGGTCGCTCTCCACGGGTGAATACAGTACAGTAAAAGCAAACTCTCAATTATCAAGCATACAGTGGCCAAAGGGGTGTCAGAAGGTGATGAACTAATGAAAACTGATGTACAGTACCCTCACATCCAGTATCTGTTTGTCCAGTACTGTTCTCGTCCAGTATGGTCGGCAAAAAAATTAAATAATTTATTACTGTCATATGGATTTGCTGGGTTAGTACAGATCCGCCGCGTAAAGTGGGCCAAGTCCTAGGAGTTCTTCTCCAGTACTGACGTTCTGCGTCAAGTACTACAATCCCCGCGCGGGCGGGAAGATGGCTAACACTGAGGAAAGTTTCCCTAGAACTGCCGTACCAGTCTAGTATGCCTTCCTCGTGACTTGTGACACGTGCCAGTTAAATTCAGTGTTGCACATCCCCCTGATGACAAAGATGACGATGTGTCAGTGTGCGAGTATGAGGGACATATGGGGGATGCTTAGGTAAAGAGGCCTCCTCAGGATCCTAAAGGCCCTCCTCCATGGGGTAAGTAGGACCTGCTACAGCCTCAGAAACCCCTCCCCCTTTCCCCTCAAGCCCATCACCACTCACCTGAAAGGTTGGTAAAATCTTAGTTGTGTCAAAATGTAGTTAAGCTGAATATTGAGGGGAATTTTTCAAGGCTACTATCTATCTATCTATTGCCAGACGCCTCAATCCCGTTTGGGGTGGCCACAAACAAATCGCCTCCAAGTCGCCCTGTCCCCCGCCATTTCACTGCCCTGCTTCCAACTCACACCCCCCTCTCTCATATACCTCTCCACCTCATCCCTCCATCTCATCCTCGGCCTCCCCCTCCCTCTTCCCCCCTCCACCTCACTCACATACACTCTCTTCGTCAGTCTTTCACCCTCCATCCTCTCCACATGGCCAAACCACCTCAGTCCGTTCCTCATAACGCTTCCTATCACATCCACATCCACACCACAACACTCCTTTATATCCTCATTCGTCAGCCTGTCTCTCCACGTGACTCCACAGGCTCCTCTTAAATAACTCATTTCCACTGCTCTCACTCTTGACTTGTGTCCTTCCAACAATGTCCAAGCTTCACTTCCGTACGTTAGAGTTGGTATCACAATACTGTCATGTAGTAACTTTTTCACTTCCATGCTCACTTCCCTGTTTCTTATCACTGCTTTCAAAGAACCAGCAACCTTACTTCCCTGCTGTACCCTTTCAAGCACTTCACCCTCCAAACCTCCATCCTTACTCATCACACTGCCCAAGTACTTAAACGTACTCACATTTTCCAATTCCTCGCCATCCAACCTCGCTGTACATTCACTAACTTCACCTCTCTCAAAGACCATCACTTTACTCTTCCCTACATTCACCTTTAGATTCTGTTTCTTACACACTCTCTCAAACTCATCCACCAAGCCCTGCAGCTCCCCTTCGTCTTCACTTAACAACACAATATCATCTGCAAACAACAGTACAGGGAGTTTCCAAACACTATCCTCTCTCACCAGGGCCACTCCAACATCCACTACCCTACCTTGCCTGACATTATTCATTTTTCCCATAAGGTCTGTTGTTTGTCCAGAATGGACTTAGTCAAGTACGGTTGTACTGTCTGAGAAAAATACCATAGTTGGACGTGAGGGTACTGTATTACTCTCCCCAAACCCCCCCAAAGGGGATCTAGCCCCCTAAAAAAATTATAATTGTACTGCATAACTGTTCAAACAAAGAAAAATATCCTTGAATATTGTAATAAGTAAGACACCTGCAGGTAGAGTTAGGCAGACAGAAAGAGGAGAGGCAGGGCTAACCAAACATGAGAGAGAGACAGAGTGAGACAGAGAGAGATATGTGAGGCATGAATGACAGAAATAAAACAGAAGACATTAGGGTGAATAAGCTCACCAGACAGCAGAGAGAATTTCTTGACATATAATAAATCCCATGTGGTTAGTGGCAGTTATGGCCAGGTGTTGAGCAGACTTCACCACCACATCCTCGAGCTCCACTGCACACACCACAACACCACTGTTCCGTTGCTGACAGTATCACTTCAACACTGCCTGACAATATCATTTCAACACTGCCTGGTTTAAATCCTGGTGCTTGGGTCTGACCATTTTTCAATTCAAGATGTTGGGATATCTTCCCATATACAGTTCCATCTTGCAAAACTATTTCTTGTGTCTTCTTGATGTCCTGGAGGGTCATACGAGGAACACCCCCAAAAAAAAAAAATTTGGCCATCCTACTCACCATCCATCCCTCCTTCAGTTTCCTGATAATCTCCCACTTCTGTTTGAGAGATAGGACCGTCCTGGGGTGCCTGGTAGGTGGAGGTGCCAACTGTACACACTGCTGCCACATGGCATTACAGTACTGAAGAGAAAGCATGGAGTGGTGGCCTTGGAGGAGGGGAAGGGGGGGGGACCGACACATTGTCATTCATTTTGGAGAGAGATACACAAGGAAAAAGAGTATGAAATGTATTGAGGAGGAAGGATATACTGTACATACAACAGTTGCATTTAATGTTGAATATACAAAGAAAACAAAAGATAGGGGCATGCAGGTAACAAATTAGAAAGAAGCTTCCCTAATTTGGAAACATCAAAACCAGTGTTTTGGTGGCAATGCTCACAGCAGTGTTTTGGTGGTAAGACTCATGGCACTGAATTGTTTTGGTGGTGGAATTCCCGACTAATGATGTGAATGTCAATTTTTGGACTTCCTGCGGAATATTAAAAATTCAGACCCATTTGCTGTGACAGATACTGACGACAAGCAAATGATGCACTGACGGATAATTGAGAGCTTATTGTATATGAAACTCAACCAGCAGAAAAACCTCCTCAGACAAAAAAATATAAGTAATCAAATCTGAGAACAAAAACTCTGTTAAAAAATAGGGGACAACTGTATATACTATATCAAAATAAGTAATGCACCAAAAATCAGTCAAATTCTGAAAACTGGGAAGCCTCTGATTTCAGCTTCCCCGGTGACGGGTCAGTACCTGCACAACAGTAACTGCTAAACCCATATTGCCCCCTTCAAGGTGTATGGGCTAGGCTACCTCAATCCAGTATACTTATGGGCAGATAACCAGCTTACTTCCCTTGATGGCAGTACAGTAGATGCTTGATATAATGAACACCAATTTAGCGGAAGCCTGAGAAAATGGAATCATTTTTTTCCTGTATACTTTTCCCAATTTAAAGGAAAATTCTATTAAAATGAGTATAATTCCATTAAAGAAAATCCATGCCCAAAACCACCTAATTACAGGAATAGTCCTGTAAATCAAGCATGTCATTGGGCCCATACCAAGAACACTCTCCCGATCTGCGGTGTGCAGTGTTGCCACATGGCACCGCCAAGCATGCAGTCTTCATGTGATCCCTCAACTATAAACAACTGCTTTACATGTGTGCAGCTTTGCCTTGGTATTGCAGACTTATTTCAGCATTTTTTTCAGAGAACCAAAGCTTTTATGAACCATGCCTAAGGTTCAAGGAAAGATGGATTGAGTGAGGCTTTCTCTTGGTAAAAAATTGGAAATAAAGTCTTCTTAGTATAATAGGAAAAGTGTATGGTAGGTTACTTATAGACAGAGTTAGAGAAAGAACAGAGAAATTAGTTGGAGAAGAACAGGGAGGCTTTAGGAAGGGAAGAGGTTGTGTAGATCAGATATTCATTCTTAGATCTTTAGTGGAAAAGTTTCTAGAGAAGGGAAAGAAGTTGTATGCGGCTTTCATGGATTTGGAGAAAGCATATGACAGGGTGGATAGACAAGGATTGTGGAAAGTGTTAAGAATATATGGAGTAGATGGGAAGTTGTTGAATGCTGTGAAGAGTATGTACGATGGTGCGAAGGCTGCAGTGCGTGTGGATGGTGAACTAAGTGAATTTTTCTCTTTGAAAGTTGGTTTGAAACAGGGATGTGTCATGTCTCCATGGTTGTTCAATCTGTACATGGATGGGGTAATAAAAAAGGTACAAGGTAGGGTAGTGGATGTTGGAGTGGCCCTGGTGAGAGAGGATAGTGTTTGGAAACTCCCTGTACTGTTGTTTGCAGATGATACTGTGTTGTTGAGTGAAGACGAAGGGGAGCTGCAAGGCTTGGTGGATGAGTTTGAGAGAGTGTGTAAGAAACGGAACCTAAAGGTGAATGTAGGGAAGAGTAAAGTGATGGTCTTTGAGAGAGGTGAAGTCAGTGAATGTACAGCAAGGTTGGATGGTGAGGAATTGGAAAATGTGAGTACGTTTAAGTATTTGGGTAGTGTGATGAGTAAGGATGGAGGTTTGGAGGGTGAAGTGCTTGAAAGGGTACAGCAGGGAAGAAAGGTTGCTGGTTCCTTAAAAGCAGTGATAAGAAACAGGGAAGTGAGCATGGAAGTAAAAAAGTTACTACATGACAGTATTGTGATACCAACTCTAACGTACGGAAGTGAAGCTTGGACATTGTTGGAAGGACACAAGTCAAGAGTGAGAGCAGTGGAAATGAGTTATTTAAGAGGAGCCTGTGGAGTCACGTGGAGAGACAGGCTGACGAATGAGGATATAAAGGAGCGTTGTGGTGTGGATGTGGATGTGATAGGAAGCGTTGTGAGGAACACACTGAGGTGGTTTGGCCATGTGGAGAGGATGGAGGGTGAAAGATTGACGAAGAGAGTGTATGTGAGTGAGGTGGAGGGTGGAAGAGGGAGGGGGAGACCGAGGATGAGATGGAGGGATGGGGTGGAGGTATATGAGAGAGGGGGGTGTGAGTTGGGAGCAGGGCAGTGAAATGGCGGGGGACAGGGCGACTTGGAGGCGATTTGTTTGTGGCCACCCCAAACGGGATTGAGGCGTCTGGCAATAGATAGATAGATAGATAGAAGATGGAGTGCCATCCCTGATGCTCCCCAGCCCCTCTGTCACCCCTGCACCACCTCAAGTGCTGATGGAGGATGACTCTGACAGGAGCTAAACCACACCCCGGCCTCACACAGGTTTGGGGGGGCCAGTACAGTGAGTCCTCGATATATGAAAGGGATAGGGACCAAAAAAAACTTTCGTAATGCAAAATTCTGTATATCGGAACGATTTTTCCCATTGAAATATACTGTACATAGAAAGGGGGGGATGGCAATAGACAGATAGATAGAAAGGGGGGGATGGCAATAGATAGATAGATAGAAAGGGGGGGATGCATTCCAGGACCCCATTGGACCCCCCACTGAAACTTTACCCCTCCTATTTTGAAGTATGTAATACACGTATACAGTACTGTACTATTGTACAGACATTAAAAAGTAAAACATGCAACTAATTACTGTAGTATTAGTACTGTAGTATTAGACAGTGCAAGGCCTTTAGCTCGCCCAATCTCCAAGACTCACTGTCCCTCCTCGTGGCATCTTATTATTTCCAATTTCCTCTCAAGAGTGAGAGTACGATGCAGTTACTTCCTTGCAGCTGGTCCCCGGATGCTGGAGATGATGCAGGGCGCTTGGGAGGCATGGTGAATATACGAAAAGTGAAGAACTGCGAAAAACAGAGTAACGTACAGCGAAGCTGAGAGGAGAGGACGGACATGACTTAAATGAGAAGTGCGCGAAAATGTGTTTACCAGAGAGGGGTTAGCTCATTTTTTTGCTGTAAGCGAGCTTGGTGGTGTGCAGCAAGCCCATTTTGAATTTTTTGTATTTCCTCTCGTATCGCTTTTCGTACCATCGAGACAGAGGGTTTTCGTATTGTGGAATTTGTCCTACATTCATTGCTTTCATACCATCAAAAATTCCTACATCGAGTTTTTGTATACCGAGGACTCACTGTATGGCTACCTGTGTTAGGTATACTTCTGCAACATGTGAAGAACCCCTGCTTTTGAATGTAAGCCTTACTGTAGTTTACTATACTACAGTATTTAGTACACTACTATCCTCACCTTATTCTTTATGTGTGTATATTTTATTACTGTTAGTACTGTACTTATCATTAGTAACATGTACATAATAATGCATTCAAGTGGGGGTATTAATTATGGATTCAGACTGTTGTGTGCAGCACTGAGAGTCTGCACAGTTTGCTAGGTTTGGCTGAGGATTGTCAGGAACACAGCTTTGCTGTTAAGGATTTAGCAGAATGTACCTCAAAATACCGGAGAAGTTTCCCTCATATTGAACCTTGGTTAAGGACTTTGATTTGGCAGAAAATTTGAGATAACAGAACAGGGGTTGGCTGAATTAGTTCATTAAATTGAGCATGTACTGTACATGATTATTATAAAAAAAAAAAAAAAAAAAAAAAAAAAAAAAAAAAAATCCAGTCACTTCTTGGACGTGTATTCTCATCAACTTATGAGGCTTCCTTGCACCTCTGAGTGATTTATTTTGCATGTTACAGCTTATCATTCTCTTACAAGTTAAGTATCTTATACAGTATATATACATAAACTGCAAAAAAATACAACATACGTATTTATTACCATACCATACAGAAATATTAGCAAGCAAAGAAAAGATGCTATGACGACTCTGACTATCTAAAATACAGGCTATGGAGACTGAATCTATGTGCATGGTAAACCACCAGTCTGACTGGGACACTCTAAGTAAGACGAAGTACACATCAACTGCTCACTGTTGCGGTAGTGTGAAAGGAGGCAGAAGAGGCGAAAGGTGTTGACGGAGTGCTGCTCGAGAAGTTCACTTACGCTGATGGTATTATACAATGATTTGGACATCTTCTCTGTTCCCTTGGCATGGAGGTGACCTGGAATGAAGTCAGTAAGAGATGTAAAGTGTAAGACTATGGTACTCGCAAACAGCTTGTTATAAGGAGCATTTTTTCATAGCTGCATTTTGCTATTAACCTAGTCAATCTATCTATCTATCATCTGATGCTTTAATCCCGTAAGGAGGGGGTCACAAACCAATCGCCTCCACATAAACCTGTCTTCTGCCACCTGACTGCTTGATCATCAACCCACACTCCCTCTCTTACATGTCTCTTCATTCCATCCCTGCAAATTGTCCTGTCTCCCACTCCTCCCCTCCAACTCAGTCACTTACACCTTATTTGTCAGTTTTTCACCCTCCATCCTCTCCATACAGTCAAATCATCTCAGAGCACTTCTAATTTCTTGCATGTCCACACTGACACCATAGTACTCTTTCGCTTCCTCACATGTATCCCTCCACATAACTTCACATGCTCCTCTCAGATAACTCATTTTCCCTGTCCTCATTCTTGACTGTGTCCTTCAAGTCCAATTATGTCTTTCCTATTTTGTTCTTACTGCCTTGAGACAATGTTATTCAGGCAGCGATTATTTTTTAAAAATCCAGACATGTTAGATATGGCCTAATTTAACCTCTCCACTACTAGAATGCTCTCCTACTCCAAATAAAACTGTCTGATAGTTCTATGAATTAACTGAAAACAAAAACCATCAACAAACTGATGGGATTAACAGTAAATTACAGAAAAATTTTATATTAAAGTTGGAATAAGAGCAAAATACAGAAAAATTATCTTGTGAAGTTGGGAGTAAGAAGAAAATATGGAAATATTATCTACTGAAGTTCCACTGCTACCTATAAAGTTGATCTGCTCATTTTTCCTATCCAGCATTGACAGTTTGGAATACATCCCTGAATTATAGCAATGACTGCCAATACATATCTGATAACTTATGACCCAAGGAAATGATGCATTATGGTTAGATTAAATGACTGAGATGAGTACATGCAGAACTGATTCACACCTAAAGTCACATCACCATTTTAACCCGTGATTGCACAATTACCTTTTTTTATCCCACCCAATGGTATCAAAAAAAAAAAAAAAAAAAAAAAAAAAAAAAAAAAAGTTTATTATAAATTTGAAGATAAACATCCAAGGCATCATCTGGTGAAAAAAAAGAAAAAAAATCTCCCTCTCTCTGTCTCTGCATAGTGCCAAGCATAAGTTTGTGTAGGGGTGGAGGTGCCTACTGTGGCAGGAACTGTTGTGAGAAATTTTTGAACTCAGTAAAGCCTGAGCTGTGGCTCGCACTGCGGCACTTCCCAGCCTGAGCTGTGGCTCCAAATCCATGGGTTAAGTACAGCATGTTTAATCTAGTCTGACAAAAATTTCTTAACTTCTTTTGCTCAGTTGATGGGTAGTCAGAGTGTAAGGTTGATCTAACTAGCAACCAAGGGCAATCATTCCCACTACGTGACAAAGGCTCGATGACTTTCATGTAATGACAACATAGTACAGTACAGTCTTCAAAATGTGTGAGTGGTTCATCATCACCTGAAAACAAACCAGCTATATCAGTAGTTAGTATAATGACAATTTTCTCATTTTAATCAAGCCACCTAGACAATTTCATTCAACTTAGGAAAGATCTCTCACAGTAAAGAATTAATGAAGGGTATATACAGACACAAAGAAGTGCTACGGAAATGATGCAGAGAGGCAGTACTGCACTGTCTTATTGTGCTCCTGAGCTACAGAATACAAGTTACATCCATCCACCATCCAATTCTATGTTGCCCCATGAGAAGCATAGGAGCCCAGGGCTAGGCATCTTGGTCCTGACATTTAAGATGAGAGTGACCAGCCTCACTCATCTTTCAGTGGCATTACATGAGCAATCAACCCCAACCATCCCTTGGATATAATCGTACACAGGCTCAATCCTATTAGAGCACCACAAAAATCCCTGCCAACCTAGTATCAATGGGGCCAATAAAACATTAATCATCTACAGTCCCAGAAAGCGTAAGGTGCAAAAAGATAAAAATAATCCCTCTACAGTTCTTTCTGCTATTAAGTCTGAATTAAACTGCAAAGAGTGGGCTAACTGAAACTTTACACAAATTCCGTATTCTTCTATTTCAGTCTTGTTACTTCCAGATTATTTTATTCCGCTTTCAAGAACATCAGGTTGTGGAGGGCTTCAAGAAGGCTATATTTAATCCCACCAATGAGAAAAGCACCTCATTAAATTAATAATATCATTTGGATATAGCTTGAATGGTATCGTCATGAGAAAATGGATGTACATAGGGTGGTGTTAAGGTTGTGTCTGAGTACGCCTGAAGCTGGAAGGAGGTGTGAAAGGTTGAGAAGAGATGGATAAATAGGGTAAGGGAGAGCGTGAGAAAGTGACGTATGGACTGTGATGACATGAGGGACATGGCAGGGAATAATGCTGGTGGAAGAACTTTGTAAAGAGAACTGTATGACAAGGGTTTGGCACCCCCATTTTTACTCAGTGAAGTGATAGTTGTCGGACTGACTCTAGCTGACAAGTAAAGTGAACAGATATGTGTGGATGGTTATGCCTATGAAGTGGAGTCAGGATTCCAAGGGCTTGAGTGGGTGAATGAGTGTGTGTCCTATTTAACTGGGCATGCTCTTGATAGCCTTCCCTTTACCAATAGGGTTCTCAACCTTTTTCCCACCAAATACCCCTTGAGTTAACAGACCAATGACCCATTCCCCCATTAATGTTACACTGAATATAAAATGGCATTATATTAAGACTACTTCAGCATACAATGGCACCACAACAGATATTATCAAATGGTTGAATCTGTAATGGCTTTATTAAGAAGATAAGTATGAACATCATAGTTAATTATACAATGATACTACACAGGAGTGAAACTGCTGTTACTTGATGAAGATGATAAACATTAGCACTAATTTATTGTAGAATGTTAGTGTACTATACAGCTATTGTAAGACTACTGAAATTATAATCACTTCATCTGGAAAGGGCACATTAACAGCTTGTTTTCATTTTCGTTTTTAAAGGCTCCAACATGCTTGCATGTGTTGGCCTTGGTCACCTAATGGCGGCTCTCCACGCTGCACGATCCATTGCAGCCTCCCGGTTCAGTCCCTTAACCCTAAGGTCACACTTAACGACCTCGTCCCATGTCTTTCTCGGTCAACCCCTCATAACCCCACCCCCAATATTAACACTTCTCACCTTCCTCACCCAATTATCATCCCCCATCCTCTCCACATGTCCAAACCACCTCAATCTACCTCTCCTCATCACAACACCAATACACTCCAGTCCCATCCTACCTCTCAACTCTTCCATCGTAAACCCAGCCCCTCCAGGCCTTGGACGCAGGGACACACTGCACATCCACATAATCATTGTCATTTCTGTACGTCTGAGCCGGCGAATGTCTTCCTCCTTCACTGCCCAGGTCTCACTGCCATACAGCATTACACTCCTAACACATGCTGCATACAAAGACCCCTTAGCACGTAGGGAGAGCCCTCTCAATGTCAAGAGATGCAAGAGCTCCCTGAACTTCTTCCAACCACTTCTCACCCTAGCCACAGAGCTAGCTCCAGCCCTACCTCCAGCACACAACATGTCTCCCAAATAACAAAACTCTTCCACACACTCAAGAGATTCACCAGCAAGTTGTTTTATATATGAAAACCAGTATTATCAAACTTGTGTGTGACATTTGTACCTGTTGTGTGCAAACAAGTTTCTCAATCTGAGAAGCAGCATATTGAGAAAGCAGCATTAGACAGACATATTCGAAGGTCATGGTCCATATTAAGCTGCGCACATTTTTTTTTTTTTTTTTTTTTTTTTTTTTTAACAGCAATGGAAATCCTTGCTTACATAGGTAAGCACAGTACTAGGGTATATAACAAACACCTCACATCAACATCAGCTACAGCAGATCAAAGTTCACTCATTCTAAACTAGAACTTGGTCAGGGGAAGTGTTTCAAATGCAAATTTTGCAGCAAAGTCATTCACGAACTCTAACAATTCTTCTTACATGTTATTTGGGAGAGAGGGTGCACATTAACAATGGATGGGTTTCAAATTAATTTCGATTCCAACTCACTTAGTTCAGGGAAAGAAGACTGCACCTTCAGCTGCAGGGAAGAAAGATGCGTTTGCACTAGATGCACCAATTCTAATCTTCCAGTGCCTTGGCTTTTATCAAGTGCCTCACTATGGTGTTCAAACATGCTACAAATTTTGTCTTGGACCTTCCCTTCCCACAGTTCCAGCATCATGCAGAGTGATCTTAGTTTGTTTATGAAATAAATCACTGTGGTAAAACAGTCTTAGAGGATAAATTGAATGAGTGTAGAAATAAGAATATATCCTTCAAGTACACAAGTTTCTGGAGCCACTGGCTGTCTGCCAATTTCTTGGTAAACTCAAGAGACTCTGTCTCGTCACATTTAAGGAAATTCGCAAGCCCCTCCTTCTGTGACTCTACTTTTGATACCACATTCCCCCAACAACTAGCGAACCAAAATGTGAAATAATAACACTTCTTCATCTACTCCAAACATCTGACACAGGATGTGGAAGAGTCGTGTATTTAGGGCACTTGATGGTATTTATCATGTGCACGTCATCATCATGTACTAATCCTAACTCAGGTGGGAGAGTTTTAAATATCGGAGCACAGCTATCAAGCATACAAAGAAAATGCCTTGTTTCAAAATTTGCACTGCTGGCGCTGTGTCAGTTGTCTATCTATCTATTGCCAGACGCCTCAATCCCGTTTGGGGTGGCCACAAACAAATCGCCTCCAAGTCGCCCTGTCTCCCGCCATTTCACTGCCCTGCTCCCAACTCACACCCCCCTCTCTCATATACCTCTCCACCCCATCCCTCCATCTCATCCTCGGCCTCCCCCTCCCTCTTCCACCCTCCACCTCACTCACATACACTCTCTTCGTCAGTCTTTCACCCTCCATCCTCTCCACATGGCCAAACCACCTCAGTGTGTTCCTCATAACGCTTCCTACCACATACACATCCACACCACAACGCTCCTTTATATCCTCATTCGTCAGCCTGTCTCTCCACGTGACTCCACAGGCTCCCCTTAAATAACTCATTTCCACTGCTCTCACTCTTGACTTGTGTCCTTCCAACAATGTCCAGGCTTCACTTCCATACGTTAGACTTGGTATCACAATACTGTCATGTAGTAACTTTTTCACTTCCATGCTCACTTCTCTGTTCCTTATCACTGCTTTCAAGGAACCAGCAACCTTTCTTCCCTGCTGTACCCTTTCAAGCACTTCACCCTCCAAACCTCCATCCTTACTCATCACACTACCCAAATACTTAAACGTACTCACATTTTCCAATTCCTCACCATCCAACCTCGCTGTACATTCACTGACTTCACCTCTCTCAAAGGCCATCACTTTACTCTTCCCTACATTCACCTTTAGGTTCCGTTTCTTACACACTCTCTCAAACTCATCCACCAAGCCTTGCAGCTCCCCTTCGTCTTCACTCAACAACACAGTATCATCTGCAAACAACAGTACAGGGAGTTTCCAAACACTATCCTCTCTCACCAGGGCCACTCCAACATCCACTACCCTACCTTGTACCTCTTTTATTACCCCATCCATGTACAGATTGAACAACCATGGAGACATGATACATCCCTGTTTCAAACCAACTTTCAAAGAGAAAAATTCACTTAGTTCACCATCCACACGCACTGTAGCCTTCGCACCATCGTACATACTCTTCACAGCATTCAACAACTTCCCATCTACTCCATATATTCTTAACACTTTCCACAATCCTTGTCTATCCACCCTGTCATATGCTTTCTCCAAATCCATGAAAGCCGCATACAACTTCTTTCCCTTCTCTAGAAACTTTTCCACTAAAGATCTAAGAATGAATATCTGATCTACACAACCTCTTCCCTTCCTAAAGCCTCCCTGTTCTTCTCCAACTAATTTCTCTGTTCTTTCTCTAACTCTGTCAATAAGTATCCTACCATACACTTTTCCTATTATACTAAGAAGACAAATGCCCCTATGATTACCACACACTTCTTTTTCCCCTTTTCCTTTGTACAATGGAATAATTATACCTGACTTCCAATCCTCCGGGACTCTACCTTCCTCCCAGGCCAATCTGCACATCTTCCACATCCATTCTACTACTATCTCTCCCCCATGCTTCAGCATTTCACCACACACTCCATCAATTCCTGGGGCTTTCCCCGATTTAACTTTCTTCATTGCTTCCACAACTTCTATCCTACTGATTTCTTCCTGTCTTCTCACCTCCCTCCTTCTCCCAACCATTCCCCAGCCACTTATACTCGCATTACTTCCATCCTCTACGTTCAACAATTCCTTAAAGTGTTCTCTCCATCTGCTCACTTTTTCTCCCTTCTCCACTAGTAATCTACCATTTTTATCTTTCACTCCCCTGCTAACTTCACTTCCACCCTGTCTTACTCTTTTCACTTCTCTCCAGAACATTTTCTTACAGTCCCTCCACTTTACACTCAAATTCCTTCCAAATTCCTCATCCACTCTCTTCTTACTCTCTCTTACTAATCTTTTCACCTCTCTCTTCCTTTCCACATATAACTCTCTCTTCCGCCTCTCAACTTCTTCCACGCCCCTACTTCTCATCCATTCATTGTATGCTTTCTTCTTTTGTGCCACAGCCTGTTTCACCTCTTCAGTCCACCACGCTGTTCCTTGCACCCCCCTCCGTCTTCTCTTCCTTCCACACACCACATCACATGCTGCACATATTTTTTCTGTAAATATCTTACACACACCTTCCACGTCTCCCATCTGCTCCAATTCATATTTGCCCAATCGTTCCTCCACTTCTCTCTTATACTCTACCTTTTTCTCATCCTCTTGTAACCTTTCCACTCTCCTTGCAACTACTCCTTCCTCTCGTCTTTCCCTTCTTCTATTCCTCCATCTTTCTTGAATTCTAATTCTGGCCACCACCAAGTAGTGGTCAGAAAGTCCACTCCCCCAACCTCTATACACTCTTGCATCCTTTACACATCTTCGCATCCTTTCATCCACACACACATAATCAATCATTGCCTTCCTTTCATTCAGTTCACCACCCACCTTTCTCATCACTCGCCATGTATACCTGTGGATCATTTTATGCCTGAAGAGGGTATTGGCTATCACCAACCCCCTCCCAGCACAAATGTCCACTAATGCACTCCCATTAACATCTATCTCAGCAGGCACACCCCACTCACCAACTATTCCATCCACCTTCACATTACCAACTTTACCATTCATATCACCAATCAAAAACACTCTCTCATTCCTTCCAAACTTTTCCATGCACACTTCCACATTTGTCCAGAACTCTTCTCTCACTCTTCTAGCACGATCTTGCGTTGGCGCATACACACACACAATCGCCCACATTTGTATTCCAACTTTCAACTTTACCCACACAATCCTTGACCCAACTGATCCATACTGTCTTATGCTCTTCTTCCATCTTTTACTCACAACTATACACACTCCTTCCTTTGCCCTCTCATTCTCATCTACTCCCGCACATATACCCCATCCATGCTCCCATTCTCTCACACTTTCTCCTCTCCATTTTGTTTCAGTTATTCCACATACATCCACTTTCGCATCCTCAAGCACCTGGACAATCTCTCTCTCTTTCACCTCATCATTCGCTCCTCTTACATTCCATGTACACATTACCAAGTCCTTTGTCCGGTCCTGGGTCGTCAACGTTTGGTCAGTCCTTGTCCGAGGCTTCTTGTTTGTTTTTTTAGTTAGTTGTTTTCCGGGGAGGGGCACTAACCCTCCGCCAACCCTTTTAGTCGCCTTTTACGACAAGCAGGGATACTGGGGGAGTATTCTTAAAAACCCCCCTACCCACAGGGGGGGGGGGTCTTGCAGCTTCTAAGAAAAATTTGAGACATGAAAAATGTCTCTACCTCTTGTGCTCAACTCCAAAGCACGACAACAAGAAATCCTCCTTGAAATGTCCACCACCGATGTATCATACAAACACCAGAAGTTGGGTACAAGCAGCTGTGTCAGTCGACTTATCAAACTGGATTGCAAATTTGCCTAAAGATGCCCCTTTTATTTCAACAATCACTTGTTTGATATGTTCAGAAATATCTAGTATTCGTTGATGAACAGTACCACTTGAGAGGGATACTGATGTGACCTACTCAGTATCACATCCAATAACTTTTCTGCAATGTTGTGAGTTTTTTCCCTTGTACAATTCTCAGTGATACCACATACAATGCATGTAACCCAGATTCATCCTCCTGTCTGAACTGTCCCAAATGATCAAAGAATGTCCGCTTCAATTCCTCTTCGTTTTGCCTGAAGAAGGCAGCATTCTTCCCCTGCAGATTCGGAAGACAATTACAGTATTCATATGTTGCTTGAAAAGGTTTGGTTTCATGCACTCCAGTGATATACTAGGCCCTCCACGTTCATGGAGGTTAGTGGACACAGACTCCCACAAAAACGGAATTTCTGTGAATGTTTGATGCACCCTCCCATAAATGCCTCTACAGCTGCAAATCACCCCCTGTGAGCAAGTGTGCACATACTGTATCTAATAAACCATCTCTAGGACCTAAAAGCAGCATAAAATATCACAAACTGCTGATGACTTGCCCACACTCACGTGTGGGCAAGCCATCAGCTACATATATACCCCAACTTCTTGCAATCATACCCTTTAAATTCAGTCTTGACTCCACAGAGGGACAATCAACGAATGTGCGAAGCCTGTGAAAGCACACTCCGCGAATGTGAAGGGCTTGGTGTATAACTTTGTGGCACATAACACACTGCGTAAAAACACACCCAATTTTTATGACAGTAGTGACTCCATACTGAATGTAGCTTTCATCATACTGGTTTCCTCACTGATGTCGCAATAATGGTATCTGAAATTTTTATAAAAAAAACTTATATAACCAAAGCCATGCATAACATCACTGACACTGACATACAGTTACAACGTTACCACCATTATAAGTTTACAATAAAAACACCACCAGACACTAATATTATCATCACCAGCATAAAATCACACAGTAGAAACACCTTCAGGCATCATAATGTTAAAAGATCAAACAGTCACAATATCAAGAAGCCATGGTATCAACACTGCCTTAACATGACATAGTACAAACAACTTCCGGCATTCATCACACAGTAGAAACAATTTCAGGAAGTCAATAACAAAAGATCAAACAATAAAAACACCATCAGGTGGTCATATTTGACCGCTTGACTTGAGGAGTAGACTGTAACACCAGTCAAGCAGGACAGTACTCCCAAGGTGGATGGAGAGCTGATGACAGGGAGAGCTGGAGCTCCCATTTCATCAGCCACCAGGACTAGTTCCTGACCATCCCCCTTTGCTGAACTTTTCCAGTTTTTCAGTAACACAGAGAGTAGGCCAGCATGCTCACCAATACAAGGTTCTCTAACTATCAACACCAAACTACATGCACACTACACACTGTCTTTTCGAAATCTTAGAAAAAATAGCGACTAATAAAGTAGCCTCAGAGTCCCCAAGGGAA
Organism: Coenobita brevimanus; assembly: GCF_032717465.1. Taxonomy (NCBI): domain Eukaryota; kingdom Metazoa; phylum Arthropoda; class Malacostraca; order Decapoda; family Coenobitidae; genus Coenobita; species Coenobita brevimanus. Next base: position 25,184,318 of record NC_137043.1, on the reverse strand, counting down.
GGGAGACCATAAATGCCCCCACCATCCGCCCCTCTCCTGGTGACGATGCAACAAGCTGCCTGGAACCACTGTCTGACTCACTGCTTCATTTCTGCAACATTCGTGGCCTTTCCTCTAACTTTCTCTCTGTTGGGCACCACCTCTCCTCCTCTAAACCTCACCATCTCTTCTTAACTGAGACACAGCTCTCTGAGGCAACTGATAGCAAACCCTTTTCTGTATCCCCCTACTTTCTCCATACTCATTTCAAAGCCAAAGTTGGTTGTTGTTTATATGTACGCAACGACATCTTGCTCTCGTGTTCCTGAACTTGATTATTCTGGATTCTCCACACTCTGGCTTCGGCTTTCCTGTCATTCTCTGACTAAATATATCAGTACTGTTTTCTTATCCCCTAATTCTACTATGAAAATTCTTTGACTAACTTCCTTCTACGATGGAACACATCCTACATCTCCTTTCTCTGAAATTTTCATTCTAGGAGATTTCAATGTTCACCACCACCTTTGACTCTCCTCTCCTATCTGATCCACCTGGTGAACAAACCTACACCTTTTCTATCCTTAATGACCTAGAGCAGCTTGGACAGCACCCTACCCATACCCCTGACTGCTTTGGAGAGATTCCAACATACTTGACCTCTTCCTTATAACTAATCCTTCTGCTTACACTGTTAATCTTTCCTCTCCATTGGGCTCCTCCAATCACAACCTTATTACCTCAACCTGCTCCAGTATGGCCTGTGGACACTCCAATGAAACGTCGGTAGTGGCACTTTGGAGCTGCTGATTGGGAGGCCCTCAGGCAGTACTTCTTTGATTTTCCCTCGAATGATTAATGCTTCCATGGCCAGGAGCCATCTGAGTGTGCCTCGTGCATTACCGAGGTTATTCTCTCGGGGATGGAAGTATACATTCCTTTCTCATATCCTATGACTAGCACAAGAATGCCTTGGTTTAATCACGCTTGTTCTAATGCTGTCCACAACAAGGAGAGGGCCTATAAAGAGTACCGGAGCCAACCCACCCCTGAATCACATCTTTTCTATGTTTCTGCCCAGAATCGTACTAAGGCTGTTCTTCGTTCTGCAAAAAATAATTTCATCCGTACTAAATGCTCTCAACTCTCCAACTCAAATTTTTCCCATTCCTTCTGGCACCTTGTCAAAAACCTTTCTAACAACTTTACCTCATCATCCTTCCCTCCTCTTTTCTACTCTGATGGCTCTGTAGCTATTTCTTCTATTAATAAAGCAGATCTCTTTGCTCAGACTTCCTCCTCCAATTCCACCTTAAATGATTCCGGTGCTGTTCCTCCATTACTTCCCCCCTCTGACTTCCTCATGGCTGACATTAAAATCTAACATGCTATAGCAGTAGCCGTGTGTGTGTGTGTGTGTGTGTGTGTGTGTGTGTGTGTGTGTGTGTGTGTGTGTGTGTGTGTGTGTGTGTGTGTGTATTTTGGGCAGCCAAAACTAAACATTCAAATTGCACAAAAATTGGCACATATACCGCAAAAAATTCGCTGATGTGAAAAAACTTGGTCCCATCACAACTGAAAAACTTTTACTATATTTAATGAGCAATCAAAGTTTGACCAAAAAACACAGCTCCCGGCGTGAGTGCGTGATTTTAGGGTTGCATTCACAGTAGAGTTTTTGATGGCTTTATGTCTAATATACTATAGCAGTAGCCGTGTGTCTGTGTATTTTGGGCAGCCGAAACTACACATTCAAATAGCACCATAATTGGCACAAAAATTACAAAAAATTCACTCATGTGAAAAAACTTGGTCCCATCACGATTCAAAAACTTTTACTACATTTAGTAAGCACCCGGTCGGTTGCCATGGCCGAGTGGTTAATATCTCGGATTTGCGTGCGGACAACTTGGGTTCCATTCCCAAAGCTGCAAATAACACGATCGATTGGTTAGCTGCAAAAAATCCAAGTGATGTTAGACTAGAACAGCGCATAAACAGACCATCATGGGCCCTTCAATATCGCCTTGATGGCCGATAGTAACAACGTTACCCTAAAACAGCACATAAACGTGACTCGGATTACCTGAAATGATCGCAGTCCGTGAGCGAAGCGCGAGGAAACGAGAGAGAAGAACGAGAACATGACAGCCTTCCGCAGGAGCAAGTGCGAGAGGGCCCAAAGGGCCCACAAGTGCTTGTTTCTTCAACTGATGTATTTTCTGCCATTACTGGCCTCAATAATAACAAGACATATGGGCCTGATGGGGTCTCTCCTCTTGTCCTCAAGAACTGTGCTTCTGTGCTTACACCCTGCCTAGGTAAACTATTTTGCCTTTGTCTATCAACTTGTATCTTTCCTTCCTGCTGGAAGTTTGCTCTCATTCAGACAGTCCCAAAGGAGACAATTCCCACCCCTCTACCTATCGGCCAATTGCTTTAACATCGTGTGTCTAAAGTTTTCGAGTCTATTCTTAACAGAAAAATTTCAAAGCATCTTCCCTATCACACCCTTCTTTCTGATCATCAGTATGGGTTCTGTCAGGGATGCTCCACTGGAGATCTTCTCACCTACTTTCAGACTCCTGGTCATCCTCCTTTCAAGACTTTGGCAAAAACTTTGCCACTTTGAGGATTTGTTGAATGTAGAGAGTGAGAGCAGTGTGAGTATAAGTGGTTGGGGAATGGCTGGGAGAAGAAGAGATGAGAGGAGGGAGGAAGAGATCAGTAGGTCGGAAGTAGTGGAAGCGATGAAGAAGATTAAGCTGGGAAAGGCCCCAGGAATTGATGAAGTGTGTGGTGAAATGCTTAGGTATGGGGGTGAGATTGTTGTGGAGTGGATATGGAAGTTGTGTAGATTGGCGTGGGAAGAGGGAAGGGTTCCAGAGGACTGGAAATCAGGTATAATGAATGAGGGTGAGATTTGGAAGCTTCCGGTGTTGCTGTTTGCTGATGATACAGTATTGTTGAGTGAAGATGAATGGGAGTTGCAAGGTTTGGTGAATGAATTTGGGACAGTGTGTAGGAGGAGGAAGCTGAAAGTTAATGTAAACAAAAGTAAAGTTATGGTGTTTGAGAGGAATGAAGTCACAGAGTGTGCAGTGAGGTTGGATGGTGAGGATATGGAGAATGTGAGTGCATTCAAGTACTTGGGTAGTGTGATGAGTAAGGATGGAACTTTGGGGGATGAAGTGAGTGAAAGGGTACAGCAGGGAAGAAAGGTTGTTGGTACACTGAAAGCAGTGAAGAGAAATAGGGAGGTGAGTATGGAAGTTAAGAAGTCACTGCATGATGGTATTGTGATCCCTACCCTGACGTATGGAAGCGAGGCGTGGACCTTGCAAGAGGGGAACAAGTCAAGAGTGAGAGCAGTGGAAATGAGTTACTTGAGAGGAGCATGTGGAGTGATGTGGAGGGACAGGTTGACGAATGAAGAAGTGAAGGAACGTTGTGGGGTAGATGTGGATGTGGTTGAAAAGATTAGAAATACACTGAGGTGGTTTGGACATGTGGAGAGAATGGAGAATGAAAGACTGACTAAGAGGGTGTATGTAGGTGAGGTGGAGGGAGGGAGAGGGAGGGGTAGACCGAGGATGAGGTGGAGGGATGGAGTTGAGAGGTATATGAGGGAGGGGGGGGTGAGTTGGGGGGAGGGTAGTCAAATGGTGGGTGACAGTGACTTGGAGGCGTTTTGTCTGCGGCCACCCTTTGCGGGATTAGGGCGTCGGGCTATAGATAGATAGATAGTTATGCACTGTGTTACATAGCCTATGATTTCATCATCCTTTGTGTAATTTTAACGCACAGTTGCTGCATGTTTGATCACGAGCGTGTTCTGCCTCAGTCCCCCCCTTCTACCGTTATAGTAGAGTAAGTCGACATCTCTGTTATACATTGCGGGATTGTCATCTCTTTGTCCCCATGGCTTCATTTGCGCGTCCTCATTACAAGTTGTATCAAGCTCTCCTGGCCCCTATATAATGAGCTCAGTCTCTGCATCATTGCCACTTAGATCTGCTCCTCATTTTGTTCACATCTCTGTCCTCCCCTGTACAGATATTATTATTGTGAGTGCTCAAGAAGTCTCCAACCATCTAGCAGCTGTGTGTAATTTGAGTATAACTGTTGTTGCATTTTTTCTTGTACTGTATAGCATAAGTTTAATTTGTAGGCTTAGTGAAGTTTTTGTAATTCATGTATGGATCTTTATGTCAGTCATTTTTGATAATAGTTTGTATCTGTAATTATTTATCTGGCATTCACTGAGTATTATCTGGTATCTCATTTCATCAGGGCTGACTTAGATAAATTTACTCTTGCTAATTTCGTGTTAATAGAGGCTATTGCAGTTAACCATATATTTAACCTGTTTATTTGCCATTACATTATCCTTATGAGTCCTGAATGTTTTGTTGTTAATTTAAGCATTAAACTTTAACTTGTAATTTTACCTAACTCTTTTGTTTTGAACCTGGAACTTTACGGGACAGTAGTGACTCTTCGTATTCTCACTTAAAGTGTACATTATCTTTCTCTGTTCCGTAACAACTGTCACTTGAAGTAACTTATAAAACTATTTTCCACTGTTCACTTATCTTTACATTCATTGCTTTCTTGCTGTTTACACATTATTTACACTTTATTTACAATTCCACATGCACTGTTTTACTCAATAAAAAGATCATAGTCACTCTCTATCAACTGTCAGCCCTTTACCTCTTTCCGCACGAGGTTTAGTAGGGGGTAAAGGTCACAGGGCCCTTTGCATGGGGCTATAAAGCGGCGGAGGTTAGCAGGAGCAAATCAGACATACTCCCACTTTCAAAGACGACAGTGAACTGATAGTGGTGGCCTCCTGCCGCCTGGCTAGGGTAGGTGCACTACTATCAACTTCAGCCCTATGAGACCTGCTAATATATAGCAATGAAATGATTGGCAGGAAACCAAGACAATACATAATAAATTAGGTAGTTCCAGGTGAATGTAAATATCACTTGGGCTTCTCCCTTCCCTCCTTATATGTATATTTATTACGAAAATAGATTATATGGCACATTTCAAGGGGAAATAAACAGCGAAAATTAGCAAACAAGTGCACGTGAGGTGTTGTCAGGTGATAATTAGCCAATTCCAGGTGTATCACACTATCACTTACCTTATTTCTTTTTTGTATATATTATTTGGTATAAGAATAGGGCATAGGGCTTATTTCAATGGATGAAATCAGTGGAAAATTCCAGGGAAGATTCACTTAGCGCAGAATACAGTGTAGTGGCCTGCAATAATTAGGTAGTTCCAGGTGAATGTAAACATCACTTAGGCTTCTCCCTTCCTTTCTTATATATATATTTTTATTACGAAAATAGATTATACGGCATATTTCAAGGGGAAATAAACAGCGAAAATTAGCGAACGAGTGCACGTGAGGTGTTGTCAGGTGATAATTAGCCAATTCTAGGTGTATGGCACTCACTTACCTTATTTCTTTCTTGCATATAGTATTTGGTATAAGAATAGGGCATAGGGCGTATTTCAATGGATGACATCAGTGAAAAATTCCAGGGAAGATTTACTTAGCGCAGCACGGTAGCTCAAAGGTAACGTTCGCACGTAGTGAGCGAGTGGTTCAAAGATCGATCTTCCGTTAGTTTGTAGCAGCCGTGGCTCAGTTGGTTAAAGCGCTCCGCTCTGACCGAAGGGTCGGAGGATCGAATCCACCCAAGAGTCATTGGTAGACATCAGGAAGGGCATCCGGTCATAAAATGCTACACGCTCCAGACAAAAGTCCTCTACCCAGGGGCAACGCCTTAGCCCTTACCCAAAAAAGGGGAACCTGGCGTAAAACTCACACTAGCACGGCTGGGCAGGTGAGAGGATAGGGTAATGGAGGGGAGGTAGGGAGGGGAGTCAAGAACGGGGAGAAATGGCTAAATTGTCAACAATGGATGGGAGTACAGATGAGATTAGGAGTGCTGACTAGTGTTGGACATTGGCAGTACTGATAGATGATACAAGCCACCACTTCAAAGCCCGGGCGAATTCAAAATAACACGGAACCACAAAAGTGTCGCCCCGCGGTATGATCCCTTGCTCCCAAGCGTCACAAAAGTGACACCCCGCGGTTAAGGGGTTAACCCGCTGAGTGCCAGAGCTGTACAGGTACAGCCATGCCTACGTCTGCGGACAGTGCCGGAACGTACTTTTACGGTCTGCAACTACAACCAGCATCAACACATGAATTTTCAAATTTGGCAGGAGATGACTGGCATGGACATGCAAGCATCCTTCCTGCATCTGTACCTACTTTCTATATCATCTAGATACCCAACAAGAGTGTCCTTGGCTTGAATAGCATAGTTACCGATGAAGAAAACAAGGATCTCCTACCTCAAATCAATGGGTGTTAGCAGAGGTCAATAAAAGTCTATGGGAGTTACTCCAAAGTTTTCAGCCGCCTGCTCATGAAGAATGAACCTCAAAATCGACCTAAATGACTTCTGTGAGTAATTTTATGGTTGTTCTCCATGTTTACTCATCATTTCCAACCTATCTAACATTAGAAAAAAAAAGTAAAAAATTGGGCGGCACCACGGCTCCATGAGGGTACAATGGGTTAAAGGATCTAAGCTATGATGAAAGACTAGAAAACCGAACCTACCAATGTTACAAGTGAGAATGAAAAGAGGAGACATGATAATGCTATATAAATACAACTCAGGGAAAGAGAAAATAAACATCAATGAGTATATAACCTATGAGGAGGCATCAAAAAGAGAGAGAGAGAGAGAGAGAGAAAGAGAGAGGGGACAAAGACGTCGTCTCTCTCTTTTTTTCCGTAAGGAATTTCAGTTTCCCAAATAGGGCAATTGATCAGTGGAATGCACTACCAAAATACAGAGTACAGTACGAACTTGACTTATTCCTGTAAAGATACAATTAGGTAAGATTGGATGATGGATGGATGGATGAAATAAAAATGTAGGGAGGCACTTGAATTTGAAACAGAGCATGGGATAAAGTAAGAAAAAGATATACTGAAAAAGCTTGGAAAGAGTACAAAGAAGTAAGCATGAATACGTATGTAAAGGTAAGAATACTATATGTAAAGGTAAGAAGATGGCTCAATCCGATTGGAGCACCTTAATTACCCACTAAACCACCGGGCACCATAGTTTGGTTCCATGGTTACCATCCAGCATAGTAAATGGTTTCCTGGTGTACAAGAAACCATTTGGCTTGTCACTCAGTGCAGAGTCGCCCACAGACAGAAGGAAGAAGAAAGAAAGAAGGGAAGAAAAACAGAAGGGGAAGGAATAAAGGAAAGGGCAGCCACCTAAGACCAACACATCGAGTGAGTGGATGGTGGGTGCCCAGAAAGGCCAGAAAGGGCACTCTGGGAAAATTTGGGGAGTTCACCATACCAATTAGCCATACAACACAAGTTTCAATGATGCAATTTGCACATTTTCATTTGTTCTGTAAAATTCCCAGACACACTCGCCATGCAAATTCAGAGTCTAATGTACTTAAAAATTAACAATAAAAAAGGACATTAATTACATGTTGTAATAAAGACTTGCTGTACTGTACATCATCTACATTCACAGGGAGTACAAACAAATACTGCACCAACCAGTATGTAGCCAGTAATTACACCACTGTCGTCTGCTGTGATAGGCGCAGCACTGAGCTTCCTCATTCTCATGGTGGGGGAACATTAGGTCTATTCCTCCAGAGTGTAGGTCGAGCGGCGTGCCCAGAATGTGGCTGTAAAGGAAATACTGTACTGTATCAACTGATGTTAAGGTAGGGAGTGAATGAAACATGAGAAGTGTAAGAATTAAAAACATGTACACACAAAGACACATAAGGCACGTGAGGGACCACACCCTGATGAAGTGCACCCACAGTGTTGAGACTCAAACAGTGTGCTCATCTCTGGACCAAAGTAAGGCAGTTTTTGCACAGGTCATCTATGATTGGTCGCCTTGACCCATGACGTCACATGGGCACCATTCGCCAAGACAACAGTGTGTTTTGAGCAGCCAGTGTGAATTACAGCCTGCTTTATTTTATACATTTTATGAGGTTATAGTACTTTTCACTGTGTGGTGTGTATGGGTGTTTTGCAAAGACATCCTACGGTCATTATCTGACAGGTTTCATATGCCAAATGAAAAAAATAACCATGCTAAAGTGCAAACATTTGTGTGAACAGAGGGGCTAAGTTGCTTCCCACAGCCATGTCTATGAAAGTTTTTTCAGTTCAGAAAAATATGCAAGAGATTTGCAAAGCCACCTGCAAAGGACACCACCACCAATTAAAAAAAAAAAAAAAAAAAAAGTTGCCAAACCCTGGAGTAGTTCAGGATCAAAGTCTGCCAGCAAAACAACAAGGGAGTAAGTAGGGAGTGAATGGATTTACAGTGAAATGTAATCGACTAACAAGATTAATTATTAGGGAATTTACCTTCAGTTATGAACATCAAATGGTCACGTAACATAGCAATAGGATTGTCTTGTCTCTACACAAAGTATTATCACCAAGATACTATAGAGTGTTTGTGATAGGCTAAATGAATGTCTGTGAACCCACTCATTTCAAACGTAATTCTAAAGCATTATCCTTGCATCATGACTATATTTTCATTTAGCACAACACATAATTTCATGATGACGTTGCGACACTCACTGCAAATTGCGTCAAGTGGTCTGATATTACGAAACAATCGCTCAGTGGAACAAAATATTGCTGCCGACCTAGCCTACATGTATAGAGGTAATTCTTTTAATCACTTTAAATTATTACACACCCTTGAAATTCCGATGGAGAAAAATGAAATATTGGTACCGGTAAGCTACAGAGTGAGTGAGTGAGAGAGAGAGAGAGAAGCATTCCTCTGGGATTTCGGCAAGGTGAAATAGGAATAGCCTCTCTCTCTCTCTCTAAGTTAATATAGAATTGATATAAGGTGATACTGGTGATGACGATGGTGGTGGTGATTGAGAGAGTCACCCTGGTGACGTAGAAATAATGGAAAATAGGAGGAATCATATTCTGGGGGAGCAATAAGCTGCGCATGAGCACACTGTTTGAGACTCTACACTGTGAGTGCACCATTGTGGGAACTGGCCCCCACACATGCATTCATAAATGCATGCATGCACACATGCACGCACACACCAAAAGCTCCTGGGTCCTGTGCAAGAGTTTTTCCTAACGCAACATGTAAGGGAAAGCACCAGAAAAAGAGGACTCGATGTGCCCTCAATGCTAGATCTCATATTTACTAGGCAAGAAAACGATATTGACAATTTAATATATCACCCTCCATTCGGCAAAAGCGACCATGCAGTAATAAATTGCAATTTCAGGATTGCATATGACATAGATAACAGCAATGAAAGTTACAAAAAGAGCCTAAACTATAAAAAGGGAAAGTATCATGACCTAAAGAAGTACTTCTTTGAAACTGCTTGGGAAAAGGAGCTTAGAGCACATGATTTAAATGCAATATTTGAAAAATTCTGTGAACTTCATGAAATAGGAGGCCAGAAGTACATCCCACAACACAAAGAAGCAGAAAATAAAATAAAGAAATGGTTCAATACAAAATGTAAAAAATCAAAAGAAAAAAAAAAGATTTGTCATGGAATAGATACAGAAGACACAATAGTGAAAGGGCATATAATAATTACAAACAGGCAAGAAATGATTATACAAGAATAAGGAGGGAAGGCCAAAAACAGTTTGAGAGGATATCATAAATAAAAGTAGTGATCAACCAAAGCTATTTTACAGCTACATCAGAAGCAAAACCAAAGTAAAAGATAAAATACAATCCATTATGGATAATGGAATCACCTATACACAAGAAAAGGATATTTGTGAAGCACTAAACAAGAATTTCCAATCAGTTTTTACAGAGGAAAAAAATTTTGAGAGGGATTATGTGGAACATGCATGCCCACACATACTACCAGATATACAAACATCAGAAAAGGAAATACAGGAGGAGCTAAGTAAATTAGACAAAGGAAAAGCAAATGGTCCTGATGAAATTTCATGTTGGGTGCTACGTGATGTGCAAAGGAGTTAAGTAAACCATTATCTTTAAATTTCAAGAAATCCTTGAGTCAAGGTAAACTACCTGATATTTGGAAGAAAGCAAACATTGTTCCCTTATTCAAGAAAGAGAATAGACAAAATCCACTTAACTACCGACCAGTATCACTAACCAGTGTTGTAAGCAAGGTATTAGAAAAGCTTATAAGAAAAGCTTGGGTAAATCACCTAGAAGAACACAGTATGATAACAGAAAGACAGTTTGGTTTCAGAAGAGGAAAATCATGTGTTACTAATCTGTTGAGCTACTATGACAGAGTAACAGACACATTACAGGAAAGAGAAGGATGGGTGGACAGTATCTATTTAGATTTCAAGAAAGCATTTGATACAGTACCACACCAAAGACTTTTATGGAAACTGTACCATCAAGGAGGAATTCAAGGCAATCTGTATTGTTGGATAAAAGATTTTCTCATGAAAAGAAAAATGAGAACAGTACTGAGGGGAAACTACTCATCATGGAAGGAAGTGACTAGTGGAGTACCACAGGGCTCAGTGCTGGCACCAATCATGTTTTTAGTGTATACAAATGATATAGACAGTAACACTGGAAATGAAAGCTACCTAAATATGTTTGCAGATGATGCAAAAATACAAAGGAGAATTACTAACACAGACTCTTGTAAAGAGCTACAAGAAGAATTAAATAAACTTCATGAATGGAGTAATACATGGCAAATGGAATTCAATGTGGACAAGTGTCATGTAATCAAGTTTGGTAAAAGTGGAAAAAGACCTGATTGGGATTATACATTAGGAAATTAAACCCTACACACATCAGAAAGAGAGAAGGACCTAGGTGTAATTGTCAATAACAGACTATCTCCGGCTGACCACATCAGTGAGAAGGTACGGAACATGTATACACTGCTTGCCAATATGAGAATAGCGTTTACATACATTAATGAAGAACATGCTAAGAAAGATAATAACATCATTCATCAGACCAACCCTGGAGTATGCATCAGTAGTCTGGAGTCCTCATCTCAAAAAACACATAGACAAGATTGAAAAAGTTCAAAGGGCCGCTACAAGATGGGTACCAAGCTTAAGGGATCTAAGCTACGAAGAAAGACTAAATAAATTGAATCTACCAATACTACAGGAGAGAAGGAAAAGAGGTGACATGATTATGCTATATAAATGCATATCAGGGAAGGAGAAAATAGGCATAAATGATTACTTAACATAAGGGGAAGCATCAGCAAGAGGGCACTGCAAAAAACTGCATAAAAAGGGAGGTGATAAAGACATAAGGAAATTTAGTTTCCAAAATAGAGTAATTGATCAGCGGAATGCACTACCGAATGAAATAGTGTGTGCCAAAACAATTCACAAATTTAAGGATATGTACGATAAATATGGTTTAATACACGGGACAGTACGAGCTTGACTCCTTCCTGTAAAGATACAATTAGGTAAGAACACACACACACACACACACACACACAGCAGTGAAAAACAGCTTAATGTGGATAGTGTGGAACTGGGAGATGGTATGTCTGAAGTGATAAACATGGTAACAGAAACTAGAGGGAAAGGCAAAAGAGACATCACAGCAGCATATGTCTCCCCCAAGACAAGGGCACAGACTGAGAAGGAATATCAGGAGATGTTGTCAGACATGGTTAGATACCTATAGAAAGCGACTGAGAAAAACAACAACATAATCCTGATGGGTGACTTTAATTGTAAACAGGCAAACTGGGAGAAGTGGGACTCAGGATGTAGTGAAGATTCATGGGACAGTTAACTGTTCAATATAGCAATGGACAATGTAATGACCCAGTGGGTCAAAGAAGAGACAAGATTCAGAGGTACTGACACACCAATAAGACTAGATTCAATTCTAACCAAAGAACCTAATGTGAATGAATCTCTGAAATATTTATGTCCTATAGGAAAAAGTGATCAGGTAGTGAAAGAGTTTCAAGTAATAGAAGGAAATGAGGAGACACGAGATGAGCTATACTGGCATGGATGATACAACTTTCGAAAAGCAAACTTTACAGGATTCAGAAAATTTTTCAAAGAAGCGGATTGGCGAGACTTCAGGGAAACAAGAGAGATACAGAAGAAGTGGGATATCTCTCTAGACTTCTATAATATGTGGTGTGGAAAAGCACGTGCCAAAAGTTAGTGGGAAAGAGAACTGCAGAAATGACTGGTTCAACTAAAGGCGTGTGACAGCAAAAAAAAGAAAGGGATAAGGCATGGAACAAATGGAGAAAAGAGGTAATGACAGAACAAAGGAAGAATATGAAAGAACTAGAAATGAATATACAAGAATATGTAGAAACAAGAAAGGAACTTTGAAAACGGTATAATTGACAAATGTAAGGAAGATCCTGAATTGTTTTACAAGGTTTGTTAATGGCAAATTGAAACAAAAGGAAGGAATCAGTAAGTTGAAATTAGAAGAAAATGTCTATAAAAATGCAGCTAGGCACACTGACATAATGAAAAAATACTTCCAATCAGTCTTCACTAAAGAAAATGATTTTGTGGAGGAGGAGGAAGTGACTAGAAATGCAGTGTTAAAAGATGTAAAAGCTGAGGTGCAAGAAGTATACATCTAGAAACTCAAGATGTGAGGAAGGCCCCAGGACCAGATGGGATCTCTAACCGGATACTAAAGGAATGCAGAGAAAAACTGGCGGATAAGATTCACCGTTTAGTTGTTTGTTCTCTTGAAGAAGGGAAAGTGCCTCGGGAATGGAAGAGGGCCAATGTGGTACCAATTTATAAAGGGAGGGAACAAGGAAGTACCCCTGAATTACAGACCAGAGTCCCTGACCAGCATGGCTGCAACACTGTGCGAGAGAATCCTGAAAGACAGATGGAGAAAATATCCGGAGGATATGGACATTTTGGCAAAAAGTCAGTTGAAATTCAGTGGAAGGTCGTGTATTTCCAACTTGTTGAGCTAATACTCAAGGGCAATAGACGTGCTACAGGAGGGAGACAGTTGGGTGGATTGTGTGTATTTAGATTTGGAGAAAGCCTCTGACAAGGTACCCCACGAGCGACTAATGTGGAAACTAAAACACATAGGAGGACTGAGAGGGAACCTCTTAGAGTGGATGAGAGATTTCTTGAGAGACACACAAATAAGGACAGTAATAAATGACAGCTGTCTGGATAGAGGGAAGTAACAAGTGAAGTCCCATAGGGCTCAGTGTTAGCACCAGTAATGTTCCTGATTTATGTAAATGATATCATTGATGGAATGAACAGTTATGCAAGTCTGTTTGCTGATGATGCAGAGATCCAGAGGAAAGTAGAAGTTGAAAAAGACTGTAAAATGCTGCAGGAGGACCTGGATAGGATTCATGACTGCAGCCAGACATGGGAAATGAAATTCAATGCAAAAAGATATTGGAAATGGAAGAGACCATCACTGAAGTATTTGATGGGTAATGAACTAATCACAAAAGCGAGAGAAGAGAAGGACTTAGGAGTGCTGGTCCAGGATACTTTGTCATCTGAAAAACACATTAACAAGATGGTTAGAGAGACGTATAATCTCTTAACTAACATAAATGTAACCTTTAATTACATGGATGAGGAGATGATGAAAAAAATTGATAGTGGCCATGATCTGCCCCAGGTTGGAATGTGTGGCAGTAGCATAGTCCCCAGTGAAAAGAAAGATATAAACTAGATCAAGGGAATACAAAGAACAGCAACCAAGATGGTCCCTGGCCAGGCAGATCTGTCATACAGGGAAAGGCTAGAAAAGTAAGATCTGCCTTCCTTAGAAGAGAGAGAGAGAGAGAGAGAAAGAGAGAGTGGTGACATGACTGCAGTGTTCAGGGCCATGATGGGAGTAGAGAAAACTGACAGAGAAGGTCTGTTTGTATAGGATGGGAGAGTAACAAGGACACGAAATGAAACTAAAAAAGCCAAGTTGCCTGAAGGATATCAAGAAATATAGTTTTCCATATAGATGCACAGACCTGTTGAACTGCCTGGAAAAAGAGATCATCCAGTCTAAAAACTTAAACGAGTTCAAAGCAAACTCTGACTTATCAAGCAACAGAGAGAGGACCCCACGAGCATAGCTCCTGTATATCACAACTAGGTAAACACAATTAGGTAAATACAACTAGGTGAATACACACACACACACACACAGCCTTACCTAGCCATAGCTGAACACTCGATATGCCAACCTGGCCTGCCACGCCCCCATGGACTTTCCCAGTATGGCTCATCAGGCTTCGCACCTTTCCAAAGTGCAAAATCTCTCCGAGATTTTTTGAGACCAGCTTCAGCAAGTGTGTCAAGAGGGGCAAGAGGACCAAACTTGCCATAGTCACCATATGCAACGGTATCAAAGTAAACTGAACCTGAAGGACACAGTGGTTAATAATTATTATCATTCAAATATGGCACGAATGTAGATGATAACAATATTTCCACACACATTAACATACAGAAAGTGCATCTCATATGTGATTGGTATACAGTGGGTCTTCCATATACGAAAGGGATAGGGACCAAAAAAAACTTTTGTAATTCGAAATTTCGTATATCGGAACAATTTTCCCCATTGAAATACAGTAGGCTCGCACAGTGCGCGAGAGACTGGGCGGTCCACGACCTCGCGCACTGGGAATACATAATCTTATGGAAATAATTACATATGGGCGGTACCCCCCCATACCTGGACATTTTTTGGCCCTTAGAGACATAATAAAGCTCATATTTTTCAGACATTGTACTAAAGCTAAAGCTACAATAACAAAAATATGGGTAGTCACCTTAACAACAGTAGACAACAGGCCTGATGACCTTAAATAACAGGGGTTCCGGGGCACGGCAACACTTACAGCGTCGCACTCCCCACCACACCTCCCACCGCACCAACACTTCCCTCCACATACTCCTCTTGAGCACCTTCCCCAGGAGCATCAAAGTCACTCACTTCGGCCATAAAGTCTTCAAAGTCCAATGCTGACACTTCTGACATTGCATCCTCTTCATCCTCAACAGGAACAGGAGCAGACGATGTCGCTGGTTCCGCAATTTCACCAACTTGAGCCTGTTGTGTGTAGCTTGTTATGAGCGTCTGTCTTCTCCTATTTATTTCTTCCCTGTGCCTGCCTGTGTAGAAACAGAAGAGTTTGTCGATACCAACCAGAAGTTCCTCCGTTCTTAGGTTGCTCACTTCCTGTTCCTTCACCTCTTCCTTGAGCCTATCCACGGCAGCAAGGATCTTGCTAATGTTTAACATACACAGCTCAGTCCTGCCTTCCATCACACTAGGCTGCTCAACTTGACTCTGCCTGGCGTCGGGCTCTGCGTCAGTCTCATCTATCCGTTGCAACACTTCCTCAGGAGGCTGTTCCTCATTAGCAGTGTGCACTTCTTGTATGTCCGCCAATGTAACGTTCTTGAAATCTGGTACAGCTTGTGCTGCTGTCAGTGTTGCTGCCTCAGCCTCGGCCAGTGGTTGAATGGCCGTCTCCTGGGTCGTGCATAAGTGAGGCATGAGCATTCGCCACGCATGGTTCACTGTTGCAGGTGCAATCTGGTGCCAGGCTTGTAGGAGAAATTCAACTGCATCCTTCACTGTAAAAATGCCTCAACAGTCATGGCATCTGTGGCAGGTCGGGATACAGGTGCTGGTGGAGATGGAACGGGAGCAGATGCCTCATCAAGGTCTTCATCGTGATCTTCTTGTAGGGCATGAAGCTCCTCTTGTGTGTCGGTCTTCCTGCGTAGGTAGTCGTACACTTGTTTATGGTGGAAGTGCTTCACAGTGGCGATTAGTTCTTGATCCAGTGGCTGCACTAGTGACGTCGTGCAGGGCGGCAGAAACACAACACGACAATCCTTATGCAGATCTTCAAGGTATGGAGGGTGACTTGGTGCATTATCAAGCACAAGGAGCATCTTAGATGGAATGCCCAGTTCCCGACACTTGGCCCTGGCATCAGGGACACACCGGCTCATTAACCAGTCTGCCATAATGTTCCCGGTCATCCAACCATTTGCGGACTTGTACCAATACACGCCACTTGCGTCCATGTTCGTGAGGTTTTTGTAGCACCTTGGGTGTGAAGCTGTGTGTACAACAACTGGCCTCATCATGTGGCTCCCAGACAGGTTTACAGCGAACATTACCTTCATCTTACACTTCTGGAGCTTGCGACCAGGGGCTTGTTTCTGTCTTTTAGCAATGTAAGTTGATTTGGGCATGGTCTTGTAGTATAATGACGTTTCATCGATGTTGTAGATCTGGTCCTTGGTGTACTGTCCCTCTTCAATAATCGCTCTAAATATCGCAGGATAGTCTCTCGCGGCCAGCTTGTTGGCAAAGGCACGTTCACCAGACACTTTCACGTAACGGAGTTCCTTGTGCTTGAGAAAACGGTCCAGCCATCCAACTGACGCCCTGAAAGGTTTTTCCACTTTTAACCTGCGAGATGCTGCCTTGTAAAAGAGCTAGGCTTGGTTCCGAATAAATCTTCCATTCAGTGGAACACCTTCCTTTTCCTTCCTCATTATGAGGGTGGCAAGATAGCGCTCCATTAGTATCACAGCACAATTTCCCACCCGCGAATGGCCATCTAGGTCAGAGGCACCGTACGTCTTCACTACAGCCTTTATGGCTTCACAGTTCTTCCACACAGTTCTCACTGTAGAGTCAGCCAGTCCCAGGGCTCTCCCGATGGCAGTGTTTCCTTGACCCTCCTCCTTCATCTTAATGATCTTTAACTTGGTGGTGTGCATCAGAAGTTTCTTAACTCTTGGGGTTGGAGCCATGGTGCGGCGAAGTACAGGCAAGGATGGAGCAGCACAAAAAACACCACACGTTGTACACGACAGGTTAGCTGTAGAGAGCGGATCCGCACAGTGCACGAGCCAGGACTGTTGTGGCCCACTCCCTTGTACCCCAAGCTGCGCAGTAGAATGCCCGGGAATTTCTGCGCATCAACATTACGACCCATGACACACTGTGTGAGGGGTGGTCGCGCACTAATAGAAAATGGCATTTTTGAGCCACTCCTTGCCTCTGCCTCGCGTTCTGTGCAGTAAACTCGCGCATTCAAGGGTTTTTGGTTATTATTTTTGGTCACTCGCGCACAATGCGAATCGCGCACTGTGCGAACCTACTGTATACATATACATGGGGGGATGCATCCCAGGACCCCCTTGGACCCCCCACCTAAACTTTACCTCCCTCCCCATTTTGAAGTAAGCAATACCTGTATACAACTGTAGAGAAGGAGGTGGCCATATTCTTGTACATCTCCTTTTTCTTCGTCACAGTCCCAACAGTGGAAGCTGCAAGGCCTAAAGCACGCCCAATCTCTGAGACTCCCTGACCCTCTTCATGGGGTCTTATAATTTCCAATTTCCTTTCCAGAATTAGAGTACGGTGTTGCTGCTTCTTTGCAGAAGGCTCCCCCAATGCTGGAGATGATGCAGGGTGCTTGGGAGGCATGGCAAAACAATACGAAAAGGTGAAGAGCTCTGAAAATATCCTCACGTACAGTGAAGCTGTGAGGAGAGGAGGGATGTGGACTCAACTGAGAAGCGTGCGAAAATTTGTTTACCAAAGAGGGGTTAGTTCGTTTTCTCTCAGCAAGCGAGCTGTGCATCGCGCCCATTTTGAATTTTTCGTACAGTGTTCCATTAAAGCCTTCATAGCTGTCGGCCTTGAACAACACTTTACTGTTTCGGTGTCAGTGGCATTGAGTTAGGGCGTCCTATAAAAAACTGAGAACAATTATGGGAAGGGAACGAAGGTCACTGGTGTGTTTACCCCAAGCAGTCAGGCGTTCTCTTCACTCCAGATGTATTCATCGATGTTTACAAGCTTATGTTACATGCACCCTAATTTTGAGTAAGTTTCTTTCAGCAAAAGAACATAATTTACCACCCTCAAAATAGTAAAAAAAATATAGAAGACAAACTAGAGGAATATGAACTGAAATGGTAATGTCTTTCGGCTGTATGCTTACACGAAAGATTATGACTTTTACAATTTTAAGGGACGATATGGAACAAAAATGTTTGCTAATCAGAAAAAAAAATTACTCTTTCCTCCCACATATTCTCGTAGGTTAGAATTCAGCTCCACATTCTTCATTCGGTATCGCTCTTCCCGATAATATTAAGGACCAACTGAGCCCAGTTATTTCTGCTCCTTAGTGTACATTTACTGCTCATTCTTTTGTTTGTTCTCATGTGTATGTGTGAAAGAGAGAGGACTGATACAAGCAATAATGTATTCCATTATCGCTCTCGTAGCTGCTGGCCTTGAACAACGCTTTACTGTACTGGTGTCAGTGATGTTGAGTTAGGATGAGCTATAAAAAAACTGCGAGTAATTATGGGAGGGGATCAAAGGTCACTGGTGTGTTTACACAACCCTACTCCATCCCAAGCAGTGAAGGCGTTCACAGTTCACTTCATCCCAAATGTTTTCGCTGATGTTTACATGCTAATGTAACACGCATCCTAATTTTATTAATTCGTACATGAATCACAGCAAATCACAGGATGGGTTTAGGGAAAAAAAAATAATAATAATGAAAAAGCCAGATGTGCCAGACTTTTCAGATTTGTAAGAAAAAGAAATTGATTTTAGAACCTTGAAAAAATGGACCTGAGGCCAACCACTGGAGCACGCAATTTTCTGAATCCACAGCCACTGAGGGGGCTAAACATATGCTTTACTTTAAGCAGTAAAAGCACCTTACCACATCAGTTCTTCCTGATAGTCTGTTATATTTTTCAGATTACTTCTGGGTTGGTAAATACAATAAACGTTTCTTGTTAAATCTGTTTCCCCGTCGTTTTTAGCTGTTCTGGTGTGACAATTCTTGTTTATTTCATTAACATAATGACGGAAAGGATTGTTCTTCCCTAAGTGTTTAACTAAACCTGGCCTAACCGAGCTTATTTGTACCTAATAATTTAACCTGGCCTAACCGAAATTATCTGTACCTAATAATTTAACCTGGCCTAACTGAGCTTATCTGTAACTAATAATTTAACCTGGCCTAACCGAGCTTATCTGTACCTTATAATTTAACCTAACCTAACCTACAGTTGGGAAATTGGGAAACAATATCCACCTTCGAGCACATTCAGTTTCTTCCACTGTGCTGGAAACGATCGTTGGGGAAAGTGACGATAATAACACGGAGGAAATTTTTCAGCAAGAAAAAGTAATTTGCCAAACTGAAAGTTGTCAGAAAATTACAGAAACAAGCTGGAGGATTATGAATTGAATTGGTAAAGTCTTTCTGCTGCTTCAAGTGTACAGTGAAAAACACAAGTATCTTCCCAAAGTCTGACGAATATAGGGTGGAAAAATCGAACCATTTGAAACACACACTAGTAGAAACAGGGTTTTCATTGTATTTCGCCTGGTGTAAATTTTCTTCACACAGAGCTGGGAAGATAGTTGTCTTTCACTGTACATTTACGGTAAATAAATCAATCTAACAATACTTGTGTTTTGTTTCCGCCGGATTAATAGCAATTTCAGACTATTCAGGCACCTCTTCACACTATATAGTTTGGATAGTGGGGCTATCTCTGTATTTCCTTTCGTACTGATTTTCGTATCATCGAGACATATTTTCGTGTTGTGGAATTTATCCTATATTAATCGCTTTCGTACCATCGAAAATTCGTACTTCGGGTTTTCGTATTTTGAAGACTCACTGTATAAGGGATTTAAAAATTTCCACACACCCTGCTGCTAATTAAACTTACATGAAACAAATATGATAAGTATTACAAAATTACCACACTGATGCAAGGCAAAAGCTCACATGTAACAAGTATGCAGCAGATTACAAAATTTTCATATGTCTGCAATCATCATCATCAGCATCCGGACCTCCTTTCCCACCCTAGAGCAGGGTGTGGAATAGCAACGTCCAGAGAGCACAAAATTGCCCAATCCAATAGGCCACACTTCAATTCACTCACCATTCAAGCCCCCAGACTCCTGGCTCTATGTGATAGGCCAAAAACATTCACCATGTATTGCAGCTAACATATCCGATACAGAGTCAATCCGGATGCTGTCACGTTAAAAATGGGGGCCAAATCCCTGATCATGTGCTTCTCATAATATTCATCCAGCTGGCTCGATCTCATGTCAGTCCCCTTGCCTCACCAACTTCCAAACCTCTCTTCCTCACACACTCATCCACCATGTCCCTCCACTTTTGCCTTGGCCTCCCTCGCCTCCTCCCTCCTTCAAATTATTATTATTATTACTATTTTTTTTTTTTATGTGAGGAAGAAGGAACCAAAGGCAATGAGCCCGCAAAACTGTTCCTTCCAAGAGAAAAGCAAAATACAATAGAGAGCCAAATTCAAGATCTGATCATTTCGAGATGCCTGGACACACTGCGTTTGAAAGACTGGAGATCATAGGAAGCAGGAAATACACACAGAGGGAGATAGTTCCAAAGTTGACCTGTTGCATAAATGAAGGACTGGGAGTAACGGTTAACTCTTGCACTAGAGAGCTGGACAGAAAAGGGATGAGAGTTTGCTGCTAGATGGGTGCTACGTGCCCATCGTAGAGGTGGAGGAATGCATGCAGACAGTTCAGAGGAGCAGTGACCATTGAAGTAGTGACAGAAAAGAGATAAAGATGCAACAGTGCGGCGAAGAGACAGAGGTTGAAGGGAGTCAGTAAGAGGAGGAGACTTAATGAGACGAAAAGCCTTTGACTCCACCCTATTGAGAAGAGCTGTATGTGGGGAGCCTCCCCACACATGAGAGTTGTACTCCACACAGGGGCGGATAAAACCCCTGTATAGAGTCAACAATTGTGCAGGGGTAAAGAAGGAACGGAGTCGGCTTAGCACACCCAATCTCTTGGAAGCAGATTTTACAAGAGATGTAATATGATCTTTCCAAGATAAGTCCCAAGTACTGTAAATGAAACCCCAAGCATGTTCAACGATGATGCAGGATTAAGCTGAACATTATTAAACATTAGTGGGTATACCTGTGGAAGATTTTGTCGGGTTGATAGGTGAAAAAACTGAGTCTTTGACGCATTAAAAACAACCAGATTATTTTTACCCCAGTCAGAGATACGAGCCAAGTCAGACATTAGGTGTGCCATAGCCTCATCCCTTGTTTGTTGAAGTAACTGCTGAGATGGACGTTGTGGGAATCGAATGGAAAGGTGAAGGGTGGAGCCATCAGGTTATGAGTGGATAGGGTTAGATGTACAACTTAGAAGGTCATTGATGACTAAAAAGGAAGAGGGTTGCTGATAGGACAGAGCCCTGAGGAACACCACTGTTAATAGATCTAGGAGAAGAACGATGGCCGTCTACAACAGCGGCTATAGAACGACCAGAAAGGAAGCTAGAGATGAAGGCACAGATAGAAGGACAGAAACCGTAAGAGGGCAGTTTGGAAATTAGATTTATGCCAGACTCGATCGAAAGCCTTTGAGATGTCAAGTGCAATGGCAAAGCTTTCGCCAAAGTCCCGAAAGGAGGATGACCAGGAGTCTGAAAGGTAGGTGAGAAGATCATCTGTGGAGCGTCCCTGACGGAACCCATACTGACGATCAGAAAGAAGGTTGTGATAGGAAAGATGCTTTAAAATTTTTCTATTAAGAACAGACTCAAAAACTTTTGAGATACAGGATGTTAAAGCAATTGGACGATAATTAGAGGGTTGGGAATGGTCACCCTTCTTTGGGACTGGCTGAATGAGAGCAAACTTCCAGCAAGAAGGAAAGGCACAAGTTGATAGACAAAGGCGAAAGAGTTTGCCTAGGCAGGGTGTAAGCACAGAAGCACAGTTCTTGAGAACAACAGGAGGGACTCCATCAGGCCCATATGCCTTATTAGTATTGAGGCATGTGATGGCAGAAAATACATCAGCTGAAGAAATTTTAATGTCAGCCATGAGGAAGTCAGAGGGGGGAAGTGATGGAGGAACAGCACCGGAATCGTCTAAGGTGGAATTGGAGGAGAAAGTCTGAGCGAAGAGATCTGCTTTATCAGTAGATGAAATAGCTACAGAGCCATTAGAGTAGAAAAGAGAAGGGAAGGATGATGAGGTAAAGTTGTTAGAAAGGTTTTTGGCAAGGTGCCAGAAGGAGCGGGAAGAATTTGAGTTAGAGAGTTGAGAGCATTTAGTACGGATGAAATTATTTTTAGCAGAGCGAAGAACAGACCTAGCACAATTCTGGGCAGAAACGTATAAAAAATGTGATTCAGGGGTGGGTTGGCTCTGGTATCTTTTATAGGCCCTCTCCCTGTTGTGGACAGCATTAAAACAAGCGTGATTAAACCAAGGCTTTCGTGCATTAGTCAAAGGATATGAGAATGGAATGTATGCTTCCATGCCCGAGAGAATAACCTCCGTAATGCGCAAGGCACACCCAGATGGCTCCCAGCCATGGAAGCAATAATCATTCCAGGGAAAATCAAAGGAGTATATACTGCCTGAGGGCCTCCCAATCCGCAGCTCCAAAGTACCACAGACGATGTTTCTTTGTAGGGTCTGCAGGCCGTACCGGAGCGATAGGACAGGTTAATTTGATAAGGTTGTGATCGGAGGAGCCCAATGGAGAGAAAAGATTAACAGTGTAAGCAGAAGGATTAGTTGTAGGGAATAGGTCAAGTATGTCGGAGCTCTCTCAAAGGCAGTCAGGGATACAGGTAGGATGCTGTACAAGCTGCTCTAGGTCATTAAGGATAGAAAAGGTGTAGGCTTGTTCACCAGGTGGATCAGTGAATGGAGAGGAGAGTCAAAGGTGGTGGTGAACATTGAAATCTCCTAGAATGGAGATTTTAGAGAAAGGAGAATTGGATAAAATGTGTTCCACTGTAGAAGTAAGATAGTCAGATATACCTTTTCAGCACTCTATTGTTATCCATTCTCTCAACATGACCATATCATCTCAGTACACTCTCTTTGATTCTGATATCCACAGACTTCCTCACTCCACATCTTTCGCAAACCACATCATTTTGTATCCTATCCACTCTCTGTACTCCCCATACGATAAAGTCAATCTGGATGCTGTCACGTTAAAAAGGGGTGCCAAATCCCTAATCATGAGCTTCTCCTCACAATATTCATCCAGCTTGCTCGATCTCTTATCAGTCGCCTCGCCTCACCGACTTCCAAACCTCTCTTCCTCACACACTCAATCCACCATATTCCCTCCACTTTCTCCTTGGCCTACCTCGCCTCCTACCTCCTTCAGATTTGCTCAGATTTACCTTTTTCTCCACTCTATTGTTATCCATTCTCTCCACATGACTATAACATCTAAGTACACTCTCTTCAATTCTGGTGTCCACCAACTTCCTCACTCCACATCTTTCACGAATCACATTATTTCATATCCTATCCACTCTCTGTACTCTGCATACATGCCTCAGCAGTCCCATCTCCACTGCTCTTACTCTTGACTTTCCATTTTCATGTCACATCATAGTCTCACATCCATATGTTAAAGTTGGCACTAACACTCCATGTAAGCCAAATGCAGCTGCAACACTCAAGCCATTATTTCTTATCAAGGCCTTCATGGCACCAGCTACTTTCCTTCCTTGTGTCACTCAACTTTCCACTTCTTTTGCACATTTTCCTCTCTTTTCTATCACTGTACCCAGGTATTTGAGCTCTCTCACCGATTCCAGTCTCTCTCCATTCACTGTAACATCACACTGGGAGTCACCTTCTCTCTCAATAACCATCACTTTACTCTTTTCTGCATTTGCCCTCAAGGCACGACACACACAGACATCAGCAAAACTCTGCACTAGTATACCAAGTTCTTGTCCAGTATTTGCAAGTAGTACTGCATCATCAGCATACAACAAATTTGAGATATTCCATACATCACCATCCATTACCGTCACACCCCTCTTCATTACTCGTGTTTTTACTTCTCTAACCACCCCATCCATATATATACTGAACAACCATGGGGACATCACAGAGCCTTGTTGCAAGCCCACACCGATCATGAACCATTCACTTAGATGCCCATTAACCCTTACACATGCTTCACTACCATCATAAAAACTCTTGATGGAACCTAGCAGCTTACCATCTACACTGTACATGGGCAAAACCTTCCACAATCTTTCTCTGGCTACTTTGTTGTATGCTTTTTCCATATCCATGAATGCCATAAACACTTTATAGTCCTTCTCACAAGTTTTTCCCACTATCTGTCTCACTTTAAATGTTTCATCCACACATCATCTGCCACTCCTAAAGCCACTCTGTTTGTCAGTCACTAGGACTTCTGATGTCTCTCTTCTATCTATCTATCTATTGCCAGATGCCTCAATCCTGTTCGGGGTGGCCACAATCAAATCGCCTCCATGTCGCCCTGTCCCCCGCCGTTTCACTGCCCTGCTCCCAACTCACACCCCCCTCTCTTATATACCTCTCCACCCCATCCCTCCATCTCATCCTCGGCCTCCCCCTCCCTCTTTCCCCCTCCACTTCACTCATACACTCTCTTCATCAGTCTTTCACTCTCCATCCTCTCCACATGGCCGAACCACCTCAGTGAGTTCCTCCTAACGTTTCCTATCACGTCCACATCCACACCACAACGTTCCTTTATATCCTCATTTGTCAGCCTCTCTCTCCATGTGACTCCACAGACTCCTCTTAAATAACTCATTTCCACTGCTCTCACTCTTGACTTGTGTCCTTCCAGCAATGTCCAAGCTTCACTTCCATAGGTTAGAGTTGGTATCACAATACAGTACTGTCATGTGGTAACTTTTTCACTTCCATGCTCACTTCCCTGCTTCTTATCACTGCTTTCAAGAAACCAGCAACCTTTCTTCCCTGCTGTACCCTTTCAAGCACTTCACCCTCCAAACCTCCATCCTTACTCATCACACTACCCAAGCACTTAAACGTACTCACATTTTCGAATTCCCCACCATCCAACCTTGCTGTACATTCACTGACTTCACCTCTCTCAAAGACCATCACTTTACTCTTCTCTACATTCACCTTTAGATTCTCTCTTACTTTATAATAATTCTTCCATATACCTTCCCTACAACACTCAATAAACTTATGCCACAATAATTCTTGAACTCACTTCACTCACCTTTATTTCTGCACAGGGGTACAATCATAGCCTTTTTCCGCTCTGCTGGCACAGTTTCACTCATTCATGCCTTCTTACGTATCTCCAACAAGCACTTCATTCCGCTCTCTCTACTACACTTAATCATCCCTGCATACACCTCATCAACTGCAGCTGCTTTCTCATTTTTCAGCCGTTTCACAGCATTCTTCACCTGTGCGAGTGTCACATTTCCTATCACTGCATTCCTTCTCTCCACAGTCCCCAAATCAATCATGTTTACAGCTGCTCTGCTCTCCCTATTCCCATTCATCAGGCTTTCAAAATATTCTTTCCATCTGATCCTTACTTCATCCCATGGGTTAATAATCTACCACTTACATCCTTCACACTTTCACATTTCTTTCCACTGTCACTTTTACATTTCCATACCTCTTTCCAGAATAACTTCCTATTTTCAGAGTAATTTGCATTCATTTTTCTTCCTAGATCATCATCTACCTCTCCTTTTTCCTCTTCGCTAGTCTCTTTATGTGCTTTTTGCTCTCAGTATATTCAGTCCTTATTCTAACTGAACCCCTGTCCTGTAACCACACTTGCTACTTCTTCCTCTATTCCTCCACTGCTCTCTTAATCTATTCATCCCACCATGCCGTACCTTTCTTCTTTGTTGTTACTCTTGCCACACCACACAGGACTTCAGCATTCCTAACTATGCAATCCCCATATGCATTCCACAGGCTGTCCAGATCCATTTAATTCCAATTCACTGATCCTAACTTCTCCCCTACTTTGGTCCTGTATTCATCTGCCATTTCTTTGATCCTCAGCCTCTCAACTTTCAGTCTTTCTCCCTGACTGCTCCGCTCTCTCCTGGTCCACCCCACTCCTCTAAGCTTGATCTTCCATACCAGAATCATATGATCTGACAGACCTCCACATTGTCCTCTCACGGCCCTCGTATCAGCAACCATTCCCAACATCGACCCCTCTATGAGCACATAATCAATCAGGCTCTTTTCAACACAATCCCTGTTCCCTCTATACCATGTACTGTATACTTATGTGCATCTTTGTGCTTGAAACATGAGTTACAAATGCCCAACTTCCTTTCCTGACACATATCCTTCAGTCACTTCCCATTATCATTTTCTCCTGGCACTCCATTACAACCCATTATGTAATCCTCAGGACCAGAGCCTACTCTTCCATTCATATCGCCCATTACAATCACTTTATGGCTCCTGGGCATTTCTCCCACTGCTTCATCCAGTTCATCCCAAAACCTGTCTTTCTCTCTCTCACTCCTGTCATCACGACGCATATGCTACAATCACAGCCACTTTCACCTTCTCAAACTTGAACTTGACATACGTACGACACATTTGTAATCTCTCATTCCACTCTGCTACACTTCATTCATCAACAAAGCAACTCCTTCCTTGCATCTTCCTCCCACATTCATGCCCAACCTCACACACTTTACATCCTCCCACTCCTTCACTTCACACCCTTTCAGCTTTGTTTCACACGATGCCGTCACGGCATATCTCGCACTCCTGAACACATTCACCACTTCCATCTTCTTGCTCTCCTCATTCACACCTCTCATATTTCACATGGCCATGCAAATCTGCCCATTTGCTTGGGGCCCTGGAAAGGTATTGGGTCCCCCGAGGCTCTCCGAAACATTTGCCATGATTAAGTGATTTTAGATAGGGGAATCTGGGGAACACTTAAGTCTGCCAAAAACCCCGGTTATATGGTTACCACTCAGCATAGTAAATGGTTTCCTGGGTACAGGATACCATTTGGTTTGTCACTCTGTGTACAGACCAAAAGGCATGAGTACACTGAGTGAGTGGATGATGGGCGCCCCCATCCACCATATATGTCTGACGCTAAGCAAAAACCCACCATTACCCTTCCTTAAATCCTCAAAACCCTTGCACATCTTCTAACAAACATTAATGTATCTTCCTTATTTTCCATCTATCTATCTATTGCCAGACGCCTCAATCCCGTTTGGGGTGGTCACAAACAAATCGCCTCCAAGTCGCCCTGTCCCCCGCCATTTCACTGCCCTGCTCCCAGCTCACACCCCCCTCTCTTATATACCTCTCCACCCCATCCCTCCATCTCATCCTCGGCCTCCCCCTCCCTCTTTCCCCCTCCACCTCACTCACATACACTCTCTTCGTCAGTCTTTCACCCTCCATCCTCTCCACATGGCCTTATTTTCACAGTATGCAAATTAACATCTTCAATATCAAGATGTGTTTTATAGTGCATTCTTGCATTAGACACATGGTGGTATAGTGAGTTATGGCACTTCAAGCAGACTTTGCCTATAAGGGGTCTAATTCCCAGGGGTGGCTGGGGTTTACTGCTCATGTAATACCACTTTGGGGCAAGCAATTGCTCAATCTCACCATAAATGCCTAATACATTGTGCTGGATTGGATGGTGGATAGATGGCTTTCCAGATGGTTTTATTCAAGTTAGGAGAGAGAATTAATTTTCATGGTGTTTGATACACCCTTTATTAACTCCTTAATATTCAGTTCTTTCCAAAGTTGAACCAAACTGTCTGGCGGCACTAAGAATAAGATTAAAAATATGGCATCAGACTCTTGCTGTTATTGTTGTGGCACAATGCTTAATTAAGAGACTCTGGTGGACTGCACTTCATAATTTCCCTTCAAGGGGATTGGTAGAGAGATGATGAACATTTCTATAACCAGGCAGTTCTGTTCCCCTGTTATAATGGTGCCATTGAATGAAAGTATCCCTCTAAAGCTTCATGTCAACAGATTGATGGGGTTAACTATCTGTAGAGTCCCTCATGAGTCTCAGTCTGAACTTACCATCGCTGACAACATAAGCCAGGCCACGTGACATGATGCCCTGGATGAAGGCAATGATGTGGGGGATGTGGTGGGTCACTCTCGGAGCAATGGATGGCCGCAGCACACGAAGCTGATCCATATCCTTAAAGAATTCCTGCTCATATTTTTCGGCAACTTCACGGAAGTTTACTCGTAGCTGGTGGGTAAAATTAATTGTAAGTCAGGGTAGGGCTGAAGATGGATAGTAGAGTGTACACTAAAACTAGAATTATACAAATACTGTACAGATAACCCATCATTATACTGTTACATAATATAATGGTGTAAGCTGATAAAAAAATACATCTGCTTGATTTTTTACAGTCCAATGATCAGTTCTAAAGTTCATCCTTGATAACTACAAGAAGAATGTCTCTAAGCCACTCTATCATCACTCATCACTACTCCCTTCATTAATCTTTTCACTGGACTGATACCTTATGTCTATCAATCAATCAATCAATCATTTCCTGTGGCACCCCATGGGATACATAGGGCATCGATGAACTCTCTCCACCGATATTTGTCTCTTACACATCTTCATATCCCACCAACATTCCTCCCTGTTTTGCTTTTCAATGTCCTCAACCAGTTTTCCTTCGGCCTACCTCTGCCTCTTCATCCTCTAGCAGTCCTCTGGCACATCTTATGTACTGTACTTTATTCATGTTAATTCTATCCATCCATCATCCAATCTTTTACTGTCCCATCATGAGAACATGGGTGCAAGACTCCATCCAGAACATTACTCTGGGGAGACCTCTTATAATGGTGGGAGCAGACAATCTCCAAAATCCCTTCAAAATGAGGAAGTTCTCACAACTAAATACTGTAAAAACATGTTTGGGTGCAAGACTCTATCCAGAATAATACTCAGGGGAGGCCTCTTACAGCGATGGGATCAGACAATCTCCAATATCCCTTCAAAATAAGAAAGCTCTCACAACTGAATAAAAATGTTTGGTGGTAGCACGACCTATAATCAGAACATCACCATACAGCTGAATGTGTAAATGACCAATTTTCATTGCAGAGTCCTTTCAACAGAGAATCTAGCCAAATGCTAGACAACCTTGAAATACAACACTGGCTACTACTGTTAACTACATTATACCCATTGGCAGATTATCTCTGCTTTGGAGAAGAGGGTTCCCAAGTCTGCTGTGCCCTGATGTTGAATGCAGGCTACGATTACTTTGCTCTCTAATACAGAGTGACAACTGAACCATGGCAGAGGTTGCTAATTGACACGAGGAACACAATCAGCAGCTCTGCTACCCTGATAGGATGCCTGCCTTTCCTTGATGATCATTTACTCATTTCCTTGTAACCGACTGATGGGTGGTAACTCTAGCCTTCATGGACACATCTGTAAAAATAAGTGTTCAGAGACTTTTGAGTCCACGGCAACACAGAGTTCATAACTGATATCTTCTTCCACCATGCAGACCAAGTATTTCTTGTCCCCAGGGATTCTGAAGGCAAAGTTCTCTGCTAAGACAGAATCTTTCGTAGCATATTCTTTCAGAAGAGATACAATCTGCCATAAAATTCAGCAAGTCCAGGAGTACCTCCCATTGCCATCTTGAGGCAGTGTAGCAGCTTCTAAAGGTAATTGTAGTACTGGGTGACTTTTGCGAGAAGTCTCAATGACTGCTGGCAAGTATACCACTGGTATCCAAGCCATTCCAGATACTAGGTTGGGATGTGCTGTCACTTGATATGGCTGACTTGATGATCTTTTTGCTTTGCCAGGTGGCATAAGTAAAACTATGGCATAACTCAAGTACACAAGAAGTCTATAAGCACATGAGTCCTGATTCAAGCATCTGCTCAACTGAGGATATTTGCTGATATGTGCCACTCGTCTCTCAGTACTGAATTCAACAAAGAACAATTACCCTTTATGGATTAATGCAACACAAACATTTCACAACCGCTGCTTACCCTACAAATACCACCTCACTGCTGAATGACTATGATTACAAAACTCTAACAATGAGACATTCATGCAAGGTTTAACCCCCAAACACCAGGCTATTTTTAACACTGTCATCACCTCACTAAGGGGCAATTTCCCGTAAATTGCTTGTTTTCAAACCTTAATATCTTGGAAAGTATAGCACTTAAGAAACCAAATTGAAGACCATATTGCCCCAAAACTATTCCCCTTGCAAAAGAAAGCATCCCCAGGTCTGTAGGTTACTGTGTTGATGAGTAATGACATGAGGAAGAGAACTAATTTTCAGCTCAAGAGCAGGACGTGCTCATGCAACTGCCCACGGCACCGACTATGGCTTTGCTCTCAACGTGATAACTTCTCCACTACTAGATAAAATTGACACTGTTGCATCCAAGGCATGCCTTATGGCACTATCACTGAGTTCTCTTCTAGTATCCTTGGAAAGGGGCTTGGCAGGGGTGGATGATACAATTGGCTACAGGCGGCGTGGACAGAATCAGACAAATAGGAACCTGAAGACATCATTGTACACCTGGCAAACGCATGGAACAGATTGATTCTCGTCTGAGTGCTATGGAACGACTCCCTCCCAACCCTTTCGTGCCGAGATGAAATGAAGGCCGGTTCAAATGGTGGCAGGAAGACACTAGTGCGGCGGCCAAGTAGCACCCTGATTGTGATGTGCACAGACGTTACCTGGCGGAGAGGAGTTAAGGGAGGTCACAGTAACCGATACCCATGGAGTGTCAGTCAGGACCAATGCAAAACAGGCTGAGGGACACCACTGGGTGTCGGTCGGAACTGCAATTGTTTTCATGTCACAGTTTGAACTGGCCGTCATTTGATCTCGTCACCAAAGGGTAGAGAGAGTCTCCCAGGAGTGCATGCAAGCATGACACAGTCTGTCCCATGCCCTGACAAGATGTACAGTGATGTCTTCTGAATCATCCTCATCCAAACCTGTCACCGCCGCCCACAGCTTCGATTTTGTGATCAACCCCAGCCAAACTCCTGCAGAAGGAGGCTGGGAAAAGGCTCATGGACAGTGTTATAGGGCATGCCTTAGACATGACTGTGTCTAGTTTTTCTGATGGTGGTGAAACTTCCTCGGAAAAACAAGGAAGCTATCATGTGGAGAGTGACGTGTCACATGTGCCTACTCCTGCCCGCTCTAAACTGTCTGGTAAGGTCCTCCCTGAGCTTCAGGAGGTGGGAACAGCCTATGACAGTGACACATTCACATCTGATGCAGAGGTGGATGAGACCAGAACACAGAAAAGTGAGGGAGACAGTGGTGATGGTGATGGTCACGTCCTCCAGAAAAGCCGCCGCCACATCTAACCACCAAGCTCACGGCCAATGCATAGCAGTCCCTCCCACCACAACCCTCATCTCCACAACCAAACACCTCAAGGGCCATTTCCCAATAACCTGGAAAAGTATATGTGGGGAGACTGAGGTCCGTGGCAGGACACTGTCAGAGTTACCAGCCAGCATCATCCCAGGGAGTCCCTGCTTCAGGCAAGTAATCACTCTTGTCCTCTCCCACCTCCACCTCCACCTCTCCTTCCTCCTCCCCCCCACCTGTGGCTGTGCCCCTGGCTGTGCCGATGGCTATGCTCGTGGTCCTAGGGGGCATGCAAGTGTGGTAGCATCATGGCCTAGCAGCTCCGGCATCGGAAGGCAGGACACTTTTGTGTGGGAGGAGGGTGATTGCTTCAAGCCAGCAATACCTCTCTTTGATGTGGCAGGGGCAGGGGTGCAGAGGGAGCACCTGGAGGCAAGAACACCATCAACCCTGTCCTTTTTCCAGGCCATATTCATGACCATGATTATGCAATACCTGATGGATAAAATAAACTTCCACCTGGCTATCTCTGTCTGCTGGCTGGAGGTGTCTGTAAGCAAGAACTCAATAATGAAGGAATGGAAGGCAGTGGAGGTGGGGGAAATGTATGTGTGGCTCATGCTAACAATGATGATGCTGCACACGAAAAAACATGTGCTCCACGACCACTGGGCAGTGGATGATATCGTCCACACACCTCTTAGGGAAATATATGGCCCATGACAGCTACCTGGCCAGTCTGAAATTCCTCCATTTCAGCACGAATTATGGTCTGGCACCCAATGACCAGTTGTGGAAGATTAGGCCCATCCTATGATGCTAAAGGAGCCCTTTGTCAGGCTTTTTTGGCCATTTCAGAAAGTGGTGATTGATGAGATGTTTGTTCTGTTCTGAAGATGTCTAGCATTTATTTGGTATGTGCCATCAAAACATCACTGATTTGGACTGGAGTTTTTTGTCCTATGTGACAGCCATACTGGATATGTCTGTCTGTCTATCTATAGCCCGATGCCCTAATCCTGCAAAGGGTGGCTGCAGACAAAACGCCTCCAAGTCGCCCTGTCACCCACCATTTGACTACCCTCCCCCCAACTCACCCCCCCCTCCCTCATATACCTCTCAACTCCATCCCTCCACCTCATCCTCGGTCTACCCTCCCTCTCCCTCCCTCCACCTCACCTACATACACCCTCTTAGTCAGTCTTTCATTCTCCATTCTCTCCACATGTCCAAACCACCTCAGTGTATTTCTCCTAATCTTCTCAACCACATCCACATCCACCTCACAACGTTCCTTTACTTCTTCATTCGTCAACCTGTCCCTCCATGTCACTCCAGACGCTCCTCTCAAGTAACCCATTTCCACTGCTCTCACTCTTGACTTGATCCCCTCTTGCAAGGTCCATGCCTCGCTTCCATACGTCAGGGTAGGGATCACAATACCATCATGCAGTGACTTCTTAACTTCCATACTCACCTCCCTATTTCTCATCACTGCTTTCAGTGAACCAACAACCTTCCTTCCCTGCTGGACCCTTTCACGCACTTCATCCCCCAAAGTTCCATCCTTACTCATCACACTACCCAAGTACTGTACTTGAATGCACTCACATTCTCCATATCCTCACCATCCAACCTCACTGTACATTCTGTGACTTCATTCCTCTCAAACACCATAACTTTACTTTTGTTTACATTAACTTTCAGCTTCCTCCTCCTACACACTGTCCCAAATTCATTCACCAAACCTTGCAACTCCCATTCATCTTCAATCAACAATACCATATCATCAGCAAACAGCAACACCGGAAGCTTCCAAATCTCACCCTCATTCATTAGAGCCACCCCCACATCCACTGCCCTACCCTGCACCTCCTTTACAACCCCATCCATGTATATATTAAACAGCCATGGAGACATCACACAACCCTGTTTCAGTCCCACCATCCACTCGCTAGACGTAATACAGTAATCCCTCATTTATCTGGATGAGCAGTATCCGGACCTGTTCATTATACGGATACTGGACCTTGGCTCTATTAACTCCATTGAGCACCTAAAGTTTTCTGTAAGTTTGTGTGACATGATCAGAGAAAATGCCATGAAGGCAGCCTAGACTTTTGCACAAAGGAAAATATTCCCATAGATTTTATTTGCCCCTGAAATTAGCTATATTGGTATAAACTATATACAGGCATAACCTGGTTTAACGATGCAACTGGTTAAGTAAAAACCCATCGCTAGGAGGGGTATCGTATCTCAGGGCAGATTTGACATGTAAGTATAGGGATGTGTTTTTGAGTCTTGGGTTTCCCCCCCAACCAATTCCTAAACCCACCCAAATGAGTCCAAAAACAAGTTTCTAGCTAACCCAAACCCCCAAATAGCTTTAAAACAAGCTAAACTAAGTCTAAAAGCAGTTTATAACTCATCTACACCCAAAAATAAAATATGAAAATCATTAAATATAAGTCTGGAAAAAATCAAACTTAGCAAACTGTACCCCAATATGAAAATGTTCTCCCCACCTATGACTAAAACACATTAATCTAAGTCTGAAAAGAAGTTTATAAATCAACCTAAGTACAAAATTTAAGTATAAATTCATCATCAAAATCAGTTTTAAAAAGCCAAAACCCATTGTTAAACCGGAGTTTGCCCATAGTTCGGCAGGGTAGGGTGGTATTTCTACTCCCATTGCTATGCTGGGGTATTGCATCTAGGGGTATTGTATCTTGGGGTCTGCCTGTACCATCATTTTCGCTTATGTTTATACTGTACGATAAGCTAATATTAACACACAAGACTAATGAGTAAAAGTACAGTGAAAGTACGGAAATGCAGCAACAATAATGTGTTTCCACAGTGAAAATAAGTTCCCAAAACCCTGGCACAATATTTTGCCCACACCAGGCAGGAGCTAAGTATATGTCAATCTGCTGAATTTCATGAGCTTTCACACGATGCCTTCAGAATTTTGATACAAGCAAATGTTTTTAAGTAAATCTCCAAAAACCACGTGCGCACACC
The DNA here is from genome assembly GCF_032717465.1 of Coenobita brevimanus. NCBI lineage: Eukaryota > Metazoa > Arthropoda > Malacostraca > Decapoda > Coenobitidae > Coenobita > Coenobita brevimanus. The sequence goes on along the minus strand of NC_137043.1, from coordinate 25,149,896 downwards.
CCTACCCCGCCCCCCCACCAAAAGCCAAGAGAAAGCCTACTATTTGAGAGTGTTGGCACCCTCCCCTATGATAACCTAAAGACTGGTGCATGTCATGCTAAAACTTAATTTTTGGTGAATATTTTTGTTCAAAATTGCCTAATCAACATCCCTTCAGACCAACACTGACAAGTGCATCATAGTGTGTCATCGGTTCCTCTTCAGACTAACACCATTTTGACTCATTTCGCGTCATCGTGCACGAGGGGGTTAAACCATTATCCGAATTTACTTGCTATTATCCAGATGTAGAAGTCCCTGAGAACTTTGGCTGGCCAGCAGACATGTTCAAATGTCAAGTCCACTGGGCTCTAGCCATGAGTGGGAAATGGGGCATAACCAACAATCTGAGCTAAATTCTGTCCACCTTTGTACTGAAAAGTCAAAGTTGCACGCTGATCTGATCACTCCCAACTAACCTCCAGCACCCAAGTAATACTGACTGTAACCCACAAGCAGTGCCAAAACATCTGTATGCATCCCCACCAAATGTCCAAAGTTGTGCAGCCACCAGAATAAGTCTCTCCTAACTGATACCGTGCGTCGAACACAGACGACAAGCCATGAGTTCATGTTCAGTGACAGTGGCTGTCCACCTCTCTACCGTACGTTCAAAGTCACCCAGTCACCGGGAGTTGTGATTCTGAATGACCACCAAGTGTCTACCATAGACCACAAGCCGCAAGTAAATGTATGGTAAAAATGCCCACCCGCCTCTAAACCCAATGGCAGGAGTCCCCCGGCCATCGAGATTAGTGCGACACCCCCCACCATGCAAGTCTGTCCATTCCCTACCAAATTTTCAGAGTTGCATGGCAGGCCGCATTAGTCATACACTGCCTGTGGTGGTGACGTAATGGTCATCCACTGCTGTTGTCACAAGATAACCCTTGCCTGGGCGAATGGAAGTGAACCTTGTATGTATATGTCAGTTTGCCACATTCTGCTTCCTCTGTGTTTGGAGGAAAGCATGGCGTGTGAAACAGCAGTGCTGTACTGCTTGCCGGCCTACAAGCACGCACCCCAGTTCCCATCTTTGTCTCCCTCGTGAGTGGTAACACTTGCAAATATAGCTATGAATGCAGTTGAATTTGTGGTGGTCCCATACCTTCTTCAGGTTGTGGCCCTCCTCTGCTGCATTCTCGTGTGTGTGATGATGGCCCCACCACCACCGGAGACGCAGAAGAGGAAGGTTTTGACTCTGGAGAAGAAGCGTGAGATACTGAGCAAGGTTGATGCAGGCTGGACCACAGGACGCATACTGCGGGAATATGATCTAACTCGTTCAACTTTGACATCAAGAAGTCACAGGACAAGCTTACACAGTACGGACAGCAGTATGGCGAAAGCACATGTAGGGGTGACAGGAAGGTCATGGCCCAGGCCCAGCACGCCATTACTGACAGGTCAACTTTGTTGTGGTTTCACCAGCAATGTGCTGCCAGTGTGCTTGTGTGTGGGGCCAAGGCAAAGGCTGCAGCCGAGAAGTTTGCACGCCTGCACAACATACTGTACACAACTTCAAGGCTTCCGAAGGATGGCTCTTTCACTTCAAGCTTCGCCATGCACTTATGGACAGTAAGGCACATGGAGATGCCTTGGATGCGGCAGAGGAGGATGTGGATCCGTTTCGCCAGAAAGCACAGCGCCTGATCTAGGACGTGGGCCTTGCCCTTGGTCAAGTTTATAAGGCTGATGAAACTGGTCTATTCTACTGCTCACTGCCCACCAACACCCTTGCAGAGGAAAAGGAGATGACTGTGCCTGGTTGCAAGTTATCCAAACAATGTGTCTCTGTGTCGTGCTGTGCTAATGCTAACGGGATGAACTGCCTCAAACCCATTATTGCTGGGTGTGCAAAACCTCCAAGTTTTCTCCTTGGGTTGATGGATACCCTGCCTGTTGTGTGATACCATTCTGTGAAGGCTTGGTTTACTGCCAAAATCTTTAGAGATTGGTTCCACAGACACTCTGTCAAGGAGGTTATCCGTTACCAAACAAAGGTCCTTGGTATCGCTGGCGACCAGGTGAAGGCACTCCCGCTCGTTGGCAATGCCCCCATGCATCTGTCTGAGAAGGATTTGGTTGCTGATGACAGGAGCATTAGGTGCATCTTTCTGCCACTAATACGACTGCTCTGATTCAACCAATGGACCAGGGTGTTATCGTAGCTGCAAAGAAACTGTACCAGCATATGTTCCTCAATGAGGTGACGGTGGTGCTGGAGGACAAGGACGCGGCCGAGGACACACGCGGGGAGCAGACCTTGCAGAATCTTTGGCATTATGACCTCAAGTCTGCAGTGTTCAACTGGGCGAACACGTGGAAAGAAGTCTCCAAGAAAACCCTCAAAAAAGGTTGGTCTCGTCTCGTCCCTACCCTGGGGGTATGGTTTTTTTTTCAAGAATACTCCCCCAGTATCCCTGCTTGTCGTAAAAGGCGACTAAAAGGGTTGGCGGAGGGTTAGTGCCCCTCCCCGGAAAACAACTAACTAAAAAAACAAACAATATGCCTCGGACAAGAAATGACCAAACGATGACGACCAAGGACCGGACAAAGGACGTGGTTATCGGAACGTGGAATGTAAGAGGAGCGAATGATGAGGTGAAAGAGAGAGAGATTGTCCAGGTGCTTGAGGGTGCGAAAGTGGATGTATGTGGAATAACTGAAACAAAATGGTGGGGAGAAAGTGTGAGAGAATGGGAGTATGGATGGGGTATATGTGCAGGAGTAGGTGAGAATGAGAGGGCAAAGGAAGGAGTATGTATAGTTGTGAGTAAAAGATGGAAGAAGAGCATAAGACAGTATGGATCAGTTGGGTCAAGGATTGTGTGGGTAAAGTTGAAAGTTGGAATACAAATGTGGACAATTGTGTGTGTGTATGCGCCAACGCAAGATCGTGCTAGAAGAGTGAGAGAAGAGTTTGGACAAATGTAGAAGTGTGCATGGAAAAGTTTGGAAGGAATGAGAGAGAGTGTTTTTGATCGGTGATATGAATGGTAAAGTTGGGAATGTGAAGGTGGATGGAATAGTTGGTGAGTGGGGTGTGCCTGCTGAGATACAAGAGAATGGGAGTGCGTTAGTGGACATTTGTGCTGGGAGGGGGTTGGTGATAGCCAATACCTTCTTCAGGCATAAAATGATCCACAGGTATACATGGCGAGCGATGAGAAGGGTGGGTGGTGAACTGAATGAAAGGAAGGCAATGACTGATTATGTGTGTGTGGATGAAAGGATGCGAAGATGTGTAATGGATGCATGAGCTTATAGAGGTTGGGGGAGTAGACTTTCTGACCACTACTTGGTGGTGGCCAGAATTAGGATTCAAGTAAGATGGAGGAATAGAAGAAGAGAAAGACGAGAGGAAGAAATAGTTGCAAGGAGAGTGGGAAGGTTACAAGAGGATGAGAAAAAGGCAGAGTATAAGAGAGAAGTGGAGGAACGATTGGGCAAATATGAATTGGAGCAGATAGGAGACATGGAAGGTGTGTGTAGGATATTTACAGAAGAAATATGTGCAGCATGTGATGTGGTGTGTGGAAGGAAGAGAAGACGGAGGGGTGTGCAAGGAACAGCGTGGTGGACTGAAGAGGTGAGACAGGCTGTGGCACAAAAGAAGAAAGCATATAATGAATGGATGAGAAATAGGGGCGTGGAAGAAGTTGAGAGGCAGAAGAGAGAGTTATATGTAGAAAGAAAGAGAGAGGTGAAAAGATTAGTAAGAGAGAGTAAGAAGAGAGTGGACGAGGAATTTGGAAGGAATTTGAGTGTAAAGTGGAGAGACTAAGAAAATATTCTGAAAAGAGGTGAAAAGAGTAAGACAGGGTGGAAGTGAAGTTAGCAGGGGAGTGAAAGATAAAAATGGTAGATTACTAGTGGAGAAGGGAGAAAAAGTGAGCAGATGGAGAGAACACTTTAAGGAATTGTTGAACATAGAGGATGGAAGTAATGCGAGTATAAGTGGCTGGGGAATGGCTGGGAGAAGGAGGGAGGTGAGAAGACAGGAAGAAATCAGTAGGATAGAAGTTGTGGAAGCAATGAAGAAAGTTAAATCGGGGAAAGCCCCAGGAATTGATGGAGTGTGTGGTGAAATGCTGAAGCATGGGGAAGAGATAGTAGAATGGATGTGGAAGATGTGCAGATTGGCCTGGGAGGAAGGTAGAGTCCTGGAGGATTGGAAGTCAGGTATAATTATTCCCTTGTACAAAGGAAAAGGGGAAAAAGAAGTGTGTGGTAATCATAGGGGCATTTGTCTTCTTAGTATAATAGGAAAAGTGTATGGTAAGATACTTATTGACAGATTTAGAGAAAGAACAGAGAAATTAGTTGGAGAAGAACAGGGAGGCTTTAGGAAGGGAAGAGGTTGTGTAGATCAGATATTCATTGTTAGATCTTTAGTGGAAAAGTTTCTAGAGAAGGGAAAGAAGTTGTATGCGGCTTTCATGGATTTGGAGAAAGCATATCACAGGGTGGATAGACAAAGATTGTGGAAAGTGTTAAGAACATATGGAGTAGATGGGAAGTTTTTGAATGCTGTGAAGAGTATGTACAGTGGTGCGAAGGCTACAGTGCGTGTGGATGGTGAACTACGTGAATTTTTCTCTTTGAAAGTTGGGTTGAAACAGGGATGTGTCATGTCCCCATGGTTGTTCAATCTGTACATGGATGGGGTAATAAAAGAGATACAAGGTAGGGTAGTGGATGTTGGAGTGGCCCTGGTGAGAGAGGGTAGTGTTTGGAAACTCCCTGTACTGTTGTTTGCAGATGATACTGTGTTGCTGAGTGAAGACGAAGGGGAGCTGCAAGGCTTGGTGGATGAGTTTGGGAGAGTGTGTAAAAAATGGAATCTAAAGGTGAATGTAGAGAAGAGTAAAGTGATGGTCTTTGAGAGGGGTGAAGTCAGTGAATGTACAGCGAGGTTGGATGGTGAGGAATTGGAAAATGTGAGTACGCTTACGTACTTGGGTAGTGTGATGAGTAAGGATGGAGGTTTGGAGGGTGAAGTGCTTGAAAGGGTACAGCAGGGAAGAAAGGTTGCTGGTTCTTTGAAAGCAGTGATAAGAAACAGGGAAGTGAGCATGGAAGTGAAAAAGTTACTACATGACAGTATTGTGATACCAACTCTAACGTATGGAAGTGAAGCTTGGACGTTGTTGGATGGACACAAGTCAAGAGTGAGAGCAGTGGAAATGAGTTATTTAAAAGGAGTCTGTGGAGTCACATGGAGAGACAGGCTGATGAATGAGGATATAAAGGAGCATTGTGGTGTGGATGTGGATGTGATAGGAAGTGTTATGAGGAACACACTGAGGTGGTTTGGCCATGTGGAGAGAATGGAGGGTGAAAGACTGACGAAGAGAGTGTATGTGAGTGAGGTGGAGGGAGGAAGAGGGAGGGGGAGGCCGAGGATGAGATGGAGGGATGGGGTGGAGAGGTATTTAAGAGAGGGGGGTGTGAGTTGGGAGCAGGGCAGTGAAATGGCGGGGGACAGGGCGACTTGGAGGCGATTTGTTTGTGACCACCCCAAACGGGATTGAGGCGTCTGGCAATAGATAGATAGATAGATGTGGATGATTTCCACCACTGTCTTCATACAGCAGGAGAGCAAGTGGACATTGATGACGTGAGGGCTTGGCTGGACGACGATGGTGGTAATCCTGGTTATCAGACCATGTCTGATGTGGAGATTGCTGCTGCTGCCTCTGTGGGCACGAAAGAAGACATCCACACCGACGAGGAAGAAGATGAGGACCCTGACTCGTGGCCTCCTGCAACTCCATCACTCCCTCGTCTCAGTGCCCTATGTGCTAGTCTGGAGTAGGTGCTGGAGTACGCCGAGCACCCGCACTGTGACAAGGAGTTGGTGCTGCTCAGCCTGGCAATGGAGCTGCAGGCAGTCAGGGACACTGTCATCCTCCGACAGAATCGTCGATCCTATCGTCAGAGCAGGATCAACTCCTTCTTCATGCCAGCCACCCGCCAGCCCATTCTCACGACCACCACCACCTCGTTTCCCGCCTTCACCATTGGTCCCACAACCAAGAACATCGACAGCCGCTGAGTCTCCGTTGGATGTAAGTTTGTGGCTGTCTTTGGAGTCTCCAGGGGTGGGTAGGCCACCATCGTCGCACCGTCTGTCACCACTCATCGCTCAGCTCCAGCAAGTAGAGGAGGAAGGGGAGGAGGAGTTCTTCAACCTTTGCTAAATGCAAAGGTTAGCCACTAGACCACATGGGACACCTGTACATCTGCTAGAGGTGTAGGGGTTATGAAGCCTGTCTGCAGTGCACTGGGTGTTAAGTACCCCAACTGAATGTTTTCTGGTGGGGAACTTTAGGTTTTGTTCATACTTTCCTTGGTGTTTAAATTTATTTAGGATATTCCCAAATGGTTTTGATGTCAAAATATGGCAGACTGACCTGAAAAAAGTGCCAAAATTAGGAGGGGTACTGTACATACAGTGGTGTATAGGTCGGGTGTTTTGGGATTTTTAATGTTTTTTTTTGCATGGTTTTCTTGGTGTTAAAAATTACTTTCAATATTCCTATGTGTGTTTTGATGTCTCAATATGGCAGAATGACTGGAAAACACTGCCAAAACTAGAAGGGGTACCGAGCATACAGTAGTGTACAGCCAGAGTGTTTTCTTAGTTTTCAGTGTTTTTCTTGTATTATTTTCTTGGTGTTAAAAACTATTTTGGATATTCCTATGTGTGTTCTGATGTCTAAATATGGCAGAATGACCAGAAAACAGTGTCAAAATTAGGAGGGGTACTGTACAGTACATACAGTTGTGAATAGATAGTCTGGTTTTGGTTTTCGATATTTTTTTTTTTGCATGTTTTCTTGATGTTAAAAATTATTTTTGATATTCCTATGTGTGTTTGACATATATATGCCTGAATGACTGGAAAACACTACCAAAGTAAACAGAAGTACTGTACTGATCAAATGGGTTAAGTATAGGTTGGAGGTTGGATGTAAGTAGAGTCTGGGTATAGTAGGGAGGATATTGTACATTTTCCAGACACTGCCACTACCTGGACATGCCTTTGGCTCCATTACACCAGATAACTGAGGGACTATTGTAGTTTATTCAGCTACATATGTGGATATATCTGTGATGAACTCCATGGGTTTTCTGCTGCAGTGGTGAAAGTACTTCCACAAAAATCACATTCTGTACATGGATAATTAGTACAAATCCCTGGCATTGACGAAGTACTTACTTGTATTTACTTGCACATGCGACTGGGACTTGTATTTACTTGTACATGGGACTGGCACCTAAGAAACTGTCCATGCCAGTAGATGAAATTTTTCATCATTCCCTGAAAAGACCAAGAGAGGCGCCCTGCTAACCCGGAAATGTGGTAATACGCTGGCCATTCATTGGCATGATAAGTGGAAGGTGTACATGCTTAGCACAGTTCAGAAAGGGGTTATGCAGGACACATTCAAGACAGACTACAGGACCAGGGAACCTATGTTCAAGCCAGATGCCATTAATGATTTCAATATCAATATGTGGCTTGCTGATAAGTCCAAAATCCAGAGCAGTGAGATAAATTGCCTCCACAAGTCTTGCAGATGGTACAAAATGGCATTCCTACACCTTCTTGATATCAGCATCCAATACAACAAGGTTGTACATGAGTTTGAGAAAGAACTGACACGCCAGCTCCTTGCAAAGCATGGAACTGTTCAAAGTGCAGGTGAAAGGAGGAAAATGTATCAGGTGGCGACAGCAGTGTGCTTGGCAAGTGCACAGTACCTGTCAAATTGCCATCTGGTTCACCCTGGTTGAACACCTGCCTGGCGTTTGGCCTACAGGCTTTGCCATGTCTGCACCACAACTAAATGCTGACTAGCACAAAAAGAAACATGCTATGAATGCAATGAATGCAAGGTGGCACTTTGCCCACAATGCTTCTTTGACTACCACCATGAACAGGACTTCTAGGCACAGGTGTGTGGAAGATTGTAAATAGTGAACAATGAAGTGCAAGTGATGTTTTTCTTTTTGTAAAAACATAAGTGCAAAGCTGATATGTGATTGTGTTTGTAAATATACTGAGTCACCCTAGCACAATTAAAAGAGAACCCAAATCGCACCTGAAGAAAACTGCTTCTTTGGGTTGCACTTCTGTATAATGTCTTGGGCATGTATTTATTACACAAAATATGTGATATGGACGGTAAATGTGACATCAAGTGCAATTAAGTGCAATAGGTAAGGTAGGTATTAGCTCCATGTCATTAAAAAGTGTTAAACAGCATAAAAGGCAGTACAAATGTATACCTCCTGGTGTATCATAAGTTAGGAATAAGATTTTCATTACACCTGTGCGTGCTACCTGAGGAATAAAAACTATGGGAAAAAGAAAGTTTTCTCTCAAAGTGAATAAGAAGTGCAAAGTTGGCAGAAAATGACTGGAAACTGAGTACTGTATTTATTTATTCACATTTTATTGTATTTGCTCGAGTTCTCCCACACACCAACTGGGCAAAATGTCATTCTGTGATGACTGGAAAACCAAAGACGAGGCACATGTACTGGGTGATGATTCAAACCCATAGCTATTAGTATGGAAAGTAGAAAATGTGTGCAATAAAATGAAAGTTAACATTTAGCAGAAGGTCGGGCAGCTTTACGAACACACCACTATGTTTGCCCAGTCAGTGTTACAATTGCCGCCCAGACCGAGCAGCAGAAAACCCTAGTCAGGGCTGCGAGCTGAGGCTCGGAGACTTCCTGCGTCTAGCACCCAAAGTTATAGTAATCCCTCATTTATCTGGATGTGCAGTATCCGGACCTGTTCATTATCCGGATACTGTACTGGACCTTGGCTCTATTAAAGCATTATATGAATTTACTTGCAATTATCTGAACATAAAAGCCCTCGAGAACTTTGGTCGGCCAGCTGACATGTTCAAACAACCGGTATCGTGGCACTGGGTTCTAGCCGTGCACAGGAAATAGGCCATAACCCACAACCTGAGTGAAAATGTCCTTCCGCCCCGGTACTGAATGGTCAAAGTTGCGCGCTGGCTTGATCACTCCCTACAAACCTCCAGCACCCAAGTTATACTGACTGTAACCCACAAGCGATGTCAAAACGACCATACGCATCCCCACCAAACGTTGAAAGTTGCACGGCCACCGGGACTTTCCCAACTGCCACCGCACTTGTTAAACAGACCACAAGCCACAAGTCAGGTGAAAGCACCCGTCCACCTTGTGACAAATGGGTGAAAATCTTACCCACAGTCTTGCTCCCCCCCCCCCAATCCCTCCTAAATACCCTCCCATGTTCCCCGCCTTGCTAGCCCTGCTTCCCGGCTCCCCCCTCACTCCCTCCAGTCCTCTGAGCTAAAAGTACTGACTTATGAGATTTTACAGTTTTTGGTGATGTATTTAAATACATTGGTTGTACCACAATTCTGAGAAAGCCACGAGAAAGATCATGAAATTCTGTATCTAGACACAGGCTTGGCTTCTGCAAGGTGCAAGCAAAATTTTGCACTAGGATGGTGGGAAGTTATATGAAGGTAAGTTTTACTCTTCAACAACATTTATTCTTACTGCAGTTTTGTTATTTTACTCATCAGTTTTCTGTGCTTTTATTAGCTTATCTTATAGTATAAACACCAGCAAAGATAATGGTATACCATTAATACCAATCTAACCAATTTCTGGTGGCACATAAGGCCTTTATTTTATTTTTATTTTTATTTTTTGGTGCCCCGGAAGCAGCTATCACTCGTGTCACAGAAAGATAACTGATTTTCTAACAGTCTTCAAGTTTTTTGTGGATATTTCTTGATTATGCAATGTTTTCTTGGTGTTCAGCATTAATATGGATGTTCCTATGCAGGGGCGCACCCAGGAACTTTCTAAGGGGGGGGGGGCCGTAGTGAGGTGAGGTCAGGTAATCCGATAATTACTGGGAGGTCATATGCAGGTTTAGAGTCAGAAAGCTGCTGGCTCATGTGTTACTCTTTGTTTGTACTTGCCAAATTTTCACATTTTGCTGTTATTGAAATAAATATACATAAATTTTTAAAGGACCCAGAGAGCTAAGGGGCCCAGGGCAGCCCCCCCCTGGGTGCGCCCCTGTTCCTATGTGCGTTTTGTTGCCTCAATATGGCAGAATGACCGGAAGACACTGCCAAAATCTGGAGGGGTACTGTACATATAGGAAGGGCTTTTTTTTTTTTTTTTTATCTAACTATCTATCTATAGCCCGACGCCCTAATCCCGCAAAGGGTGGCCGCAGACAAAACACCTTCAAGTCACTCTGTCACCCACCATTTGACTACCCTCCCCCAAACTCACTCCCCCCTCCCTTATATACCTCTCAACTCCATAGTTTTGTATGGTTTTCTTGGTGTTTAGCATTACTTTGGATATGCCTATGTGTGTTCTGATGTCTAAATATGGCAGACTGATCTGAATACTGTGCCAAAATTAGGAAGGGTACTGCACATACAGTTGTGTATAGGTAGGGTGTTTTTTGGTTTTAATTTTTTTTTTTTTTGCATGGTTTTCTTGGTGTTTGAAATTATTTTGGATATTCCTATGTGTGTTTTGATGTGTAAATATGCCTGAATGACAAGAAAATACTGCCAAAATAAGCAGAGGGACTGTGCAAATAGGTCAGGTATAGGTTGGAGGCTAGGTATAGGTAGGGTCTGGGTATAGTAGGGAGGATATTGTTCATTATCCGGATATTGCCACTACCCGGACATGTCTTTGGCTCTATATGTCGGATAATTAAGGGAGTACTGTACTCATCTTCTTCAGTCCAAACTCATCGACGGGGACCACCTGCAGACCTCGGGATGGTTTCATTCCCAAGAAGAGTTGGTGAGTAATATGGCATTTAATTTGTTTCCTTAACTGCTATGCTTTCCAAGATGAGAGGGTTTGAAATAAGGTTACTTTGCAGAAGAATGCCATACTGAGAGGATAGCCGCACTTATAAAATGCCAGCGTGTAGGGGTTAAATAACAATGCTTGTATACATTAATCACAAGTCACCATGCAAAGCTACAATCACATGATATATTTATTAGGGCTATTCATCATCATCATCATCATCATCTAATCCAGTGTTGTCCCCATGAGCAGCATAGGAGCCCGGGGCTAGGCAAGTTGGTCCTGACATTTAAGATGAGAGTGACCAACCTCACTCATCCCTTTGTGGTGTTACATGAGCAATAAACCCCAACCACCCAATGGATATAAACCTGCACTGACTCAATCCAATTGGAGCACCTTAACCAGCCCCATCCCGACGTTTTCTGGGCAGTGGTACGCCCCACTCCCAACATTTTTGGACCTTTTTTTTTAGGCTCAAACATTCGCTTTTGGTGAGAAACATCGAAAACTCATAGAGAAATCGCTCACCTGAGGTTTAAAATACTCAATCCAGGTACGAGTACCTCCTTACCTGACTGGGTTTTCTAACAGGCTGGCACCAAAGAAAACGAGTTCTATGGGAGGGTAACTATTTTATCCACTCATAAACAGTATTTATTTATTTACTTGGTACGAATTTATATGTAGTACAAGAGTATATTGGTTTTCAAAAAGTAATATAGGCATTATAAGCATTGTTTCACTCACTAACTCATCACCATTCATGACCTTTTTTTCCCACATTACCTGATCATCATTTCTGACTGTTTCTTCCTCTAATGTTATGTAAACTTTGTCCTCCACATTGTCATCGATTGGGGAATCACTCTGACCCTGAATGTCTTTATTGGCCAGGTCACTGGTAACAGGTGAATTGCCGAGACAATGGCGTGCAGGGGGGGGGGGAGAGGTTATGCGGTGTAAGGCATTGTCCCTGCTTGGCATCTTGTAGAGGAACAGAGGAAGGTGTCCCGTGTATACATGCCAAAAATCACTCGCGAAATCACTCGCGAAAATTTTAAATTGTGCAAATTAGGGACCTTGCAATGTTGCCGCGTTAATTTACGTCTCTGGGATATGAGTGCACATCATGTGAGGACGTGAATTCACATCTCCGGGATGGAGCGGGTTAATTGCCCACTAAACCACCAGGTGCCATAATTTGGTTATGTGGACTCACCATCCACTTACTTGATGTAGTGCTGCTCTCAGGTGTCGGCCCTTTCCTCTCCTCCATCCTTCTTTCCTGCCATCCTCTTCTGTCTTTCTTTCCTGCATTCTTTCCTTGTCCTTCTGCCTACGGGTGACTTTATACTCCCTTTTCTGTCTTTCTTTCCTTCGTTCTTTCCTCTTCCTTCTGCCTATGGGTGACTCTACACTGAGTGACATGCCAAGTGGTTTCCTGTACACCAGGAAACCATTTACTACGCTGGGTGGTAATCATATAGCCAACTTATGGCGCCTGGTGGTTTAGTGGGTAATTACGGCACTCCAATCGGAATGGGCTGGTAAAGGTTTATATCCAAGGGATGGTTGGGGTTTATTGCTCACTTAATGCCACTCAGGGATGAGTGAGGCTGGCCACTCTCATTTTTAATGTCAGGACCAACTTGCCTAGCCCCGGGCTCCTATGTTCCTCATGAGGCACCATAGGATTGGATGATGGATGGATGGATGGTTACCACCCAGCATAATAAATGGTTTCCTGGTGTACAGGAAATCATTTGTCTTGTCACTCAGTGTAGGGTCACCCGTAGACAGAAAGAAGAGGAAAGAATGAAGGAAAGAAAAGCAGAAGAGGAAGGATGGAAAGAAGGAAGGAAGAGAAGACAGGGCAGGCACCTGAGAGCAGCACTACATTGAGTGAGTGGAAGGTGAGTGCCCCCACCAACCATTATTGTAATATAATTTACTGCACAACAAACAATGCCTGATAGCCAAGATAATGCCACATGGAGTGGGTCACTACATGGGATTGGCTCAAAGGAACCCTCAAAGTCAGTAGTGGGAAGAGAGGTCATGGGATCACAGCTCAAGTGGAAAAGTGAATCTCTGCTGTTTTGGATGAAAAGTGCAGTTTATTGTTGGAACCAGATAGAATGGCTGAGCAAAAATAAAATTTTTTTGGCCAGGGAGAGCATTGCATTTGTGAGTTCTCTTAGCATTGTCAAAAATCAATTGCAAAATGTGTTGTGAGTCTCAGGGAACCCCAAACCATATGCAGAATATATGGACGGTGTGTATTTTTCCTCTTGCCCATCCAATAACTCTTTTTTCTCAGAATCTACAAACAAACATTCTTACACTAAAAAAAAAAAAGTGTCTGTTTTACATATACAGATACTGTCAAAGGACAGACAAAACTAAAGGTAACAATCAATATTCCCTCCAATCAAAAACAAACATTTCTATCTATCTACTGCCAGACGCTTCAATCCTGTAAGGGATGGTCATAGACAAATCGCCTCCATGTCACCCTGTCCAATGCCTTGCTCCCAACTCACACCCCCCTCTCTCATATACATCTCCATTCCATCCCTCCACCTCATCCTCAGCCTCCCACTCCCTCTTCTCCCCTCCACCTCATTCGTATACACGCTCCTCGTTAGTCTCTCACTCTCCATCCTCTCCACATTGCAAAACCATCTCAATGTACCGTATTTCTCCTAACAATTTCTATCACATCCACATCCACACCACACTGCTCCTTCACTTCTCCTTTTGTCAGTCTATCTCTCCATGTAATTCCACAGGTTCCTCTCAAATAACTCATTTCCACCGCTCTCATTCTTGACTTATGTCCTTCCAACAAGGTCCAAGCTTCACTTCCATACATTAAGAGTTGGTATCACAATACTGTCATGCAGTGACTTTTTTACTTCCATGCTCATTTACCTGTTCCTTATCACTGCTTTCAAAGAATCAGCAACCATTCATCCTTGTTACCCCTTTCAAGCACTTCACCCTCTGAACTTCCATCCTTGCTTATCACACTACCCATGTACTTAAACACACTCACATTCTCCAATTCCCCATTATCCAGCCTCACTGTATATTCAGTGGATTTATTTCTCTCAAAGACCATAACTTTGCTCTTTCCTACGTTCACCTTTAGATTCTGTTTCTTACACACACACACCCAAACTCATTCACCAAGCCGTGCAGCTCCCCTTCATCATCACTTAACACCACAGTATCATCCGCAAAAAACAGTACAGGGAGTTTCTAAACACTGCCCTCTCTCATTAGGGCCACTCCAATATCCACTGCCCTACTCTGTATCTGTTTTATAACACCATCCATATACAGATTGATAACCATAGGGACATGACACATCCCTATTTCAATCCAACATTCAAATAGATAAATTCACTCAGTTCACTATCCATACACACTGCAGCCTTAGCACCCTCATACATACTCTTCACGGCATTCAACAACTTCCCATTTACTCCATATATCCATTATACTTTCCATAATCCTTGTCTATCCATCCTGTCATGAGCTTTCTCCAAATCCAAGAAGGCCGCATACTACTTCTTTCCTTTCTATAGTAACTTTTCCACTAAAGACCTAAGAATGAATATCTGATCTACACAACCTCTTCCCTTCCTTAACCCTCTTTTTTTTTTTTCTCCAGCTAATTCCTCTGCCATTTTCCTAACTCAGTCAGTAAGTATCCTACCATATGCCTTTCCTATTACACTATGAAGACAAATGCCCCTATGATTACCACATACTTCTTTTTCCCTTTTCCCTTTGTACAGGGGAATAATTATACCTGACCTTCAATCCTGTGGGACTGTACCTTCCTCCCAGGCCAATCTGCACATCTTCAATATCCATTCTACTACTATCTCTCCCCCATGCTTCAGCACTTCACCACACATTCTATCAATTCCCGGGGCTTTCCCCATTTTCACTTTCTTCATTACTTTCACTACTTCCCTCCTACTGATTCCTTCCTCTCTTCTCACCTCCCTGCTCTTCCTGGCCATTCCCCAGCCACTGATATGCATATTACTTTCATTCTCTATGTTCAACAACTCCTTAAAGTGCTCTCTCCATCTGCTCATTTTTTCTCCCTGCTTCACTAGCAATATTCCATTTTTATCTTTCACTCCCCGACTTACTTCTTTCTCACCCCGTCTAACTATCTTTACCTCTTTCCAGAACATTTTCTTACATCCCTCCACTTTATACTCAAATTCCTTCCAAATTCCTCATCCACTCTCTTCTTACACTCTCTTACTACCAGTAATCTTTTCACCTCGCGCTTCCTCACTACATATACCTCTCTCTTCTCTCTCTCAACTTCCTCCATGCCCATTTCTCATCCACTCATAATATGCTTCTTCTTTTGTGCCACAGCCTGTCTCAACACTTCATTCCAACATGCTGTTCCTTGTACTCCTTTTGATCTCTTCACTCCACACATAACCTCACATGCTGCACAGATTTCTTCTGTGAATATCTTGCACACACCTTCCACACCCCCCATCTGCTCCAAATCATATATACCCAATCACTCCTCCACTTCTCTCTTATATTCTGCTTTTTTTCTATCCTCTTGCAACCTTTCTACCCTCCTTGTATGGAATACTTCCTCCTGTCCTTCCCTTCTCCTCCTCCTCCAATTTATTTGAACCATGACTTTGACCATTACCAAATGGAGGTCAGAAAATCCACTCCCCCAACCTCTGTACACTCTTGCATCCATTACACACCTTCTCATTCTATCATCCACACAAACATAATCAATCATTGCCTTTCGTTCATTCAGTTCACCACCGTTCTTTATCATCACTCGCCCCTTATACCTGTGGATCATTTTGTGTCTAAACAGGGTATTGGCTATCACCAGCCCCTTCCTGCACAAATGTCCATTAGAGCACTGCCATTCTCATCCACTTCTGCAGGCACACCCAACTCACCAACTACTCCATCCACCTGCACATTCCCTACTTTTCCATTCATATCTCCAATCAAAAACACTCTCTCATTCCTTTCAAATTCTTCCATGCATGCTTCCACATTTGTCCAGAACTCTTTTTTCTCTACTTGCAAAATCTTGCATTGGCACATACACACACACACACAATCGCCCAGATTTGTTGTCCATCTTACCCACACAATCCTTGAGCAGAAAGATCCATACTCCCTTATAGTCTCCTTCCATCTCTTGCACACAATACAAACTTCTTCTTTTGCCATCTCATTCTTTCCTATTTCTGTACATATATCCTATCCACACTACTATTCTCTCACAGTCTCACCTCTCCATTTTGTTTCAGTTATTCCACATACTTCCACTTTTGCATCCTCATGCACCTGGACAATCTCTCTCACTTTCACCTCATCATTCCCCCCAGTCTAAAACAAACATTTGGCCAAACCAAAAATGCAACAGAGGTACGTACCTCCTGAGAACACTTGATGATTTTGTCATCAATATCAGTGATGCCCATCACCATGATAACATTGAGATCAAAAACACGTGTCAGGATACGGCGGATGATGTCTTGCTTCACGTAGCATCTGTTAAAGGTGATTGCTTTAATCAGTAATGAGGCAATGGAAATATGGGATGACTGTGTGAGTGTCTGTGTATTTGTGGAAACAGAAGCTGAGAGGAGAGAGGTGAACCAGGAGACAAAGGAGCAGTCAGGGAGAAAGACTGAAAGTCGAGAAGCTGAGGATCAAACAAATGGCAGATGAATATAGGACCAAAGTAGGGGAGGAGTTGGAACCAGTGAATTGGAATTAAATAGATCCGGACAGCCTATGGAATGCATATAGGGATTGCATAGTTAGGAATGCTAAAGCAGTGTGTGGTGTGGCAAGAGTAACAACAAACAAGAAAGGTACAGCATGGTGGGATGAAGACATTATGAGAGTAGTGGAGGAAAAGAGGAAGAAGTGGCTAGAGTGGTTACAGAACATGGGTTCAATTGAAAAAAGAACTGAATATACTGAGTGCAAGATGCACATAACGAGACTAGTGAAGAGGAAAAAGGAGGAGGTAAATGATGATCTAGGAAGAAAAATGAATGCAAAGTACTCTGAAAATAGGAAGTTATTCTGGAAAGAGGTGCGGAAATGTAGAAGTGACAGTGGAAAGAAATATGAAAGTGTGAAGGATATAAGTGGTAGATTATTGACCCACAGGGATAAAGTATGGGCCAAATGGAAAGAATACTTTGAAAGCCTGATAAATGGGAAAAGGGAGAACTGAGTGGCTGTAAACATGACTGGTTTTGTAGGCATGCAGAGAAGGAATGCACTGCCAGGAAACGTGACACTCACACAGATGAAGAACGTCGTGAAGAGGCTGAAAAATGGGAAAGCAGCTGGGGTTGATGAGGTGTATGCACTGATGATTAAGTGTAGTGGACAGAGCAGAATGAAGGGCTTGTTGGAGATATGCAAGATGGCATGGATGAGTGAAATTGTGCCAGCAGAGCGGAAAAAGGCTGTAAGTGTGCCCCAGTACAAAATAAAAGTGAGCAAAGTGAGCGCAAGAATTATCGTGGCATAAGTTTATTCAGTGTTGTAGGGATGATACATGGAAGAATTATTATACAGAAAGTATGAGAGATATCTGAAGTCCTAGTGAGTGACGAACAGGGTGGCTTTAGGAGTGGTAGAGGATGTGTGGATCAAATATCTGCAGTGAGACAGATGGTTGACAAGGCTTGTGAGAAGGACTGTAAGGTGTTCATGGCATTCATGGATCTCGAAAAAGCATATGATAAAGCAGACAGAGAAACATTGTGGAAGGTTTTGTGCATGTCTCCCTCTGTCTGTGTATCCTACTTCCTACGATCTCCTGTCTTTCAAACGAAGTGTGTCCAGGAATCTCGAAGTGAATGGATCTTGAATTTGGCTCTTTTGTATTGTTTTTGTTTTATCTTGGAAGGAACAGTTGGCAGGCTCCTGGCCTTTGGTTTCTTCTTCTTCATCATCATCATCATCTGGACCTCCTTTCCCACCCTAGGGCGGGGTGAGGAGTAGCAATGTCCAGACAGCCCAAATTT
This sequence comes from Coenobita brevimanus, assembly GCF_032717465.1. NCBI lineage: Eukaryota > Metazoa > Arthropoda > Malacostraca > Decapoda > Coenobitidae > Coenobita > Coenobita brevimanus. The sequence continues at coordinate 25,131,897 of NC_137043.1, read as the reverse complement.
GCCCTATCCAATTGGCCATGCTTCCAGTCACTCATCATTCAAGCCCCCGGAATCCTGGCTCTATTGGATATGCTAAAAACATTCACCACGTTCTGTAGCTTCACATAAATGTATCCAACTGAGTCAATCCGGACACTGGCACGTTAAAAAGGGGTGCCAAATCGCTGATCATGCACTTCTTCCCACAACATTCATCCAGCCAGCTCGATCTCTTGTCAGTTCCCTAGCCTCACTGACTTCCATACCTCTCTTCCTCACACATTCATCCACCATATCTCTCCACCTTCTCCTTGGCCTACCTCACCTCCTCCCTCCTTCAAATTCACTCAGATGTACCTTTTTCACCACTCTATTGTTATCCATTCTCTCCACACGACCATACCATCTCAGTACATTCTCTTCAATTCCAGAGTCCACCGACTTCCTTACTCCACATCTTTCACGAATCACATTATTTTGTATCCTGTCCACCCTCTGTACTCTACGTACATTCCTCAGCATTCGCATCTCCACTGCCCTTACTCTTGACTTTTCATTTTCATGCCACACCATAGTCTCACATCCATATGTTAAAGTTGGCACTAACACTCCTCCATGTAAGCCTTGCACACCTGCAACACTCAAGTCTCTGTTTCTTATTAAGGCCTTCATTGCACCAGCTACTTTTCCTCCTTGTGCCACTCTACTTTCAACTTCCTATGCACATTTTCCTCTCTTTTCTATCACTGTACCCAGCTATTTGAACTCTCTCACCAATTCCAGTCTCTCTCCATTCACTGTAACATTGCACTGGGAGTCACCTTCTCTCTCAGTAACCATCACTTTACTCTTTTCTAAATTTACCCTCAAGGCATGATGCTCACAGACCTCAGCAAAACTCTGCACCAGCCAACCAACTTCTTGTCCGGTACTTGCAAGCAGTATCATCAATGTACAAAATTTTTTGAGATATTCCATCCATCACCATTCATTACAAACGTCATCCCTCTCTCCATTACTGGTGTTTTTATTCCTCTCATCACCCCATCCATATATACGAGTATACTGAACAACCATGGGGACATCACACAACCTTCTTTCTTCTTCCTTGCATTAAAAAAAAATAATAATAATAATGGTAAGCTGCTAGGTGCCATCGAGTTTTTATGATGATAATGAAGCATGTGTAAGGGTTACTGGGCATCTAAGTGAATGGTTCAGGATCAATGTCGGCGTGTGACAAGGTTGTGTGATGTCCCCATGGTTCTTCAATATATATATGGATGGGGTGATGAGAGAAGTAAAAACATGAGTTGTGGAGAGATGGTGTTGGTAATGAATGGTGATGGATGGAATATCTCAAATTTGTTGTATGCTGATGATGCAGTGCTATATGCAAATACCAGACAAGAGCTTGGTAGACTAGTGCAGAGTTTTGCTGATGTCTGTGTGTGTCGTGCCTTGTGAGTAAATGTAGAAAAGAGTAAAGTGATGGTAATCAAGAGAGAAAGTGACTCCCGGTGTGATGTTATTGTGAATGAAGAGAGACTGGAACTGGCGAGAGAGTTCAAATACCTGGGTACAGTGATGGAAAAGAGAGGAAAATGTGCAAAAGATGTAGAAAGTAGAATGTTACAAGGAAGGAAGGTAGCTGGTGCCAAGAAGGTCTTGATAAGAAACAATGACTTCAGTGTTCCAGCTGCGCGAGGCTTACATGAAGGAACGTTAGTGCCAACTTTACATATGGATGTGAGACCATGGTGTGGCATGAATATGAAAAGTCAAGTCAAAGCAGTGGAGATGGGACTGCTGAGGAATGTATGCGGAGTACAGAGAGTGGATAGGATATGAAATAATGTGATTCGTGAAAGATGCAGAGTGAGGAAGCCTGCAGACACCAGAAGCGACGAGAGTGTACTGAGATGGTATGGTCATGTGGGGAGAATGGATAACAATAGAGTGGTGAAAAAGGCATATCTGAGGGAATCTGAAGGAGGGAGGAGGTGAGGCAGGCCAAGGGATATGGTGGATGAGTGTGTGAGGAAGAGAGGTATGGAAGTTGGTGAGGTTAGGGGACTGACAAGAGATCAAGCTGGCTGGATCAACGTTGTGAGAAGTGGTGCATGATCGAGGATTTGGCACCCTTTTTTAACGTGACAGTGTTCGGACTGACTCTATCGGATACATTTATGTGAAGCTACAGAATGCAGTGCAAGTTTTTGATGCATCAGATAAAGCCAGGATTCTGGGGGCTTGAATGATTAGTGAGTGGAAGCGTGGCCCATCGGAGTGGGGCAATGGAAGCATGGCCAATTGGAGTGGGCATGCTTGGGCTGTCTGAACACTGCTACTCCTCATCCTGCCCTAGGGTGGGAAAGGAGGTCCGGATGATGATGATGATGATGATTAAAGTGCATGGGGGTGGATACATGGTGGTAGCCAAAGAATGGATGGAGAAAGTGAACAATAATGAGAGGAATAGATTCAGATCTGTTGGGATGATGGGGAAGCATGAATACAGGTAGAAGTACTGAAATATGCCAAAACTCCAGTAGATGACAAAAAAGTGAGAATGAAAGAGAATTCCTGGACAACTGTAAAAGCAAGGTTCTGTGCCGAGAAAAAACTGTGGTACTTGATAATGTGACATTGGATGAAGAATTTTGTGAAGAAACTGAAGAATGTTGTGAAGAGGCTGAAAAATGGGAAGGCAGCACGTGTTGAAAAGGAGTGGAAATAAGCAAGAAAGTATTGATGGATGGAACTGTACCAACAGAGGCGAGAAAGGATTGACCTTGCTGGAGAGTCTCTTGAATGTGTGAAGAAAGGACTGACCTTGCTGGAGAGTCTCTTGAATGTGTGGAGGAGTTTTGTTATGTGGGGGAAAGGATATATGCTGTAGGTAGGCTGAAGCTTGCTAAATGGCTAGGTTGAGGTGAAGGTGGAAGAAGTTTGTGAAGCTGTTGCCTCTCCTGACAGTGAGAGGGCTCCCCCTCCATGTTAAAGGGTCCATATATGCAGCATGAATTAGGATTATAATGTTATATGGTAATGAGACTTGGGTGGTAGAGAAAGAGGATATTTGTAGGCTCAAATGTACAGAGACGAAAATGATTAGATGGATGAGTAGTGCATTGTTCAACACAAGACCTTGGAGGGTTTGGACTGTGAATGAGTAGCTGCATGGAAGGAGAGGACTTGAATGCATTAGTGTTATGATGAGATGCGGTAGACTGAGACAGTTTGGGCACGTGACAAGGATGGAGAATGACCACTGGGTGTCGATGTGCGAGTGCTGAGGGCAGGGTTGCGAGAGGCAGACCGAAAAAGACCTGAGGCAAGGTCAGAGAGTGTGATCTCATGGAAAATGGATGGAACTGAGAGGTTGCTAAAGATCAAGCAGCATGAAAAGCTGCCATTAGGTGACCAAGGCCAACATATAAATGAAATAAAATAAAATGATACATGAAACAGGACTAAATGTGTCAGATGGTGACCAGAACATAGGAAAGGTTAAATCTGGGCTCCCACTCTATGAATGTGTTTCAAGATGAGGGTGTGGTAGGCCAAGAAGAAAGTGGATGGATATGTAAATCAGTATGTGAGGAAGAAAGTAATGGAAACTGATGTGGCTCATAATCTGACAGGGGAAAGAATTGGTTGGATAAGGTATACATACATGAACACCTGACAGGAGTCTGGTATTCCATTTTACACCATAAACTGTGACATACCTCAATAAAAAATATTGTTCTGATTACAACATACATAACTAGAGACCAACTAATTTTTTTTTTTTAAATCATTATGGCTAAAATATGGTAGACACTGACATGCAAATCTGTTTGTCCATATTTTAGCATGGTCTCTTCCACCACATAACCATATGAAAAGACTTATTAAAAATAATTATACATGATTACATATTAGTGGTAGGTAGGGGCATTCACCATCCACTCACTCGATGTAGTACTGCTCTCAGGTGACTGCCCTTTCCTCTCTTCTTCTGTCTTTCTTTCCTTCATTCTTTCCTCTTCCTTCTGTCTACGGGTGGCTCTACACCGAGTGACAAGCCAAATGGTTTCCTGTACACCAGGAAACCATTTACTACGCTGGGTGGTAACCATATAACCAAATTATGGCGCCTGGTGGTTTAGTGGGTAATTCAGGTGCTCCAATCGGATTGAACCTGGTCAGGTTAATATGCAGAGGATGATTGGAGTTTAGCTCACGTAATGCCACTCAGGGATGAGTGAGGTTGGTCACTCTCATCTTAAATGTCAGGACCAACTTGCCTAACCCTGGGCTCCTATGCTCCTCATGTGGCAACGTAGGACTGGATGATGGATGGATGGATGGATATATATCTATATATACAGAGTATATATATGCAGACACACACACACAAACAGAAGGGCGACCTCCAATTTACAAACGATCACACAATGAAAATTCACTTTAATGAACACCGTGTTTTACTACCCTTTGCTCGCCTAACAGATGCCAAATTTCACCGTAACAAATTTTTTTTCGTGGGCAATTTTAAAATGAACATGCTCTCAGTCTACTGATTCCACCATAGCACCACTAAGAAAGAAAACGCACATCATTCACTCCCACCCTACCATCCAAAACATTACAGTACCTCATCGACACACATGCAGCATTTATTTTGTCATCATGCCGCCCAGAAAATAAAACTCAGGTAAATGTTACTTATGTTTTTTATTGGCCAGTTGCATGTAATTGTAGATGAAGTTGTAGATTAAGGGTGATGGAGTAATAAAGTACTGTAAACAAACACTGATTAAGACTGAGTAAAAATGGGGGGTGGATGTGGGAAAAACTTGGGTTCTCAGAACCATACTCCATTTAACCCATATTATAATGAGTCTGCACGATGAAATATTGCTTAGCAAACAGTTTTTCAGGAACATAACCTGTTCATAAAGTGAGGGCCTCCTGTATACAGCCAGTGCTCATATAACGCGCGATCAGAGTGCGCGAAACTCACATAACACAAAAGGCAAATTTTAAGGCCAAGAAATGGTCAAAATGCGAATATGACAGATATAACAAGGGTGGAGAAATCTGCCCATTTTTTGAAAACCGTACTACGCTGCAATGACAGAGATTATGTGGCCAGAGGGCACAAATTATAGTTTAAACAGTCATTATGCGAAAAAATGGGTCATAATGCAGTGGAAACAGACATAATATGGCCAGTGATAATCACAGTGCTGGCTACATCAGCCAATGACGTATTGCTGTCACGTGTCTGCGTGGGGTGTTGTCACAGTCCACTGAGCATTCCTGCCCCAGTTGGGCCTACCCTCTCCCCTCACTCTGACTGCATATGCTGTTTCCTCCCCCCCCCCCACCTGACCCAGCACAACAACACGATGCCTGAGGATGCCATGCAATGCACTGATGAGCTGGACAGGGAACATTGTGAGGCAGTGCAGCAGGGGGATCAGGCTGAGGCACGAACCACAGCACCAGTTATGACCATGGCTCACATAAATAATATCTTGCCTGGTGCAGGGGCGCTCCAGGAAGCCACCATGGCTTATGAAGTGCATGAGGTTTGAAAGACTGATATGCTGAACACTGTGTTGAATGCAATGCAACCATATGAAGAGCTAAGGCAAGAGAAAATTCAACAACGCCACCAGACTCTACTCAACCGGTACTTTCGTCCTTGACAGATGCCAGAGCAACAAGAGCATGAGGAAGATGCTATGTCTATGGGTTCCCTTGAATTTAAGGGGTTTGTGCAGGAGGCAGAAGAGATGCAAAGAGGATTGTGGATGTACAGGATTTACCTTCTTCCTCAGATGAGGACTCTATGAAACCAGCACAACAAGAGGACCATGCTGGAGACCAATAGGAGTCCTGCTCTACCTCAGAATCCCACTCCCCCTCCCCCCAGCGAGCCCACAACCTCTTCAATTCAAGGTGAGGAATCCTCCAGCGTTTGTATGTAATGAAGTCGTTATTAGGTTGGTAAATGTCCTAGGAAAAATCCCTGAAAACTGCCTCAAAAGGTGAACTTGGTGAACTTAGGGCTGGCTTGGGTACCATGAAACCCTTTAACATGTACACATATGGCCCTATAACGCAAAAATCTCATAAAGCAGAACCTTCCGGGGACGATATTCGCATGTTAAGTGAGCGCTCGCTATATATACAAATCTTAACTTGCTGAAAAATACCTAACTTCTTGGAACAGAACCAGCTATAGCAATCATCAGTCATCAAATTTACAAACAAAATAACATTCCCAATGAACCAGTATGTGCAAATGTCAAATAGAGATACTTAATAAAATCAATGCTTTTTGCACAAGGGGCTTATTAGATGATTTCCCTAAGCTGAAGCTTATGGGTTAACATAATAGTCAACAGAATGAGCCTCTGGCAAATATATGTGATGCACCAAACAGAAAAACAGTAGGAAACAAAGAATTTTAGGTTCGTTAGGTGGAACCTCGACGGATTCTGAGGCCCTGAAAGATACGTAAATGACTGTCTGGTCTATTTCAGTGGCCTGTTTCAGGCTACTGAGTCCTCTAAATTTTTGTACTTTCCTTTTCCTTACTACTTTACCCTATCTTTAGGCACTGATAATAGTTCTGTAATCCATTTTTTCTGCATCAAGTACACAAAAATCCTCATTATGTACAAATGCAAGATGAAATTAATACATCAGGTAGCTTATGGGGAAAAACTAATTGGTACTGGCTGGCCAAAAATGGATCCACTTTCCCACCTCTAACAGTCTGACCATTACTGGCTTAACTCAAAAGTGTAATACAATGAGAGAGAAAGCTGACCTATGGTATAATGGCATGTACAACCATTTACAGTATATTAAAATTAACCCTTACCCGCCAGGGAACGGTTATATCCGACACAAAATCTGCAGATCAGTGATGCTGGGTGCTGGATATACAGTAACTGCAAGTGTTTTTGCACCATAGTTTGAAGTGGCCACCACCTGATCTCGTCACCAAAGGGTCGGAACAGACTCCTGCCATCCTAGGCAAGCACACCTCAGTCGTCTCTGTGACTCTGCCAGATGTAGGACAATGTTTTCTTAAACCTCTTGTCCGATTCCATTCCTGCCTCACATGGGCTCCTTGCATCATCCACATATGCCAAGTCTCTTTCCAAGGATACTAGGAAAGGGCTCAGTGATTGTGCCATAGGACATGCCTTGGATGCAACTGTGTCTAGTTTATCTAGTACTGAAGAAGTTATCACGCTGATAGCGAAGCCAAAGTTGGATCCACGAGCACAAGCACGAATACAACCTGCCTCACACGCCAAAAGTTAGTCATCTTCTTCACGTCCTTACTTAACGACACGACCACCTACAGAACTGGGGATACTTTTATTCGCAAGAGGAAGAATTGTTGAGTAATATGGTTTTTAATTTGTTACCCTAACTTCTATACTTTCAGAGATATTAAAGTTTGAAAACAAGCAATTTCGGGAAAACTGGCCATACTGAGAGGAAAACCGCAGTACTCACAGCCCCGGTGTCTTGGGGTTAAATACTTTATAACTTTTTTCTTAGCACATTACAAAAAATTCTGATATCAAGCCCTCTCTGATTTGAACAGGTACTATAAAAATTATTCCTGCAGTACACATTCAAAATATACATCCAATATGTAAATTCTGGCAACTTTACACCAAGTCAAATTTATCCCATGACACCAAAATGATAAAAGTACTTGCCACAAAAGTATTTTTACATTTTTTTTTTCTTCAACAGAGGTTACACATTAACTGAGGGATTATCTATGATTTTTAAGCAATGATCTCTGGTCATTCTTACTGTGAGAAACAAGTTTGTGAGCCTAGAATGTGTTAGATGAAAGGGCACTGTATAATATGTATGTCAAATGCAAGCTAAATGCGTAAATGCACAAATGCTGAGATGTGAAACTGAAATATCTAGCCATGGATATGGACGTGTATTGTACTGCCACAATAATCAAGCTCTTGAATAAATGGGTCTTACATTATAAAATTTACTAGAGTGATGTTTGTTCCATACAAGCCCATTCCAGCTTACATATACTGTACCTGTACAATATTAACTGCTTTAGCTAGAAGGATATACAGTACTTTGTATTTTAAACAAGCTATGTCATCCAATTTCATTCAGCTAAGCAAATACTCCTAATAAACTCCTCAGCCTGGTAATGCAATTTATACTCTTTTATTCATGCTAACTGATATTTTTCAGCTTGGGAGAGATCCCACAGATTGAGGGAATTAATTATGTACTATAGAAGTCACTGATTTTTTTTCTTAATTTTTTTATTTATTTGTCTGCTACTCTGTCAATGATAAATTAGTTATTAAAGCCTCATTCCCTTAAAAAAAAAAAAAAAAAAAAAAATCATTTCTAAGTTTCTTCTGATGTTCAGCACTAGTTGTATAGGAATGGTTGGTAATTTGGAAAACACAACTTGTATTCAGGGTTTCCTGAATCTTTTCCTACAGTCTCTAGTGGGTTTATAAATCGGAAATTATTCTAAGTGGCAGATACTTTATGGCATCTGCCTCCACCTTTTCCTTTTAGGACATTTCATAACACCTTTTCCTTAGCAATTTATTCCCCTCATTACCTGACAACATCCTCTTTGATGCTACTGTACTGATGTAAACTCTGTCAACACTGAAATGGTAAACACAACACAAACAAAAATGCTACTGTGCAATATGTAAATTAATTACTAAGGAATAGGTGCTTAGATGCCTCTTATACCACCCAGAATGTGGCCCTATGACTGATGTTGGTACTAACAGCGGATGTTGGTGGTACTAACAGTGCATGTCCAATGTGTGCAGAGTCATACACTGTTGGGCCACAGGAATACCACGTGAGGAGACCCTGGTAGCCCGTCCGTAGTGGCATCTGAAACAATCCACTGTTTTTAAAAACAACAGCTACACTTAAACAGCAGCAAAAATGAGTTAAACAATAGCTATTGCTGTAATAAAAGAGAAGACAACAGATAGGGAAAAGAGATATGCTAATTTAATGTTATAACATAACAGAATGACCAATTATGTAATTCCACAGTACATATGAATGTACAAATTGATACTGCTGACTACTGAAGAAGAAACCAAAAAGGAGACCAGAACCATGCAAAAACAGTGTGCTACTAAACTCTGCTTTTGGAAAAAAAAAAAAAAAAAAAAAATTAGCAAACATTTTGACATTACATACAGGGATTTAATCCCCGAGCTAGGCAACTATGGCCATATAGACCCGCTAGGTTACAGGAGCGCACTACCACTCTCGGCACGGCAGTCCCAGGCGAGGCTCGAACTCGCAATCCCCCAATCACGACTCCAATGCTCTACCACTGAGCCACTGTGCCCCCTTTGACATTAAAAAAAAAAAAAAAAAAAAAAAAAATGAACAGTACCATCCCTGTTGAACCTAAACAGTTTGCTCACTTGACTATTACTCCTTCAATACAATGATGCCTTTCTCAATTTCTTCCTGCTACCAGCAGATAACCTCACTCAGTTTATCATGACCATTCACACTGACTGTTACAAAATCATCATAACTATTTTCATTACACTGATGCCTTTTCAAATAATAATAAAGGTGTCAACAATGACCAATTACAAAAACTAAAGCCCCTGTAGCTTTGATACATCAGTAGTCATATGAGTTCTCACTTACCCAAATGAAGCAGCCAATGGGGTGGTAAAAATGGTCTGCATTTACTTCACAGTTTTCAATATTTCTGAGCTTTGAGCACCATGGTGAAGCCAGAAATAAAGAAAATATGGATGAAGAAACAGATAATAAAGAAAGATCACATCAAGAAACATTGTGAGGAAACCCAAAAGAATATTCACGTGGATACACTCTACATATTTTCTTTTAAAAAATACATATACTGTTGGTAATGTAACAGTAACAGAAAAGGAAGATATAATTATTAGTTTTCTCTTCAAACACAAAGATGTGTAAAAATTACAAGTACTGTACAGTACACTGGATTTACAGCAGAAAGGGTCGGGTTACATCAACAGTGGCATCCCTCTGGTTTGACACACATTTTGCTAAAGCTCCTGAGGCTTACTGAATGTGCATCAATAAAGCCTTGAACCAGTACTGTGCTGGAAAAAAAAAAATTATACCTCTCTATGCCAGCTGATTTTGGATTTTCTTTTTCTGGCTAAATGGGCTTAATACATCAATATAAGATCCCTGGCACTAATAAAAGTAATCACTAATGTCAGAAAGTTGGTTGAATCGAGCCAGGTTGGTGCCACTAGACTCTGAAATCTTCAAGGTTACTGAGAGAGCAGAGCAGCTGCGAGCTTATGAACAAATTTTGGATTTTTTTTGGGGGGGTGACTAAATTTGCTTAATATTTCCTTCCTCTTCTGTCTTATTTTACTTCATTTTTTCCACATCCTCCTGCCTATGGGTGATTTTACACTCCCACTTCTGTCTTTCTTTCCATCATTCTTTCTTCTTCCTTCTGTCTATGGGTGACTCTGAGTGACAAGCCAAATGGTTTCCTGTACACCAGGAAACCATTTGATACACTGGGTGGTAACCCTATAATTAAATTATGGTGGTGTAGTGGGTAATTACAGCACTTCAGTTGGATTGAGCCGGTGAAGGTTAACATCCAAGGGATGGTTGGGGCTTATTGCTCATGTAATGCCACTCAGGGATGAGTGAGGCTGGTCACTCTCATCTTAAATGTCAGGACCAACTTGCCTAGCCTCGGGCTCCTCCGCTCCTCATGAGGCAACGTAGGATTGGATGACAGATGGATGGATGACATCAATATAAGATTCCTGGCACTAATAAAAGGAATCACCAAAGCCAGAAAGTTGGTTGAATCGACTCGGGATGGTGTTGCTTGACATCTCCAATCTTCAAGGTTACTGAGACAGCAGAGTGGCTGTGAGCCTGTGAAGACTGTCACTCCCCTCTCGAGTTCCTAAATCAGTGTTGTAAGTGTAGCAGAGAAATGTCTGAAGTTAGCAAGACACATTATTACCTTCCATTTTACTTCGGTTGCTTGCAACAACTTCTCAGTGCTGCAAGACGTAGATCTATGTCACTGGCCTTTTAGAGGGGGAAGTAGATCTACGTCACTGGCCTTTCAGAGGGGGACGTAGATATATGTCACTGGCCTTTTAGAGGGGGATGTAGATCTACGTCACTTGTGTTTTAGAAGAGGACGTAGATCTAGGTCACTGGCCTTTTAGAGGGGGATGTAGATCTACGTCACTCATGTTTTAGAAGAGGACGTAGATCTAGGTCACTTGCATATTAGAGGGGGATGTAGATCTAGGTCACTGGCGTATTAGAGGGGGACGTAGATCTAGGTCACTGGCGTCGTACAGGGGGATGTAGATCTACGTCACTGGCATCTTAGAGGGGGACGTAGATCTACGTCAATGGCGTTTTCGAGGGGGACGTAGATCCATGTCACTAGCACAGTATGGGTTAAAACCTTCTTACTACCAGATACTGGCCAAAGTCAACTAATATTCATAAAAGATTAGTATCCTACTGTCAAAGTTGGTTTTCTACCACCAAATACTGTACAAACTCACCCATGCAACCATCCCAATGATGAACCAGGTGGCCTAAAGCCCAGGGCCAGCCACTAACCACAAATTCACAAACACAGTAAGCTATCAGTGTCCTGTAACTGACTGCTGGATGTGGCTTTGCATAAAAAATGGGCCATAAACCTGCCAATCAAGACCTGTGGTAATGTTCATCCACTCACTGTGGTTGCTACTTTCATTATGCATCAGTGGAACAGGTTCCATACCCTTATACAGTACTGCTCTCTATTCAGTGTCGTATGAATGCCAGTCGGAGCACTGCGCAATCCAAGTCAATAGTTTGCATCCCTCTACATACAGGAAACACGGGTGATACATTATATCACCCACACTTATTACCTTACTGTCTATTATGATGGAAAAGTGTCTGTCATCCCCTTACACTTGCTCAACAACTTTCAGTTATGACATTAATTATACTTACCTGTAACAGAGTTTCCCCAAATTCTCACTACAGTATTCCTGCATCTAGTGTCTCTTGTGATCTTGTTATACTGCTTCTTAATTCCTGTACTGCACTAACATTCTGATCAAATTACAAATCCTGTAGTCTCCTACCAAAATCTTAATTTGCTTTATTTTTAACTTCTCTTACAGCCACCTTATCTGTCTTCTACCTACAGTAATCTATATTTCTTTGTTCTCTACCTTCTCTTGTAATAAGATACCTTGTAAATGGAATCATTGTAAAAAGTCTTAAGAACCATCCAAGAAAACAAATGCAGAATTTTCCCTATTTTGGACCTCCAGAAAACTTTCTTCCTCAGGTACATGAATGATACATAGTAGTGCATAATTAACAATTCACCAAACTTCAGCATAATAGGTGACAAATAATGGGCATTTTTCACATACAATGACAGTTAATGCGCACTAAACTTAGTAAACTAACCCTTACTAGCACTAAAGGGAACACAGTTCTCAATTTTCATAACTTTGATGACTTTTCCATGTATATTGCCATGGGATCAAGTTACGTGTAAATGGAATGAAGATACTGTATCTGCTGGCCATATGGAAATCATGTAAACTAGATTTGTGTAATGCAATATGCAGGAAGGTGTTAAAATTACCCTAAGATGGTTTGGCCATTTGGAGATAGGAAAATGAGAGTGACTTGGAGAGCATATAAGAATCAGGTAGACTGGGAGACTGAGGATGAGATGGAGGGGGGGGAGGGTGGAAGGGTACATAGCCTACGATGGTCTGGCCAATTGGAGAAATGGGACAATAGGAACACAAGGGTGAGGTGGAGTGAGAGACAGAATGAGATGGAGGAGGGCTGAGAGGTATATGAGTGAGGGTGGTATGAGTTGGAGGGATGGCAGCCTGATGGAAGAGGACAATGTGACTTGGAGGCAATCTGCATGCAGTCACCTCTTTTACAATTAAGGTATCTGGCTAATATAGATAGACATATTGGTACTTCCTTTGTAGTCCATAATATCCTTCCTGCCTTCCCTCCACCACCACAGATTTCCTACATCCCTCCCACATTCCTCTTTGGCTTTACTTTCAGCTCCCTGCTCCTCTGAAACCATCTTAGGTTCTCCATCTTCTAATACCACAGCCAGTATTCTGGTCTTCTCATCATGTTCATTATACTTACTGTGCTCCCAATGTACTGGTACTATACTTTATTTAAAAAAAAAAAAAAAAAAAAAAAAAAAAAAAAAAAACTGAAAATTATTGGTTACTTTTAACATTCCTTTAACCACTTTTGCAAGCACTATGCTTTGCTTGATTCTTTACCCACTTTCAGTCAATGATTACGTCTGTTCTTTTCATCCAATCAGCACAATGTATGATGTGAACTTATTTCTGCTAAAAAGAAAGTGGCTATCGGCTAATGACAGCACCCATCGATTAGATTCGTACTCCCGAGGAGGATGAGAATGCTGGTGACAGGGAGAGCTGGGGCTCCTGTTTCACTAGTCTTCAATATATCCTTTCTCTTCCCCTTTGCCGACCCTTTCAGTGTGACAGTAACATGGAGAGTAGCCCAGCATACTCTCTTAAACACTTTTCTCTACTTAGCTCATGCACAACTCTATACGTGCTTTATAAGTCATGCAACATACCCCAATACGTCGCAGAGGCTGATGCCAGCTAGGCCATGCAACCAGAAAACTTTGGCCCTGCTACCTAGTGGTGGACCTAAGGGGAGGCGTGATGCGGGCTATGCCAGTGTAGTTTTTGGGACCAGGATGGGATATAGTTCGAATCTGTGCCTGAGGGCACAGGGCACTGCGGTTCCCAGGCTGCAGCTTCCACTCATGGAGGGGGGGGCCTGAATCTAGGAGCAGTGCCCCAGGGGGCTGCCCCATCAGTGGGTGCATAATGGTGGGGCAGTTGCTTCGCTAAGGCATGGTTGGAGGGTGTCCTTGTAGCTGCCCTGACAGGGCGCCCCGAGGCCACTGTTGCTGCCACTGGCCATTGCTGGTGGGTTATGGGTCCCATGTCCCATTCCTGGACTTGGGACTGTGCAGGTGGGTAGGGCTTGTGATCTCTCTCTCTCCCTATTTAACTCTTACCAACATGACATGACTCTCAGTGCACACATCAGTCAAAATGTTCTTATAACTGCTTCTACCTTTCACATTTCTCCTGGTGCACGAGAGGGAGGGCTTTATGTGGTGGCACCAATGCAGCCAGGCAATACAACCAGTCATAAAAACATCCTTCAATTCCCTCCCTATTTGTCAAAGGAGGATGGTAGACTGCTGGAGAAGAGCAACTTCAGCCTGCAATCCACTGAGTTCACATTTCAGATGAATCTGGGTCTACAGTTACAACTACACTTCACAGACCCTCAAATCTCCAACTTCCTCTGCTTTAACTCTAGTATTCATGTTTACCTCTAGAATTCATGTTACCTTAATAAGCTAAATATTAACAAACTGGTTGTTCATCTGATAAAGAAAAAAAAAATTGCTCTCTAACTCAGTTTTAAAAAGACATATATATACTAGTTATGAAAATACAATCTATCTATCTATCTATCTATTGCCAGACGCCTCAATCCCATTTGGGGTGGCCACAAACAAATTGCCTCCAAGTCGCCCTGTCCCCCGCCATTTCACTGCCCTGCTCCCAACTCACACCCCCCTCTCTCATATACCTCTCCACCCCATCCCTCCATCTCATCCTCGGCCTTCCCCTCCTTCTTCCCCCCTCCACCTCACTCACATACACTCTCTTCATCAATCTTTCACCCTCCATCCTCTCCACATGGCCAAACCACCTCAGTGTGTTCCTCATAACGCTTCCTATCACATCCACATCCACACCACAACGCTCTTTTATATCCTCATTCATCAGCCTGTCTCTCCATGTGACTCCACAGACTCCTCTTAAATAACTCATTTCCACTGCTCTCACTCTTGACTTGTGTCCTTCCAACAACGTCCAAGCTTCACTTCCGTACGTTAGAGTTGGCATGACAATACTGTCATGTAGTAACTTTTTCACTTCCATGCTCACTTCCCTGTTTCTTATCACTGCTTCCAAAGAACCAGCAACCTTTCTTCCCTGCTGTACCCTTTCAAGCACTTCACCCTCCAAACCTCCATCCTTACTCATCACACTACCCAAGTACTTAAACGTACTCACATTTTCCAATTCCTCACCATCCGACCTCGCTGTACATTCACTGACTTCACCTCTCTCAAAGACCATCATTACTCTTCCCTACATTCACCTTTAGATTCCGTTTCTTACACACTCTCCCAAACTCATCCACCAAGCCTTGCAGCTCCCCTTCGTCTTCACTCAACAACACAGTATCATCTGCAAACAACAGTACAGGGAGTTTCCAAACACTATCCTCTCTCACCAGGGCCACTCCAACATCCACTACCCTACCTTGTACCTCTTTTATTACCCCATCCACGTACAGATTGAACAACCATGGAGACATGACACATCCCTGTTTCAACCCAACTTTCAAAGAGAAAAATTCACTTAGTTCACCATCCACACGCACTGCAGCCTTCACACCATCGTACATACTCTTCACAGCATTCAAAAACTTCCCATCTACTCCATATATTCTTAACACTTTCCACAATCCTTGTTTATCCACCCTGTCATATGCTTTCTCCAAATCCATGAAAGCCGCATACAACTTCTTTCCATTCTCTAGAAACTTTTCCACTAAAGATCTAACAATGAATATCTGATCTACACAACCTCTTCCCTTCCTAAAGCCTCCCTGTTCTTCTCCAACTAATTTCTCTGTTCTTTCTCTAACTCTGTCAATAAGTATCCTACCATACACTTTTCCTATTATACTATGAAGACAAATGCCCCTACGATTACCACACACTTCTTTTTCCCCATTTCCTTTGTACAAGGGAATAATTATACCTGACTTCCAATCCTCTGGGACTCTACCTTCCTCCCAGGCCAATCTGCACAACTTCCACATCCATTCTACTACTATCTCTCCCCCATGCTTTAGCATTTCACCACACACTCCATCAATTCCTGGGGCTTTCCCCGATTTAACTTTCTTCATTGCTTCCACAACTTCTATCCTGCTGATTTCTTCCTGTTTTCTCACCTCCCTCCTTCTCCCAGCCATTCCCCAGCCACTTATACTCGCATTACTTCCATCCTCTATGTTCAACAATTCCTTAAAGTATTCTCTCCATCTGCTCACTTTTTCTCCCTTCTCCACTAGTAATCTACCATTTTTATCTTTCACTCCCCTGATAACTTCACTTCCACCCTGTCTTACTCTTTTCACCTCTTTCCAGAACACTTTCTTACAGTCCCTCCACTTTACACTCAAATTCCTTCCAAATTCCTCATCCACTCTCTTCTTACTCTCTCTTACTAATCTTTTCACCTCTCTCTTTCTTTCTACATATAACTCTCTCTTCTGCCTCTCCACTTCTTCCACGCCCCTATTTCTCATCCATTCATTGTATGCTTTCTTCTTTTGTGCCATAGCCTGTTTCACCTCTTCAGTCCACCACGCTGTTCCTTGCACCCCCCTCCGTCTTCTCTTCCTTCCACACACCACATCACACGCTGCACATATTTCTTCTGTAAATATCCTACACACACCTTCCACATCTCCCATCTGCTCCAATTCATATTTGCCCAATCGTTCTTCCACTTCTCTCTTATACTCTGCCTTTTTCTCATCCTCTTGTAACCTTTCCACTCTCCTTGTAACTACTCCTTCCTCTCGTCTTTCCCTTCTTCTATTCCTCCATCTTTCTTGAATTCTAATTCTGGCCACCACCAAGTAGTGGTCAGAAAGTCCACTCCCCCAACCTCTATAAACTCCTGCATCCATTACACATCTTCGCATCCTTTCATCCACACACACATAATCAATCAATGCCTTCCTTTCATTCAGTTCACCACCCACCCTTCTCATCACTTGCCATGTACACCTGTGGATCATTTTATGCCTGAAGAAGGTATTGGCTATCACCAACCCCCTCCCAGCACAAATGTCCACTAATGCACTCCCATTCTCATCTATCTCAGCAGGCACACCCCACTCACCAACTATTCCATTCACCTTCACATTCCCAACTTTACCATTCATATCACTAATCAAAAACACTCTCTCATTCCTTCCAAACTTTTCCAAGCACACTTCTACATTTGTCCAGAACTCTTCTCTCACTCTTCTAGCACGATCTTGCGTTGGCACATACACACACACAATTGCCCACATTTGTATTCCAACTTTCAACTTTACCCACACAATCCTTGACCCAACCGATCCATACTGTCTTATGCTCCTCTTCCATCTTTTACTCACAACTATACATACTTCTTCCTTTGCCCTCTCATTCTCACCTACTCCTGCACATATACCCCATCCATACTCCCATTCTCTCACACTTTCTCCCCACCATTTTGTTTCAGTTATTCCACATACATCCACTTTCGCACCCTCAAGCACCTGGACAATCTCTCCCTTTCACCTCATCGTTCGCTCCCCGTACATTCCATGTTCCAAAAACCATGTCCTTTGTCCGGTCCTTGGTCGTCATCGTTTGGTCAGTCCTTGTCCGAGGCTTATTGTTTGTTTTTTTAGTTAGTTGTTTTCCAGGGAAGGGCACTAACCCTCCGCCAACCCTTTTAGTCGCCTTTTACGACAAGCAGGGATACTGGGGGAGTATTCTTGAAAAAAAACCCTACCCCCAGGGGGTATTGCCAGACGCCTCAATCCTGTAAGGGGTGGCCACAAATAAATCGCCTCCATGTTCCTCTGTCCCCCGCCATTTCAATGCCCTCCCCCCAGCTCACACCCCCATCTCATATACCTCTTCATGCTATCCCTCCATCTCATCCTCAGCCTCCCCCTCGCTCTTCCCCCCTCCACCTCACTGACAAACATTCTCCATGTTAATCTCTCACTCTCCATCCTCTCCATATGCCAAACCTCCTCAATGTATTTCTCCTAACACTTTCTATCACATCCACATCCACACCACAATGCTTCTTCATTTCCTTATTTGTCAGACTGTCTCTCCATGTAACTCCACATACTCCTCTCAAATAACTCATTTTCACTGCTCTCACTCTTGACTTCCGTCCTTCCAACAAGGTCCATGCTTCACTTCCATACGTCAAAGTTGGCATGACAATAATATCAAGGAGCAACCTTTTCATAGTACAGTATTCCATGCTCACTTCCTTATTTCTTATCATTGCTTTCAAAGAACCAGCAACCATTCTTCCTTGTTACACCCTTTCAAGCACTTCATCCTCCTGCTTCAATTCCGACTCATCATACTGTACTACCCAAGTACTTTATATGCATTTCCATCTCAACATCCAACCCCGCTGTACATTCAGTGACTTCATTTCTCTTGAAGACTACAACTTTACTCTTCCCTACATTCACCTTTAGATTCTGTTTCTTACACACTCTCCCAAAGTCATTTGCTAAGCCTTGCTGTTCTCCTTCATCTTCACTTAACAACACTGTATCACCTGTAAACAACAGTACAAGAAGTTTCCAAACAATGCCCTCTCTCATTAGGGCCGCTACAACATCCACTACCTTACCTAGGCTCTCTTTTATAACTCCATCCATATACAGATTAAACAACCATGGAGACATGACACATCCCGGTTTCAATCCAACATCCAGATAGAAAAATTAGTTCAGTTTCCTATCCACACCCACTGCAGCCTTAGCACCCTCATACATACTCTTCACAGCATTCAACAGCTTCCCATATACTCCACATATCCTTAATACTTACCACATTCCTTGCCTATCAGCTCTGTCATACAACTTCTTTCCCTTCTCTAGATACTTTTCCACTAAGGATGAATAACTGATCTACACAACCTCTACCCTCCCTCAAACCTCTCTGTTCTTCTCCATCTAATTCCTCTGTTATTTCCCTAACTCTGCCAAATAAGTATCCTACCTTATACTTTTCCTATTACTCTCAGAAGACAATTGCCCCTATGATTACCACACACTTCTTTTCTCCTTTTTCTTTGTACAGGGGAATAATTATGCCTGACTTCCAATCCTCCGGAACTCTACCTTCCTCGCCCGCCAATCTGCACATCTTCAATATCCATTCTACTACTATCTCTCCCCCATGCTTCAGCATTTCACCGCACACTCAAGAATTCCTGGGGCTTTCCCATTTTGACTTTCTTCATTGCTTCCACTACTTCCATCCTATCAATCTCTTCCTGCCTTCTCACCACCCTCCTTCTCCCAGCCATTCCCAAGCCACTTATACTTACAATACTTTCATTTTCTATGTTAATGAGTTCCTTAATGTGTTCTCTCCTGCTGTTCACTTTTCTCCCATCTCTAGAAGCAATCTACCATTTCCCTACTAACACCTGTATCATCCTGTCTAACTCTCTTGACTTCTTTCCAGAACATTTTCTTACAGTACCTCCACTTTAAACTCAAATTCCTTCCAAATTCCTCATCGAATCTCTTCTTTCTCTCTCTTACTAAACTCTTCACCTCTTTCTTCATCTCTACATATAACTTTCTCTTCTGTCTCTCAACTTCCTCCATGTCTCTGCTTCCCATCCACTCACTATATGCTTACTTCTTTTGCACCACAGCTTGTCTCACCTCTTGATTCCACCATGCTGTTCCTTGTACCCTTTTTCGTCTTCTCTTCACCCTACATATCACATGTTGCATAGATTTCCTCTGTGAATACTTTGCACATGCCATCCACCTCCCCCATCTGCTCTAAATCATATCTATCCAATCACTCCACTTCTCTCTTATATTCTGCCTTTTTTCCATCCTCTTGCAATCTTTCTACCCTCCTTGCATGGACTACTTCCTCCTGTCCTTTCCTCCTATTCCTCCACTGCACTTGAACCTTGACTTTGACCACCACCAAGTGGTGGTCTGATGTTCACTCCTCCAACCTCTGTATGCTCTTGCATCCATTATATACCTTCTCATTCTGTCATCCACACACACACTCAATCACTGCCTTCCATTCATTCAGTTCACCACCCACCCTTCTCATCACTCGCCATGTATACTTGTGGATCACTTTGTGCCTAAAGAAGGTTTTGGTTATTACCAACCCCCTCCCCACACAAGTGTCCACTAAGAGCACCGCCATTCTCATCCACTTCTGCAAGCACACCCCACTCACCAGCTACTCCATCCACCTGCACATTCCCTACTTTTCCATTTGTATCTCCAATCAAAGATACTCTCTCCTTTCTTTCAAACTTTTCCATGTGTATTTCCACATTTGCCCAGAACTCTTCTTTCACTCTGCTTGCATGATCTTGCGTTGGCGCACGCACACACACAATCGCCCATGTTTGCAGTCTTACTTTCAATCTTACCCATATAATCCTTGAGCCAAATGGTCCATACTGTTATATTCTCCTTCCATCTCTTGCACACAACAATACATACTCCCTCTTTTGCCCTCTCATTCTCACCTACTCCCACTCATAGAGACCAGGACTGTGAAGTCTGAGTAAAAGCTGTGGAGTTGGAGTCAGAGTCGGTAAAAAAGTCCCGACTCCGACTCTGACCACCAGTAAAGAAATTTTTAATCATGATGTAGATGTAATGTGGGGTTATTGCCTTGCGAATGACAGCTCCTTCGGTTTTATTTCTTGTCGCTGCTGCAGTTCTTTTTTTTCTTTTTTCTTATTTTCCACATTTCACTTAGGATTTTGTTGTTGTTCTGTTCTTCATTTATGCTGATCATAAATGCAGGCTGGTGGTAGGTTGTGGTGACCATCATCCACTCACTTGATGCAGAGCTGTCTACTTCTTCCTTAGCCTTTATCATTCTTTTTCTGTGCATGCCCTCCTCTCTTCCTGTTTCTCCCATCTTTCCTGTCACTTCTTATTGCTTTTCTTTCCTTTACAGGTGGCTTTACATTGAGTGACAAACCAAATGGTTTCCTGTAAGCCAAGAAACCATTTACAACGCTGGGTGGTAACCATATAACCAAACCATATGTACTCCCTATTATGTCAACAAGTGGGTTGGTGGAGGGTTAGTGCCCCTCCCCGTAAAACAAATAACTCAAAGCCAAATGGCCACCCCTTACAGGATTATGGCGTCTGGCAATAGATAGATAGATAAATGCAGGTGCTGCCATCTGTCGACAGAACGATATGAACAGACTGTAAACAGACACCATGATCAGCAGATTTAAGAAACTATCATTTTGCCACAGAGTAGCTACAACCATTAAAGTCAAACCTTTAAGGGCGTGGGTTTTAAAAGTAGCCTGACGATTCACGTGGTTGTAATGGAATGACATCATGTGTAAGTCATCATTGCATATTTATAATTGGGCAACTCTAAGGGGTCAGAATCAGAGTCGGAGTTGGAATTGGACACGCATGAAATCAAGGAGTCAGAGTCGATATTGGAGTTGGATATACAAGAAATCAAGGAGTCGGAGTCAGAGTTGGAGTCAGGTGTTTTGGGTACCAACTTCACAGCCTTTACTCCATCCATACTCCCACTCTCTCATACTCTCACCTCTCCATTTAGTCTCTGTTAATCCATATATGTCCACTTTTGCACCCTCAAGCACCTGAGCAATCTCTCTTTCTCTCACCTCATCATTCACACCCCTTACATTCCATGTTGCAATCTATACCACGTCCTTTGTTTGGTCCTTGGTTGCCACCTGTTTGTCAGTCCTGGTCCGAGGCTTCTTGTTTGTATTTTCAGTTACTGTAGTTGTTTTCTGGGGAGGTGCACTAACCCTCCGCTAACCCACTCGTTGACACATACGGAACACAGTTGGTTATAAGGTTACCACTCAGCATATTAAATGATTTCCTGGTTTACACGAAATCATATGGCTTGTCACTCAGTGCAAAGTTACCCGAAACAGAGTAGTACCACTACAGTGAGTGAGTGGATGATGGGTGCCCCCACTAAGTATTACTGCATCCCACTATTCTAATAAATTCCTGTGTGTGATGTCATAATGGTCACAGATAACTGAAGATTCAACACTCAGGTACTGCTGTGTGGCACCATTACCTTGGTCCTGGTGATGGTGTTGTATATGGTGATACCCGTGTCATAGCCTTCTGGGGGAATCCATGACCCTGATGAATAATGACATTTACTGCCACCACCTGTTGATAAAGAGTACAGTATTTAACATTACAATGCTTTCTCCCATGAATTCTTTCAATAATGACTTTACATTCCTTATATATATATCATCATCACTGTTATCATCTCCGATGCCTTGCTCTTTCCTGGAATCCCCGACAGGGAATGGCCATGAAAGAACTGTCTCCAGGCTAATCACATACATTTCTCATTATCACAGACATTCCAATACCTCTTCCTTCTCTCACCAATGTAGCATTCCACTTTCTCTTCTGTATCACAAGAGATTTTCCTCTTCCAATATTACTCTCAACCTCACTTTCAAAAATTCTTTGGCACCATATCTGTGAGTCCTTACCTCCTTAACCTACTTCTCCTTATCCTTTCAGTAAACTAATTCTACATATGATTCCTATCCTAGGGAAGGGAAAATGCTGTATGCTGCCTTCATGGATCTGGATAAAAGACATGAGAGTAAACAAAGACTGTGGGAGATACTTAAAAGATATTGAAAGGTCAAAGCTAGTGGACTCATAATTAAATTTCCTCCTGTGCATGCTGAGGGTTTAGGAAATGAGGTGCTGAATTATCATTTTGGCTTCAATACTGTTTACTATGCCTCTGAGCCACAGAAAATGTTGCCAACGATGACTGTTGCATACCCTTCTCTTTCCCTGACCAACTCAGATACTGTTTCTAGAATTATGAATAAGAATAAAATTAAGATACAGCTACATTCATTCTCAACAAGGACAGAACACAGACAACACAATCCACACCACCTAACACCACCTAGCACAATACAACATTCAGCTCCTCCCCATAACAGAGATACGTAACTCAACAATTGTTGTGGATTTTAATACTAAAAGCAATGCCTGGTATGAACACAGTGAAAATTAAAGAAATGCATTTGGGAGCTGAATGCTAATTACCAGCCAGAACATGCTGTTGGCCAAGTCCAAGATTTTGGTCATATATTGATACCCTGAAGGTTTCATGTTGATGGCTCCAGCCATTCATGAGGTATAATGGTGCTAAAGGTGGGCGACAAAACCTAGCTGACCTTTGGCTAATATTTGGGTGACCTTGACCTTGACCCCGCGTGCCCATTTTTGAACTCGTTCAAGATTTTGGCCGTATCTTGATACCTCGAAGGTTTCAAGTTGATAGCACAGGCCGTTCATGAGATATAATGGTGCTGATGGACAATAAAAACTAGCTGACTTTTGGCAGCCATTTTGGTGACCTTAACCTTGATCCCGAGTGCCCATTTCTGAACCTGCCCAAGATTTCGCCATATCCTGATACCCAGCAGGTTTCATGCTGATAGCTCAAGCCGCTCATGAGATATAATAGTGCTAAAGGTGGACGATAAAAACTAGTTGACCCCTGGCAGCCATTTTGGTGACCTTGACCTTAATCCCAAGTGCCCATTTTCGAACTTGTTCAAGATTTTGGCCATATCTTGATACCCTTAAGGTTTCATGTTGATAGCTCAAGCTGATCATGAGATATAAGGGGAACAGATACACACACACAAACACACACAGGTCGCCGACAGAGATGGAGACCTCCTGGATCGTGGGGAAATAATCGCTGAATCAGTGACGAAAAGGAGACCAGCCTATTTGTGATTGTGTTAATGAGTGCGTGAGTGGTGTTTCCGTCAGACAGTAGTTTAAAAAAAAAAAAAAAAAAAAAAAAAAAAACGGTTTCGGTCAAAAAACAAAAAGATACAGTGAAAATAGAAAGTCTCCATATGGTTGTTTCATGGCGGAAAGGGACGGTGCATTGTTTACAATCAGCGAGAGAGACTTTGAGGACTTTTCTGAAGAGGATGTGGCAAATGGAAGTACAGTATTAAGTTGAACCAAACAAGAAAGGCAGGTGTAGAGAAAACAGCGGAGAGGAATGTCCAGGAGATAAAAAAGGAATGGGCAGTAACTAAAGAGTTACAGGAACGGACTATAGAGCAGGAAAATGAGATAAAAAATCTGCGAAATAAATTGGAAAAAATTTGTACACGTAGTGACGAACAAGAAAGAGAAGTTACTGAATTAAAAGTGAGCAATGAATCAGCCTCAAATGAAATAAAACAGCTTAAGAGGGAGAATAAGAGGTTGGAAGAAGAAAGAGACAGGATGAAAAGCAAACCAGATGAGCATGAATTCAAATCAAGAACACAGGATGAGCACATTAAAAAAATCAAGGAGCAACATAAGGGGTGGAAGAAAATTCAGGAAGAGGGAAATGTAAATCTGAAAGAGATTATAGAACAACAAAGCAAGAAAAAGGTGGAGAGGAAAGTGGTTAGGGTGCTGAGAAGTAGAAAAACTTTAGTTAGGTATGTAGCAGATATGAAAAAATGTGTAATAATTTCAGGAGTTAAAGAATAACGTATGACAATAAGATCAGAAAGAGAAAGAGACGAACAGAGTAAAGTTAAGGAAATAATATCAGTAGTCATGGAGGAAAACAACGAAGCTCAAGAAGAGACTGAAGAGGTGTTTAGGTTAGGAAAGTACGAAGAAGGAGGGGCAAGGCCATTGAAGGTAAAGTTTAAGTCTCAGGCAATAGTAAACGAAATTATCAGTAGAACATGGAAATTATCAGAAATGGAAGGGTTCGAAGATGTTTGGATAAGGAGAGATGCAAATGAGGAAGAAAGAGCTAGAATAAAGGAGTTAGTAAAGGGAGCAAAGGTAAAAACCAAACAGAGAACGGGCGAAGAGAAGACAATGTTTTATTGGAGAGTCATGGATCAGAAATTAAGGAAGTGGTACCGGCACAGAGAAGGAGAAAAGAGGGTATAAAAAACATCAAAAATAATTGGAAAGTGGCATATACTAATGTTGATGGTTTGATATCAGCAAGGTTAGAAATCAACGGTTTTTTGAGGGTATATGAACCTGATGTTATGTGTTTTGTAGAGACCAAATTAAGAGAAGATATTGATGTTCATATGGGAGATGGTAAATACAAACTGTGGAGAAGAGACAGAAAAGAAAAAACGGGAGGAGGAGTGATGATAGCAGTGAAGAACAACGTAAATGTAGATACCGTGGAAATGGGAGAAGACAGGGCCAAAGTGATAAATATGAAATTAGAAACTGGAGAGAATAGCAAGAGAGATATGGCAATAGTATATGTTTCCCCTAAGACAAGAGCATGGAGTGATGATGAATACCAGGAAATGTTGTCAGACATGGCTAGTTATTTACAGAAAATGACTGAGAAAAGCAACAATATAATTTTCATGGGTGACTTCAATTGTAAAGAGGTGAACTGGGAGGAATGGGACTTAGGAGGCAGCGAAGATTTGTGGGGCACTATATTATTAAATATAACAGTGAACAATGTGATGTCACAATGGGTCAAAGAAGAGACATGGTTCCGAGGTGAGGACACACCAGCAAGACTAGACTTACCGTTTACCAAAGAACCCGATGTAACAGAATCCTTGAAATATCTGTGTCCTATTGGAAAAAGTGATCATGTGGTCATTGAGTTCCAGATGATAACAGGGAACGTGGAGCCAAGAGACTGGCTTTATAGGCAGGGAAGATACAACTTTGGGAAAGCAAACTTTACAGGATTGAGAAAATTATTCGAAAACGCAGATTGGAGAAAATTCAGAGAAACAAGAGAGATACAGAGGAAGTGGGATATTTTTCTAGGCCTCTATAATTCAGGAGTGGAAAAATTTGTGCCAAGAGTAAGGGGGAAGGAAAACAGGAAAAAGGAGTGGTTTAATAGAAGGTGTATGATTGCAAAAAAAAGAGAGAGACATGGCATGGAACAATTGGAGAAGGAGATGTAACAATAGAACAAAGGGAGAATATAAAAGAACTAGAAATGAATACACAAGAATATGTAGAGAGGAAGAAAGAAATTTCGAAAAAGGTATAATAGATAAATGTAAGGATGAACCCAAACTGTTTTACAGATTTGTCAATGGCAAACTGAAACAAAAGGATGGAATCACCAAACTGAAAGTAGAAGGAGAGGTCTATAAAGATGCAGCAATGCAAGCAGAAATAATGAACAACTGTTTCCAATCAGTTTTCACTAATGAAAAGGAGTTTGTGGAAGGGGAGGGACTAGAAATGTAGTGATAAAAGATATAAAAGTGGAAGTACAGGAAGCGTATAAATTACTGGAAACTCAAGCTGTAAGGAAAGCCCCAGGACCAGATGGAATCTCTAATTGGGTGCTGAAGGAATGCAGAAAACAACTGGCGGATAAGATTCACTGTTTAATTGTGTGTTCTCTGGAAGAGGGAAAAGTGCCTTAAGAATGGAAGGGGGCAAATGTGGTACCAATTTATAAGGGAGGAAACAGGGAAGAACCCTTGAATTATTGACCAGTGTCCCTAACCAGCATGATCGCAAAATTGTGCAAAAGAATTCTGATAGACAGATGGATAAAATATCTGAAGGCGATTAATATTTTGGCTGATAGCCAGTTTGGATTTAGAAGTGGAAAGTCATGTGTTTCCAACTTGTTCTGTTTTTACTCGAGCAACTGACGTGCTATAGGAGAGAGATGGTTGGGTGGATTGTGTGTATTTGGATTTGGAGAAGGCCTTCGACAAGGTACCCCATAAGAGACTAATGTGGAAACTAGAGCATATAGGAGGGCTGAAGGGGAACCTCCTGGAATGGATGGGAAACTTTTTGAGAAACAGACAAATGAGGACAGTAATAAAGGATAAGATGTCTGGATGGAGGGAAGTAACAAGTGGAGTCCCACAGGGCTCGGTGTTGGGGCCAGTAATGTTCCTGATTTATGTAAATGATATGGTAGATGGAGTGAACAGTTATGCAAGTCTGTTTGCTGATGATGCAAAGATCTTGAGGAAGGTAAAGGTTGAGGAGGATTGTAAAATGGTGCAGGAGGATCTGGATAGGATACACGATTGGAGCCGGATGTGGGAAATGAAATTTAATGCAAAGAAATGTAAAATATTGGAAATGGGTAAAAGTATCATGTGACCATCATTGAATTATTTGATGGGCAATGAACCAATCACAAAAGCGAGAGAAGAGAAAGATTTGGGAGTGCTGATCCAGGACAGTTTGTCACCTGAAAAACACATTAACAAGGCAGTTAGAGAGACGCATAAACTCCTGACAAATATAAGAGTAGCTTTTCATTATATGGATGAGGAGATGATGAAAAAATTGACAGAGGCCATGATTCACCCCAGGTTAAAATATGCAGCAGTAGTGTGGTCCCCACACAAAAAGAAAGATATAAATGAGATTGAGAGAATACAAAGAACAGCAACCAAAATGGTCCCCAGTCTGGAAGATGTCGTACAAAGAGAGGCTGGAAAAGCTGGATTTGCCTTCCTGAGGAGAAAGAGAGGCGACATGACTGCAATGTTCAGGACCATGGTGGGAGTAGATAAAACTGACAAAGAAGATATGTTTTTATGGGATAAGGGAGCAACTAGAGGACACGGAATGAAACTGAAGAAACCAAGCTGCTTGAAGGATATCAAGAAATATAGTTTTCCTTATAGATGTACAGACCTGTGGAATAGCCTGGACAAAAAGATCATCCAGTCTAAAAACTTAAACGAGTTTAAAGCTAAATTTGACTTATTGAGAAACAGAGATGGGACCCCACGAGTGTAGCTCATTTCCTGTATATCATAATTAGGTAAATACACACACACACACACACACACACAGGCAGGCAAAAACATTATCACTCCTCCTTACTAAAAGGTGGGCGGTAACAATCGCCAAGTCCCCAGCATTGCAAGGCCTCAACATCTGAACAACATATACAATTGGCTCCACTTTCAGGTACTGTTCTCCAGGCGGTGGGGTGCTGAAGGCCAAAGTGGCACCAGTGTATATATTTACACTGCATGTCACCAGAGCTGAAGCAGTCCCATTTTAGTGGTCATAACATGAGAACCGTATATCTATCAGTTAATGGAGCTACAACTGTATATTTGTGGGTTAAATACAATAAATCACTGTAATGTCAGTATTCTTGCCATCTATTGTAGCTTTGGAGCAGATACAAGCGTACAGTGACAGGAGCATAGGTGTTCACGGCTGAATTTTGTTTCCTGACCAGGTCCAAATCAGACCTCAATTTCATGAGATCCAATCACAAGATGGTCTGGCCAAACTGGGGATGAGATTCACAGACCTGAAATCCAGCCAATCACATTTCCCTGTGAGCAGGCTATTTAACCCCTCCGTGGCCGAAGGCCCGGAATTTTCCGTGCATCCCAGGCCGACGCTGGGGCCATTTTTTGAAGTTTCGAAAATTGATTTTTTTTTCTAGCCATATTGAAAAAAAAGTTCAGATGCACCTAACAGTGCAAATCCCAGCTTCCTAGATGCATTCTGTGGCTTGCAATGAAGCACGGAAGTTGCAGAAATCGGCAACTGATATCGCCGCCCAGGGGACTACCGCATCGCAACTGGGCAGGTGTTGTTGTTGTTGATTTTTTTTATCTCCCAAAACAATCCAAATGGTGCTGAAATTTTATGCATATATGAGATATGATTATATTGAATGATATCAGTACATAATCTGTTAGGAATGGCTGGAAAAAAAAATGTTATGAATACATTTTCACCTTTTTGATATAAAATATGTTTATGGTAGTTTTGAGTTATTTTTTATGTTATCATTGTGCCCATGCTTGGAAAAAGGAGCGAAAGAGTTGAATTTTCAGTCCTAAATGACAAAACTGCATGTCCTCCAAGGCTAGACTCTGCCGCGGGAGAATAACGTGGAGGGTCAGTACGATTAGCAATAAGGAAGTTGAGTCGCAACTTCCAGCTCCCACACCATGAGCATGGCTAAAAATAGAATTGTAATGCAGTTTCAGAACTAAGTCTAATTATTACGAATACAGATACAAAGCAGAAATAAATACATTTACAGACGGGGGAAAACGTATTTTTTCCATCATAACATGTTCATCTTTCTCTATCATTTTACGTTCATCTTTATCATTTTACCTAGTTATTTTCACAATATATATTGCTGTTTCGTAAACAGCGTGGTTGTGTGTGTTTTGCAAAGAAGGAAAAAGACTGTATTTTCTTTTCTGGGTCGAGATAATGGGTGTAACTATGTGTGTCTAGGCACGGCCACGAGCAAAAAAATCATACATCCACTTATCACGACAGCAGGTGGTGAACTGACGGATGATACGTGAGAGGGTGAAGTCAAGGTCAGTCTCAAGTCCCAGATTTTCATTCACTTCCTGAAAGTTTTCACAGTTTTCTGCAAGTTCCATTGCATCAACTGATCCAAACCATTACAGCAAACCTGAGCGAATAGGTAAAGATACCAAGACAAGAATGTATTTTTCTGTTATTATCATGTCTTTTTTGTATGTGCCTGTATTACTTCATAATCATAAACAGGTGGTTGTGTGTGTTTTGCAAGAGAGGACAAAGATGATATGTTCTGCCTGGGTCGAGATAATGGGTGTAGTTGTGCTTGTTTAGGCATGGACAGGAGCGAAATAATCGAAAATCCACTTATCACAGCAGCAGGCTCTGAACTGCTGGATGGGGTGTATGGGAGTGTAGTGTAGGTCAGTGTGCAGACATTCAGAACGTCCATTCACTTCCCAAAATTTTTGCAGTTTTTAACAGGCCACGTTCAAACGACGCTGGCGGCCATTTATCGGCTAAACGTCATTTGACGCCGGCGGCCACAGAGGAGTTAATCTCTCTCTCTCTCTCTCTCTCTCTCACACACACACACACACATACTGTGTATATATATATATATATATATACATATATATATATATATATACAGTAAAAGTCCATTAATCCGAATGGCAGTGGACAGAGAATCATTCAGATTATCAGATTTTTCAGATTTTTGGGTGGGACCCCGAAGACACTTAATTTCATATTTAAACTGAAATTTTACCGAATAGATGATCAGGGATTTTTGGCACCGCTTTTTAACGTGGCAGCGTCTGGACTGACACTGTCGGATACGATGATATGAAGCTACAGAACGTGGTGAATGTTTTTTGGCGTATCCGATAAAGCCAGGATTCCGGGCACTTGAATGATGAGTGAATGGAAGCGTGGCCTATTGGATTGGGCAATTTTGGGTTGTCTGGACATTGCTATTCCTCACCCTGCCCTTGGGGGGGGAAAGGGGGTCTGGATGATGATGAATGATGATGATTGCTTCTCATCCATTCATAATACAATATGGCACATATTAACATTCCTTTACATATTACACATATTTTTTACTTAATAATGTATTACTGAAGACATGAACTGTAATTGGTAAATTAAGAGATGTTATGGGTTAACTCACCAGTAATGTGCTGTGTTGAAAACAGCAGTTGTTGGCAGGTAAATCCAATTAGAGAAAGTCCAGGTTTAATAATGATATGCACGTATTCTAAAAGCACAAAAATTTAATATATTACTGTGGAAAATTCCTTAAACCTACAGTAAGCCATCAGACAATTTGCCATCAAAATATGGACGATTCCACGTCTGGACAATTCCCCTTCATTCTATAAATATACTTATTATTGATTACAGTAACTGATACTTCAATAACTCAATTTTCAGGGGGATCTATCAAAGACTATGTTCACCCAATAGCGTAGGCTTTGGATATCATTTATTAGTTGCACTTTTAGACAACAATTAACTTGTTTCTACCATGCTGTAGTTGACTTTGAATTATATTCTAGCATCACCCATTCATTAATTTCCATTGGTACTACAACATCCTGGGTGTATTTTAAAACAACTTTGAAGAGGTACAAGTATTCAAAAACTAGTGTACTTGCTAAATAAACTGCTATGTAAATAAACGACGTGGAATAATTTTGATTTTGTTTTTACTTTTGGAGTTTTTGTCAGCCTTCTTAAAAAATTCGGATTATTGGGATTTTCGGATTATTGGTGTTCACATTAATGGACTTTTACTATTTATCTATATCTATATCTATATATATATATTATATAGTTTATGGTGTATGTAATGCAGTGTACTGTGTAGTGCAGAGCATATAAAGTATATTAATGTGTACCATATACTGTACAACAGTGTATAAAGTGCACAATATAGTATATACTGCATATAGTGCACAATTTATGTTATGATGTTTTGAAATGTTGTACAGTGTTGGTGTATAGTGTATAATGCAAAGTGTATAGTGTCTTGTATAGTGTATTGTGTATATGGTGGTATATGATGCAATTATGTTGTATACTGTACTGAGTATGTTGCAGTGTACACTGTACAGTAATATGTTGTAGACCGTATGGGAATTGTGAGAGTATGATGAATACTGTATATGGTGGGAGTATGGTGCATGGCTGGTATGGTGTATGGTGTTAATGAGGCATAGTGCATGTGGTGCATGGTACAGTACATATGGTGTATGGTGCATACGGTGTATGTTGTATATAGTACAGTGCACGTTTTAAATAACATACCATTTAGCCGGCATAGTGCGATCGTGATGGGAATGCTGCGTAGCAGTGACTTCGAGCTTAGTCTAACACTAGCCACATCATGCCACGTCATTTAGCTTGAGTGAAACTTGCCAAGTGCACTGACCACACGTTCACTTAAGCGCCTGTACCTCAATGACTAAGCAATGAAGCATGATGCAGCTAGTGTTAGACTAAAGCTCAAAGTTGCTGCTACACAGCACTCCTGTCGCAATGGCGCTATGCAGCTAGTTGAAGTGCTATTTTAAGTGTTTTGTTTCTTCCTGGACAGACCTTGTACAATATATGGTGCATATGGTGAGTATGGGGCATGGTATATAGTTTGGTATGTATGAAACACATGGTGTGGTGTGTATGGTGCATACGGTATACAGTGTTTTTCCTGCTGTTGTTCATCAACACCAGTCAGTCTGGCCAAGCAGACCCATCAAATGCAGGCAAGCAACAGTCCCTGCAGGGTCAGCCCGCACATCGAACTGATGCTCCCTTGTGGCTGATGGAGCCGTGCAACAGAAAGGCTCGGAGAAAAGCATGGAGACTTGGTTCCTGGATGGCTGATGTATTTGTGTCTTTCCACCCTGTTAGCAAGGGCATCATTAGAGGCTCTACATCTCCCCTTTACCATTTCTGACTCTATGGTTACCAACCAGCTCTATGGTTACCAACCTGTGTTGTAAATGGTTTCTTGTGTTGCAGGAAAACATTAAGTCTATCACTCAGTGTTGAGCCATCTGAAGTAGACAGAAGAGTAATAATGATGGGAAGGAAAGGGAGAGGTAGGAGGTGAGAGGGCTGATACAGAAGCAGAATGATAAGACATAGAGGAAGAAGTAGCCAGCACTGCATCAAGTGAGTGGATGATGGTCGAAAAAGAACCTACCACCAAGTGTATGGTGTATATTATGTACAGTGCATACAGTCATTAGTATGCATGGCATACAATGTGTATGGTATATGGTGCACTGTATGGTGTATGATGGGTGTACAATGTACATTATACATATGGTGTATTGTATCTGATCCCAGCATTTTGTGTGTATGGTGTGTACAATGTGCATGGTGCATTTTATGTATGATACATATGCATACAGTGGATGGTGAGAAAAGTTTACATGATGATGTATGGTTTGTAATGTACTATATGTATGGTGTTGGTATCAGAGCTGGACACATCCGCAATCACTTCTGCAAACCTCAAAGTCCATAATGGCGGAAGTGTTATTTCATTTGCGGATTTGTTTTTATGACAAATTCTAAGCAAATTTGTGGTTTTGCGCTTGCCAAAGCACTTCTGCAAATGCAAATCTGCCCACGAACATGTACGTGGTCTAGACCGGGTGGTGGGGTCTGGGTGAGTCACCAGCTTACTGGTGCCGCCTGCCACTCCTGCACTGATGCCATGTGTACAATAAATATTGTATGTATACAATAAATTCACCTTCAGTACGATGTGCAATAGCATTCTTCAATATCGTAAGTTTTGTATGGTACGATAATTTTGCGATTCCTTTAGAGCAGGGGTGAGGAACCTTTCTCCTATTAAGGGCCATTAGGATGTTTTTAACATCATTCGCGGGCCATACAAAATTATAAACTTAAAATTAACTGTAGCCCAGTACATAACATATATATATATATATATATATATATATATATATTCGTTCATTCATTCATTCATTCATTGCCAGACGCCATGTATCCCAAACGGGGTGGCCAAGGGCTTAGAGTTAATTGTTTTACGGGGAGGGGCACTAATCCTCCACCAACCCCACTTGACACGTTATGCCAACAGCATCTGGTGTTCCCAGGCGGTCACCCATCCAAGTACTAACCAGACCCAACGTAGTTTATGAAATTGCATTTATGAATTGCCTCGCAGGCCTGATCAAATGGTCTTGCAGGCCTTATACGGCCCGGAGGCCGGACATTCCCCATCCCTGCTTTAGAGAGAGAGAGAGAACAGCTGAGTATCAGATTCATCTCTTTTTGATATTCCCTGGCTTCATACCAAGCTCTCAGGAAAGGAATGAAAATAGGTATCAGCCAAGAGGGAGCAACGTTAAAACTCATGACTGTTAAAGCATAACATCTCCATTGCAAGTCGTATTCTACTTTACATTGGAGGATTCCTCACTACATTATCTTAATGATATACTGCATATGCTTTCTTGGGGTAGGGTAAGGAAAAAGAATCTAAGTATAAAAGCTAGCAAAGATGTTTTTCCCCCAATAAATATAGAAAAATATAAGGCCTAATTCAAAATCAATTTATTTTCCAGATTCTAGACGTTATTATGTATGATACTGATGTAAACTACATCAATACTTGAAAGACTTGTTTAGCATACAAGCCAATAACAAGATGAAAACTGTAAAGATGTGCTACGAAGCCTCCCAGTCCTCCTAGAATATGACCTTTAGTCTAAATTTCTAATTATCAGACTCATAGCACTGCCAGTGCCAGTATTTCAATCTCAACAAAAACCATTGGGCAAATAAATAACAGATTAAGCAAGAAACATACAAAATGAATACTGACAGATAGGTAGATAGATAGATAGATAGATATACTGTATGTTGGGGTTGTCTCCGCTGACGGAGGAGTCTGACTGTGACTAAGACGTGAGGACTGAGGAAGTTAGAGCCAAGTAGCAGAGGTGGACTGGTGTGCCAACTTGTCAAGTGTTAGCTGTGAAGTGTAATAATTTAATTCATTTACACAGAATACTGAATGATATACCTTTGTTTTGTAGTAAAAAAGTCTAATATACTAATCATAATAACTGAAATATATATTCTAGTTTTACTATAACTATAATTTAAATATCCAACAGGGCTCTTGCTAACTGCCGATAGTTGCGAGCCACTTGGCTCCTAAGGTTTCAGATTTACGAGCCAAATGAATTTTTAGTAGCCAAACTGACTACGAGCCGCAATATTTGTAAACAAACCATCTCTGAAGTGTTCAGGCTTTAGTTCGGGTACTCTTGGCAACGTTCATTGGACTATTTTTAAACATTCACAATGGCGACAAGGAAAGACTTAATAATCGATCACAACGTGCTTTTTTGTTCATTTAAGTGAGATTTACTTACTCTGTAATGAACTGGGTTTTGAAATGGATGTATTTTCTCCTCGCCAAAAGGCGACTTGCATGTAAAATTTGCTCGTTGAAGGGAAAAAATACTCGCATTTGCGAGCTGTGGCTCACCAAAGAAGAGCCCTGTCCAATTCATTACCGTAGACAACTTCCAAACTTCATAGTCACCCATTGTTAGTCAGAATAAATAAAATATAACTGTAATGGATGAGTAATTAGAGATTATTCTTAAGCCCTTGAATATGCAAAATAATATCCTAAACATAAAATCCTCTAATGGTATCCAGAACAAAATGAAGCAGATGCCATGGTACTGAAACAGATAAAAATGGTTTGTGTTTGCATTTTTGCGTTTGCAGAACTGCAAATTTCAAGAATTTTGTGGATTTGTGGTTGCGGAAATTGCTGGGTGCTGTGAGGAGTACATACAAGGGAGCTAGGGCTTCGGTGCGACTAGATGGTGAGCTAAGTGAGTTCTTTGATCTAAATGTGGGACTGAAACTGGGATGTGCTATGTCTCCATGGCTGTTAAATATATTCATGGATGGGGTTGTAAAGGAGGTGCAAGGTAGGGCAGTGGATGTGGGGGTGGCTCTAATGAATGAGGGTGAGATGTGGAAGATTCCGGTGATGCTATTTGTGGATAATACTGTGGCAGTAATAAAACGAAGCGTTGCTCTTTCTCCTTTAATTGATGGCAGAGAAAACAAACTGGAGTAACACAGAATATAGTGTAGGCTCAGAGTCCCTGCAGTCTAACTAGCTCGGTGACCTTCTCTCCACTGACACACTCTCTCACCTCCCTCACGCCAGCTAACCTCTGTCTGCCTCTACTACCGCCACCTGCCGTTTTGCTTCCCTAAACCATGACCCCGCCCCCACCTGTTTAACTCCCTAACAGGCAGTGCTAAAGCCAAACTACTGACTCGTGAGGCTCATGAATAATACGTAATATACATTACTCATACAACATAAATTGTGCATTGTACATTACACATTACAAATACAGTATTATTGTGTGAAGACAAATGGAGTTGCAAGGTCTGATAAATGAATCTGGGATAGTGTGCAAGAAGAGGAATCTGAAAGTTAATGTAAACAAGAGTAAAGTTATGGTGTTTGAGAGGAATGAAGTCACAGAATTCACAGTGAGGTTGGATGGTGAGGATAAGGAGAATGTGAATGCATTCAAGTACTTGGGTAGAGTGATGAGTAAGGATGGAAGTTTTTGGTATGAAGTGCTTGAAAGGTACAGCAGGGAAGGAAGGTTGTTGGTTCACTAAAAGCGGTGATGAGAAATAGGGAGGTGAGTATGGGAGTTATGAAGTCACTGGATGATAGTATTGTGATCCCTACCCTGACGTATGGAAGCGAGGTGTGGACCTTGCTAGAGGGGAACACGTCAAGAGTGAGAGAAGTGGAAATGAAATACCTGAAAGGAGCATGTGGAGTGACATGGAGGGATAGGTTGACGAATGAAGATGTGAAAGAACGTTGTGAGGTGGATGTGGATGTGACTGAGAAAATTAGAAATACACTATGGTGGTCTGGACATGTGGAGAGAATGGAAAATGAAAGACTAAGAGGGTGAAGAGGAGGGAGGGAAGGAGGGGGAGGGGGAGACCAAGGATGAGGTGGAGGGATGGAGTTGAGAGGTATATGGGGGAGGAGGGAGTGAGTTAGGGGGAGGGCAGTCAAATGGTGGGTGACAGAACAACTTGGAGGCGCTTTGTCTGAAGCCACCCTTTGCAGGATTAGGGCGTTGGGCTATAGATAGATAGTGGTTGCGGAAGGCAACGTTTTTATTTTGCGGATCTGCGTTGCAGAATTGAATTTTCGTTTGTGGTGGCCACCTCTGGTTGGTATGCATAGGGCAAATGACATGCGTAAATATTTATGATGTGTACATAGTTCACATAAAGTGTCGTGTTCACAGTGTCTGGTGTGTACAGTGTACAGTACATGGCACACATACAGCTTTTACGAAGTGTATATAACGTGGATGGCTATTACATGGCTTATATATGGTAGTTCATACAGTGCGTATATACAAAGCAAATATCTTTTTTTTTTTGATGCATGGAACAAGCAGCCAAAGGCCAGGAGCCCATACACCATTCCCCCTAAGAAAAAAACAAAAGCAATATAAAAGAGAGTCAAAATCAAGATCCATTCACTTCGAGATGACTGGGCACACTGCGTTTGAAAGACTTGAGATCATACGAAGTAGAAAATACAGACAGAAGGAAACAGTTCCAGAGATGACCCGCTGCATAATAAATGAAGGACTAGGAGTAACGGTTAATTCTTGCATTAGAGAGCTGGACAGGAAAGAGATGAGAGTTTATTGCTAGATAAGTGCTGCGCACTTGTCACAGAGGTGGACAGATGCAAGCAGACAGTTCAGAGGAACAGTGACCAGTGAGGTAACGATAGAAAAGAAATAAAGATGCAACAGTGTGCGAAGAGACAGAGGTTGAAAGGAGCCAGTAAAAAGAGGAGAATTAATGAGACAAAAAGCCTTTAACTCCACCTTGTTCAGAAGAGCTGTATGTGAGAGTTGTATTCTACACAGGAGCGAGTAAAACCTGTGTATAAAGTCAACAACTGTGCAGGAGTAAAGAAGGTACCGAGTCGACTTAGCATACCTATTCTCTTGGAAGCAGATTTTACAAGAGACATAATATGATCTTTCCAAGATAAATCCCGACAGAATGAAACCCCAAGTATGTTTAAGGATGATGCGAGATTGAGCTGGATATTACTAAACATTAGTGGGTACTCCAGTGGATGATTTTGTCGGGTTGATAGGTGTAAGAACTGAGTCTTTGATGCATTAAAAACAAGATTTCTTTTACCCTAATCAGAGATAAAAGTCATGTCAGACATTAGGCATGCTATAGCCTCATCCCAAGTTTGTTGAGATAATTGCTAGGATGGATGTTGCGGGAACTGAATGGAAAGATGAAGGGTGGAATCATCACTGTAAGAGCACATAGAGTTAGTCATCGTCATCATCATCATCATCATCCGGATCTCCTTTCCCACCCAAGGGCAGGGTCATGCATGAATAAAAGGAACAGAGTTGGTGATACAACAGAGACCTGAGAAACACCCCTTTTGATAGATCTAGGAGAAGGACGGTGGCCGTCTACAACAGCAGCTACAGAACAACCAGAAAGGAGGCTATAGATGAAGGCACAGATGGAAGGATAAAAACCATAAGAGGGCAGTTTGGAGATTAAAGATTTATGCCGGACTTAATCTAAAGCCTTTGAGACGTCAAGTGCAACTGGCAATGCTTTTGTCAAAGTCCCAAAAGGAGGATGACCAGGAGTCTGAAAGGTAGGTGAGAAGATCGCCAGTGAAGCATCCCTGACAGAACCCATACTGACAATCAGAAAGAAGGCTATGATAGGAACGATGTTCTAACCCACAGATTGCAAGCCACAGCTCAGGCTGGGTAGTGTCGCGTTGCCAGCCACAGCTAAGGCTGCGCTAACCTTCCAGTGGCCGTGCATCACTGCTAACTACTCCACCCCTATGCAAACTTACGCATGGCACTACGCAAAGATGGAATGAGAGAGATTTTTCTTTTTCATCAGATGATGCCCTGGATGTTTATCTTCAAGTTTATAGCAAACAAAAACTATATATATATTTTTTCACTACACCCTTATGCAAACTTACGCAAGGCACTACGCAAAGACGGAGAGACATTTTTTTTTTTTTCACCAGATGATGCCCTGGATGTTTATCTTCAAGTTTACAACAGATTTTTTTTTTTTTTTTTTTTTTTTTTTTGCACACCATGGGGTTGGATGAAAAAAAAAAGGTATCTGTGCAATCCATGGGTTAAAATTTTTCATTAAGAATAGACTTGAAAACTTTGGAGACACAGGATGTTAAAGCAATTGGGCAATAGTTAGAGGGCTGGGAATGGTCACCCTTCTTTGGGACAGGCTGAATGAGAGCAAACTTCCAACAAGAAGGAAAGGCACAAGTTGACAGACAAAGGAGAAACAGTTTACCTAAGCAAGATGTAAGCAGAGACGCTCAGTTCTAGAGGACAACAGGAAGGACCCCATTAGGCTCATATGCCTTGTTAGTTCTGAGGCCAGTGATGGCAGAAAATACATCAGTTGAAGAAATTTTAATGTCAGTCATGAGGAAGTCAGAGGGGGGAAGTGATGGAGGAACTGCACCAGAATCATCTAATGTGGACTTGGAGGAGAAAGTCTGAGCGAAATGAGTGAAAGATCTACTTTATCAGAGGAAGAAATAGCTACAGAGCAAAGAGAAGGGAAGGATGATGAGGTAAAGTTGTTAGAAAGGTTTTTGGCAAGGTGCCAGAAGGAGCACAAAGAATTCAAGTTGGAGAGTTGAGAGCATTTAGTACGGATGAAATCATTTTTAGCAGAGCGAAGAACAGACTTTGCACAATTCTGGGCAGAAACATAAATAAGAAGTGATTCAGGGGTAGGTTGGCTCCAGTACCTTTTATAGGCCCTCTCCTTCTTGTGAACAGCATTTGAACAAGCGTGATTAAACCAGCGCTTTCTTGCATTAGTCAAAGGATATGAGAAAGGAATGTATGCTTCCATGCCTGAGAGAATAACCTCCGTAATGCGCAAGGCACACTCAGATGGCTCCCGGTCATGGAAGCAATAATCATTCCAAGGAAAATAAAAGATGTACAGCACTGCCTGAGGGCCTTCTAATACGCAGCTCCAAAGTGCCACAACTAACATTTCTTTGGAGGGTCCACAGGCCATACTGGAGCGATAGGACAGGCTACGGCGATAAGGTTGTGAATGGAGGAGCCCAATGGAGAGGAAAGATTAACAGCGTAAGCAGAAGGATTAATCGTAAGGAAGAGGTCAAGTAGGAGGTGATACCCAAAAGCTCCACTATTTTGAATACTGTAGGATAATAAGTTGCCTTAACTCCTAGTTCTCACTGTTGCCTTTGAAGTAGTCCCCAGGCATGTATACAGTGGTCCCAGCTTTTTTTCCATGAGTCCATGCATCCCTAGAAGGCTTCAGGCATGATGGTCTTGAGCACCTCCTGAGATCCTGTCTGGATCTCCTCAATCGAGTCAAATCAACGCCCTTTCAGTCATAATTTCAGTTTGAGAAACAGGAAAAAGTCACAGGAGGCAAGGTCAGACGAGTAGGGTGGTGGGGAATGACTACCGTGTTAGTGGAAGCCAGGAACTGCTAGACAACAATTGATGTGTGGGTGGGGGCGTTGTCATGATGCAGGACCCAGTCCTTGTTCTTCCACTGTTCTGGACATTATTTTTTTTCTTTTTTTTTATGTGAGGAAGAAGGAACCAAAGGCAACGAGCCTCCAGAGAAAAACAAAATTCAAGATCCATTCATTTCGAGATGCCTGGACACACTGTGTTTGAAAGACTGGAGATCATAGGAAGCAGGAAATACAGACAGAGGGAGACAGTTCCAGAGTTGACCTGTTGCATAAATGAAGGACTGGGAGTAACGGTTAACTCTTGCATTAGAGAGTTGGACAGAAAAGGGATGAGAGTTTGCTGCTAGACGGGTGCTACGCGCCCATCGTAGAGGTGGAGGAAGCATGCAGACAGTTCAGAGGAACAGTGACCATTGAAGTAGCGACAGAAAAGAGATAAAGATGCAACAGTGCGGCAAAGAGACAGAGGTTGAAGGGAGTCAGTTAGAGGAGGAGAGTTAATGAGTCAAAAGCCTTTAACTCCACCCTATTGAGAAGAGCTGTATGTGGGGAGCCTCCCCACACATGAGAGTTGTACTCCGCACAGGGGCAGATAAAACTCCTGTATAGAGTCAACAATTGTGCAGGGGTAAAGAAGGAACGGAGTCGGCTTAGCACATCCAATCTCTTGGAAGCAGATTTTACAAGAGATGTAATATGATCTTTCCAAGATAAGTCCCAAGTAAATGAAACCCAAGCATGTTCAAGGATGATGCAGGATTAAGCTGAATATTATTAAACATTAGTGGGTATACCTGTGGAAGATTTTGTCGGGTTGATAGGTGTAAGAACTGAGTCTTAGATGCATTAAAAACAACCAGATTATTTTTACCCCAGTCAGAGATACGAGCCAAGTCAGACATTAGGTGTGCCATAGACTCATCCCTTGTTTGTTGAAGTAACTGCTGAGATGGACGTTGTGGGAATCTAATGGAAAGGTGAAGGGTGGAGTCATCAGCGTATGAGTGGATAGGGTTAGATGTACAGCTTAGATGGTCACTGATGAATAAAAGGAAGAGAGTTGGTGACAGAACAGAGCCCTGAGGAACACCACTGTTAATAGATCTAGGAGAAGAACGATGGCCGTCTACAACAGCGGGTACTGAACAATCAGAAAGGAAGCTAGAGATGAAGGCACAAATAGAAGGATAGAAACCGTAAGAGGGCAGTTTGGAAATTAAAGATTTATGCCAGACTCGATTGAAAGCTTTTGAGATGTCAAGTGCAACAGCAAAGCTTTCGCCAAAGTTCCGAAAGGAGGATGACTTGGAGTCTGAAAAGTGGGTGAGAAGGTGGTCTCCCTCAGACACTGCAAAACTTCACAGTAAAACTTTCCGCTGACAGATTGACCGGGTGGGATGAATTCCTTGTGAACAATCCCTTGCATACTGAAGAAAACGATGAACATCGACTTGACATTGCTGAGAACTTGATGAACTTTTTTTGGCCTCAGTGAATTGGGAGACTTCCATTGTGATAACTGCTGCTTTGTCTCTGGGTCATAACCAGAAACCCATGATTCTTCACCAGTTATGACCTTGGTGATGAAGGTGGCATCATCTCTGACCCGATTCTTGAGCTCCCTGCAAACTGCTGCACGATGAGCCTCCTGCTCATCACTCAGCAATCTTGGCACAAATTTGGCAGCGATGCATCTCATGCCCAACACATCCACCAAAATGTACTGCCTGCTCCCATATGACAGTCCAACAATATTACAAATATCATGGATAGTTCATCTACGATTTGCAAGGATAGCCTGACAAACATTTTTGACGTTTTCTGGTGTTGTTGACATTGACGGTTGTCCAGAACAGTCATCTTCGACGGACGTCGCCCTTCCTTGAACCACATGTACCAAAAAAATGTTATGCTTTGGGACATGGCATTGTCACCAAAGGCTTACTGAAGCCACTGGTGAGTTTCTGCAGCCGTCTTGTTGATCTTGAAACAGAACTTGATGCAGGTTCTTTGTTCCGTGAGGTCCGCCACTGCAAAACCGCCAAACCACCTACACACCACGTTACAATAATAAGCATAGCTCAACAACACGTCCACTCACAGACACAGCTGGTTCCACATTGACGCACATGGGGTGCTACTGACTCCTCCTAGCGGCAAAAGACAAAACTGCAAACGGTTGGCTCCCTCTGTTCAAATTACTGAAACTTTTGGGTAGCACCTCGTATGTTGGAACTCTCTCCAAGGCAGTCAGGGATACAGGTAGGGTGCTGTACAAGCTGCACTAGGTCATTAAGGATAGAAAAGATGTAGGCTTGTTCACCAGGTGGATCAGTGAAAGTAGAAGAGAGCCAAAGGTGGTGGTGAACATTGAAATCTCCTAGAATGGAGACTTCAAAGAAAGGAGAAATGGATAGGATGTGTTCCATTAAGGAAGTAATATAGTTAAAAGAATTTTCCATAGTCAGTACAATTAGGGGATAAGTAAATGGCACAGATATATTTAGTCAGAGAATGACAGGAAAGCCGAAGCCAGAGAGTTGAGAATTCAGACGAATTAAGTTCAGGAATACAAGAGCAAGATAAGTCCTTGCATACATATAAGCAACGGCCACCTTTGGCTTTGAAATGAGTACTGTATAGAGAAAGTAGGAGGATACAGAGAAGGGTTTGCTATCAGTTGCCTCAGACAGCTGAGTCTCAGTTAAGAAGAGGTGAGGTTTAGAGAAGGAGAGGTGGTGCTCAACAGAGAGAGTTAGACGAATGGCCAAGAATGTTGCAGAAATGAAGAAGTGAGTCAGACAGTGGTTCCAGGCAACTCGTTAAGTCGTCACCAGGATAGGGGC
The DNA here is from genome assembly GCF_032717465.1 of Coenobita brevimanus. Classification (NCBI taxonomy): domain Eukaryota; kingdom Metazoa; phylum Arthropoda; class Malacostraca; order Decapoda; family Coenobitidae; genus Coenobita; species Coenobita brevimanus. Next base: position 25,089,042 of record NC_137043.1, on the reverse strand, counting down.
GGATGGTGGGGGCATTTACGGTCCCCCCCTGGGGGACTCCATGGCTTGGTTATTAGATGCCATTTTGGTTTGCATTTTGAATGGGAAGTGTAGTGTGTAATGTGCATGTGGTTTGGTACTGACAGTTAGAGAAACTTGTACTGGAGAGCATGCTGGTCTACCCTCTTTCTTACTGAAACACTGAAAAAGTACAACAAAGGGGAATGGTCAGGAACTAGTATCGAGGGCTGATGAAACGGGAGCTCCAGTTCTCCCTGTCATCAGCTTTCCACCCACCTTGGGAGTACTGCCCTGCTCGACTGGTACAACAGTTTACTCCCGAAACTGCATATATGGTGTTTATTCTAATGTGTAGAAGTATCTAGATGTTGGACAAATGAGATTCCTGTGAGATCAGTTTGGAGGCGGTGGCTGAATTGGTAGAGAGGCGGCCTGCAGTCCTGATGGACCCAGGTTCGAATCCTGGCTGGGGCAGGGAACAGTTTAAGGATTTGAATTTCATAAAAGCAGACTTTCCTGATCTACCAGATAACCCGCCGACACGTCATAAAAGTACCCTCGCTAATACCAATACACCAGTCCTGTATGAGACAGCCCTAGCATGTATTCAATATGGATGGTGGGTGTTAGTGCCGAAGTGGTGACATGTAGAGAGGTGTATGGTATGTAGGAGGACTACTGGGCCTTGAGAGCAGGCTGTGAAGCCTATGCCCAGAAGTCAGACACATTAAAAAAAAAAAAAAAAGAAAAAAAAAAAAAAAAGAAAAAAGAAAGAAAGAAAGAAAGAAAGAAAGAAAGAAAAAAAAACGTGTGGTCTGCTGAGAACCCCTACAATCTCATAGCTACAACATGTTTCAGTTATCTGGGCCCGGGGTGTTAGTGATGACATACAGCCACCTAAATGCCACTCCAGAATGGTTCATGGTGGCAGAGCTGCCACAAGGTGAAAAGACCTACACAGGTCTGAAAGGTAAACGGTCTCTAAATGTATATGTAAATGAACCTACATTGCTTGTCAGATCACTGGACAGCTTCTGACACTTTCTGCAACCATCACTGTACATGTAAATGCCATACCATATTAGCAATTACAAACAAAACACAGTTGTGTTTGCTCTGGTCAGAATCTACTAAAATATCATACTGTGCATTGGTACCTAAACACACTGAAACCAAACTTACCACTTCCTAATCTATATGAAGGAGCGATGAATGGGTGACGACCGGGTAAAGATGGTGCAAACTGGCTTCTTGGACAGACAGAGGTGACTTGCCGCAGAGCTAGGCATCCAAGACATCGAGCTACACCCATGGCTGCAGCACTGCTATACACTGAAAAATGGCTTCAGATTAAAAGGATGCTTTTAACTCATGGAATGCACAATCACCTCCCAAGGACACCCTCAGGTGTGCATATATAAATACAGTAAAACCTCGATATAACAGACTTCAATAGACCGGAATTTGCTTTTATCAGACTCGAGGACCTCCTATATATATGAAAAAGTCCGATAAAGCCAGAAGCAGTCCGGACTCCCTGACCACTTCAGCCATGTTCACCACAATAAGATAAATAAAGACATGCTTATCAGTGTACAGTACAATATTATTATATACATTATATCATTTGATTACTGTAGTGAGGTTATAACACAGTACAATACCACAATGGTAGTCAAAACAGTTTAAAAACCGTTGGTGCGATCCGGACTAATGTTTGATATATCGGAAAAAGTCCGGGTTAGCAAGGAGAAGTCTGGATGTCACATTTATAGGAATTTCGCATTTTTTGGAATGGCTTGGGCCCCAATTAGTCCGTTATAGTGAGGTCTTAGTGTATATATTTTTTTCCCTATGGATTTTCACATGATTTAAGTGTCTTCTGACTTCACTTCCATAAAAATGACCATTTTTTTTAGATGAGACCCATCCCAACTCCTATCCCTTCATGATGGAGATATACAAAAGTGAGTAGAATACAAGCCATTTCAAACTTTAACCTACCTTGGCCTCAGTTTCCCTGACCTTGATCCATGTAATTCAGTCCTACCCAAAGCCAAATCCAACCTCACCTCAATCATCAGCCTAAAGTCATAGTCGTCATCCAGTATACCAAAGGACACCAGGTATGTATCCTTGTGAAGTGGATGCCTACTGATTCCAGGTGTTACATACAAATGCAACATCTCCGTTATTACTAATTTCTGGTGGAAGTGTCATAGAAAATTATTTGTTTGTATAGGTGGGATATACCTATAGAATACCCTAAAAACAACATGGTAACGTTGGGGCTGAAAATATGATAACCTGGCAGGCTGCCATCACCACAGTCATACTAATGGGGTTCTCATTATGCCATGACCTTCAATATATGCACAGCTTACCCAGTTAATAACAACAGAAGTGCAGTTACAGGGGATACAGGTTACAGTACTTGTGCTTAAGGAATTTTCACTGCAAATACTTGTAAGTGTAATTTTTACCTTATACAGTAATAAACCACAGAAATTCATCACTCAATGTAGTGCTCTTTTGGGTGTCTGCCCTTTTCTCTCTTCCTTCCTTCCTATTCTGTCTTTCTTTCCTTCATTCTTTCCTCTTCCTTCTGCTTATAGGTGATTTTACACCCCCTCTTCTGTCTTTCTTTCCTTCATTCTTTCCTCTTCCTTCTGCCTATTGGTGACTCTACACCGAGTAACAAGCCAAATGGTTTCCTGTACAGCAGAAAACCATTTACTACCATATGCTGGGTGGTAACCATATAACCAAATTATGGCGCCTGGTGGTTTAGTGAGTACAGTAATCAGTGAAGGACGGGGTAATTAAACAGAGAGTAAGTGAGCATCAGCCAGTGAACTAGTAGTGAGTAAAGGTCAGAGTTAACTTGCGAGAGAAAAATCAACATTTTGCACGTGTACCTCAGCTGTACTTAGAAAGAATAAAACCCTGAAGTGTTCATTTGCCTGTGATTAACCACCTAACTCGACATATTAGTGAACAATTCATGTTTTAGCAACTGGTGTCAGGAGCAGAACGATTCCTACAGTTGTAACAACTGGTGTCAAGAGTGGAACAAATTCCATGGTGTAACAACTCGTGTCAGGAGTGAAACGAACTACTACGTTTGTAACAGTAACAAATGTAATTGCTGTGGAATAAGTCATAAATGAATTATACAATTATGAATATTATTTCTGGTCATCAAAATTTCAGTATTATTTTACAAGTGGACCCCACAAAATGGCAATGAATTGCACTTACTTTATACTGTAGATCGTGTTGTGTAGCTAATTTCTATATAGGTCTTACCCGGCGGAGGTGTTTAGTTTCTGAGATATTGATTTTTAATATTTTTCCATACTTTTAGAGAACTTTAAGTCATGTGAAGGTGTGTAGCCTACTCTGTGGAGATCATGTGAAAATGACCAGTGTGCTTTCACTGCGCATGCGTCAGAAGCATTCCATATTGGCAAACATTTATCATCCAGCCAGATCCAAATTAGACACAGCTGTCAGCCAATAGTGCACTTCATATACCACGTCCCCATGCAGCAGAATCAAATTTGAATTTTTTCACTTCCCTTTCAGCCATGACTGGGTGCGGAGGATGTGAGGAAAATTACCGTATTTGTTGTAATCACCTCCATTTATGAAAAAGACATTAGTGCGATTGAATTTTTACGGTATCACCAAGTTCTACCAATGAATCCCCCTAAGTGACCTATACATGATACCGACTTAATATACTATGAGGAGAAACATCTCTGGAGGTGCTGCCAAACATAATTATCACCAATATCCATTGATGACTCATCACATGATGATGCACAGTACTTAGGTGTGCAACCTTTAAGGTTAGGTTACTGTACATTAGGTTAATTCTAGGTTTGGTTAATTCTAGGCAAAACTTGGTTATATCAAGGTTTGTTTAAGTTACTTTACATTACTATCTATCTATCTATTGCCAGACGCCTCAATCCCGTTTGGGGTGGCCACAAACAAATTGCCTCCAAGTCGCCCTGTCCCCTGCCACTTCACTGCCCTGCTCCCAACTCACACCCCCCTCTCTCATATACCTCTCCACCCCATCCCTCCATCTCGTCCTTGGCCTCCCCCTCCCTCTTCCCCCCTCCACCTCACTCACATACACTCTCTTCATCAGTCTTTCACCCTCCATCCTCTCCACATGGCCAAACCACCTCAGTGTGTTCCTCATAATGCTTCCTATCACATCCACATCCACACCACAATGCTCCTTTATATCCTCATTCGTCAGCCAGTCTCTCCATGTGACTCCACAGGCTCCTCTTAAATAACTCATTTCCACTGCTCTCACTCTTGACTTGTGTCCTTCCAACAACATCCAAGCTTCACTTCCATACGTTAGAGTTGGTATCACAATACTGTCATGTAGTAACTTTTTCACTTCCATTCTCACTTCCCTGTTTGTTATCACTGCTTTCAAAGAACCAGCAACCTTTCTTCCCTGCTGTACCCTTTCAAGCACTTCACCCTCCAAACCTCCATCCTTACTCATCACACTACCCAAGTACAGTACCCTCGCATCCAGCACGGTAATATTGTTATGCACAGGTCCCGTGTTGGACCAAAAACATGTTGGACAAACAACAGAGCTTATGGGGAAAAATGAATTATGTCAGCAACCCTGGGAAAAGTCACCCTAAATTCCTACCATATACCTTTACATATATTAGTACTACTGTAATTATAATAAATGGTGCTGTACTATGAATGATAACTAACCTTTTAGGATAGTGTTGGTGGGTTTGCTGGGAATGGAAGGTGGTATCCGATGCTGTAGGTAGTCCTACTGGGTTCCTGAAGGATGGCTGCTGGCGTCACTAGCGGGTAATGGCTGCTGCTTCTCCTCAACCTCCCTCATAAATCCTTCAAAATCACTGTCCTCATCCACATCAATGGAAGGTCCTGCTTCTGCCTGTCCTAACACTCTGTAAGCCTTCACTGCTGCCAGGATCTTGTCTTGGTTTTTTATTATGGTCCTCACGCTTGCTTCATTCACGTCGTAGGCCTTGGCGATGTCCACTTTCCTCTCCCTTTTCTTCTTCCTCTTGATGATTTCTAGCTTGGTGGCCTGAGGGAGGTGCCACCGCTCCTTGGGGTTCTCAGAAGGCTTCCTAGGCATCATGAGCAGGATAAAATGCAGTAGCAAGGGCAGAAAATGCTGCGAGAAAAAAGCACCTTCCAATGCGAATTATGCGACTGAGTGGCTCTGTGGCGGGAGAAATTTAAACAAAACATCATGTGAGAGCAGAAGCATTTTTAATTGAGCTAATCCAAAATCACGTCACGATAGCAGGCGGGGGATGCAACTTGATCAGAAGTTTTGATTGGCTGTCAGCATCACGGGAACGTCCAGTATGACCGTGTTGGACTGGGGGTGATTGTGCTAGAGGCGAACTCTGCGGATTTCGCCCACTCCTCGGAGCTCCGTGCGTGTTATGCTAATGCACCCACGTTATAGTAATTAAATTGTATTAAACTGTACTGATTTTTTGCTCTCCGTGCTGGACGCGAATCGTGCTGGACAAACGCATGTTGGACGTGAGGGTACTATACTTAAACGTACTCACATTTTCCAATTCCTCACCACCCAACCTCGCTGTACATTCACTGACTTCACCCCTCTCAAAGACCATCATTTTACTCTTCCCTACATTCACCTTTAGATTCCGTTTCTTACACACTCTCCCAAACTCATCCACCAAGCCTTGCAGCTCCCCTTCGTCTTCAGTCAACAACACAGTATCATCTGCAAACAACAGCACAGGGAGTTTCCAAACACTATCCTCTCTCACCAGGGCCACTCCAACATCCACTACTCTACCTTGTACCTCTTTTATTACCCCATCCATGAACAGATTGAACAACCATGGAGACATGACACATCCCTGTTTCAACCCAACCTACAAAGAGAAAAATTCACTTAGTTCACCATCCACACGCACTGCAGCCTTCGCACCACTGTACATACTCTTCACAGCATTCAACAACATCCCATCTACTCCATATATTCTTAACACTTTCCACAATCCTTGTCTATCCACCCTGTCATATGCTTTCTCCAAATCCATGAAAGCCGCATACAACTTCTTTCCCTTCTCTAGAAACTTTTCCACTAAAGATCTAACAATGAATATCTGATCTACACAACCTCTTCCCTTCCAAAGCCTCCCTGTTCTTCTCCAACTATTTTCTCTGTTCTTTCTCTAACTCTGTCAATAAGTATCCTACCATAAACTTTTCCTATTATACTAAGAAGACAAATGCCCCTATGATTACCACACACTTCTTTTTCCCCTTTTCCTTTGTACAAGGGAATAATTATACCTGACTTCCAATCCTCCGGGACTCTACCTTCCTCTCAGGCCAATCTGCACGTCTTCCACATCCATTCTACTACTATCTCTCCCCCATGCTTCAGCATTTCACCACACACTCCATCAATTCCTGGGGCTTTCCCCGATTTAACTTTCTTCATTGCTTCCACAACTTCTATCCTACTGATTTCTTCCTGTCTTCTCACTTTACTTTACATTATATTAATTCTAGGAGGGGTGGGTTGGGGTAAGTTTGGGTAATTCCCATTGATTCTGGTGTTCATTAGAAGTTCAGAATGCAGTGTTTTAAAGTGTTCTTTGTTTGATTCTGACACTCATTTCTGCCATAAATTATCCATTTTCTTAATTTCTTCCAACTTCCTCCCCTGGTCTGCTTGACTGGGTTGGGGGGGGGAGGTTTGAAAACAAGTGATTTCTACTGGAAATAAATATCAGATTCAAATGAAAAAAAAAAAATAACTATAAAACACCGCTTCTGAAATTCTTATGAGAAAAAATCAGTGTGGGTTCACTTCTAAAATATTACCAAAATTTCATCTTTTGTTAAAAGAAGCTCTCATGCACTTTAATTTCATTTGGAACTGTATCTACATTGATTCAACTTCACATGTCACTGCTGGTTGTCAGCTGTCCAATATCCAATTTTCAAATATCTTTTAACATCCACCATCTATGCAATATCATCTGTTTACCCCTAGGCATGGCTGTCCTACTCCCAACACTGTGCACAAAACATATCTGGGGCAATCCTGTCTCTGGGGAGGAACTGCTTTAGATCAGTTTTGACCAGTCTGTGTCACTAGAACAGCCAAGGGAATGGTCAGGACTGATCTAAAAATTTCATGGTACTATGGCTACATTCATTACTACCTGTTAAACATTATTCTTTCTGTATAATTCTGGTACTGCAAACAAAGGAAAATCTTATTCATGAACTTCTCAACACCTGTATGGGGTTGTCACTGCTTGTCCTTAATTCTAATGACTGGTACACTACTGCTGACAAGGTCAATTTATAGTACAGCATAAATTTATCTCCATCAAATCCTTGCTCCCTAGTCAGAGGCTGATCTTTCTATAAACTTAATAAAAGAGCTAGCATCCCCAGTCATTAGTATAACAAATTAACACTTGCAAATTCATCCATAACTGCACATCAGTTTTAGCATATTAAGGCGAAGATGTCACCATCTAACAATAGCTGTTACATTGGTTATGATAAATCCAAGATCATGTTATCAGCCGACTGATGGCACACCGGCATAATAACTTACTTATGATAAATACAATCTATTAACACACAATCTTCCTAAGTTTACCTCCAACCATATTTACCTCAATTACACATAAAATAATATTCATTACCATGGAAATGCCTAAAATATAAAATTAGGCCAAGTTGATGCGAAATGCTTCCCAGCTCTGCACTTGTTTACATCTCACCAGCACAATTAGAGAATTTGTGTGGAATCTGATTCGGTCACGAGAGTTTTCCACCAACTACAGTAAATTACCTTTGAAGTATTTCCTCAGTTACTTACAAAAAGCAATACTGCTGATGGTTTCTTAAACCTATTCTAAAACCATAGCCGAATCTGAACTTTCAAGCCAAGTGAAATACCCACCCGGCGGAGCGAGCCCGACACCACAACCCCAGGAGGAGAAAATAGGAAGGCAGCCCCCACCCCACTAGGAGGCAATGGGGAGTAAAATGCAGTATAATGTCACTGAGGGCAACCCAACACCCCCAGAAGGAGCCCACCGAGGAGCATATGGAGCGCGCCTGGACTCTGGGCGACAAGTACGTAAGTCCGCCCGGGCCGCGCGCCCCTATGACCAGGAACTCGCCCGCCGCCACCATAGCAGGAATACGAGACTACCTTCCGGGCGAGCCGACCACCAACAACCACGGGGTGGAGCTGTTACTCCAGCTCCAGTCAGCACCCCTGAGACGGTCGGGTAGCCACTAAACCCTCCTACAGGAGATGGCCTGCAGCTGCTCTGGAGGTAAACAGGAGATGGACGGTAGCCACTCCCGCCTTCGTCAGGAGACTGCCAGAAACCGTTCTGAAGGTGCCCCTAACAAGACGATCTGTTGCCTCTCGACCCTCCTACAGGAGAGGGCCTGCAGCCGCTACGGAGGTAACCAGGATGGCCAGTAGCCACTCCCACCTTGGTCAGGAGACAGCTGGTAGCCGCTCTGAAGGTGCTCCTCGAGAGACGGCCTGTAGCCACTCGACCTCCTACGGGAGACGGCCTGCAGCTGCTCCGGAGGTAACCAGGAGACGGCCGGTAGCCACTCTGAAGGTGCCCCTGAGTTGGCCTGTAACCGCTCCCTCCCCTAGGCCATGGCCAGTAGTCGGGCCTCGGCGACAGCAGGTAGCTGCGCCCCTAGAAGGCCATGGCCAGTAGCTGGGCCTTATGGTAGGAGATGGCCAGTAGCCGCTCCTCTGTCAGGTGCTGACTCCTGCCCACCAACCTATGACCCAGAGGGAACCCCCAGCCTGGAGGAGTACTGGAGAGGCTCCATGATTACCACTGGGCTCTTCTCCCTGCAGCCGGATCCTGAGAGGATTCGCTTGATGGAACCTGACATAGGCCGATGCCACAGCCCCCTCCTGACGGCGTCCCTGACCACCAGGGACTGCAGCCCTTGGGACCTCTAGACCACCCCCAAGGCCCCCGGGCGGGACCTCCCTACACACAGACGCCGGAGAACTTCGTCCTCTGTCAGGCACCTGAGTGAGAAGTTCAGGCAGCTATTCAGCCCCAGCCCTGAGGGCCAGACTTCCACCCCAAGCCCCAAAAGCGCAGGACCCTTCACCATCAGCAGCCCCGGACGAGAGAGGACGCCCCTACGCGTGATCCCGTGGCCCCTGAAAACAGAGGCCCCTGGCGGAACCCAGCCCCATCAGTAGTGAGGCTGAGTCATCTCTGCCGCCCTTGTACCTGACCGCCATGGTGCCCAGACCCGAAAGGAGTGACAGTGAATGCGCAGTGCCCGTGACATAGTGAAGTAAAGGCAGAATAGTGAGTTAACAGTATAAAGAAAGTCAGTGAGAAAAGCATCAGTGACAATATGAAAGAGTGGTGGAATAAGCAATGTAACAGTGAAACAGTGAACACAGCAAGGCAGTGAAACATGGGTCTATCACACTGAACACGCTACCAAAAAAGTAACGCCACACCACATTAAGATCATACACAGGCCCCAGTGTTAGAGTAATAATTACCCACAGTGAAATAGTACCACCAATTCCACCAATATTATAGAACCTGGACTTCCTGCAACAATAGTGCATAACCTCTCTGCCCTAAGTGCTATTCACCTTACCTGACCTTGTCCCAAGTAGTATCCTGCGTGATACTAACACCCTATATCTAGGCCTAAGAATTATAATTGTCCAGTATACCTGTATTTGTGACATCTACCCATTCTGCTGTAGAATTTAGTAATACACATGTAAGGTTGTTGCCTTGAGTTTTTGTGTCCTGCCTATCTCCTATTTGTATAAGCTCCGGTCTAGAAAGAGAACCCAGCTACACAATAGGCGTTAGAGGGACGGGAAGCCGACCCCAAAACACCTAGCATTACAGGGAGGTACACCTGCATTTTGTGCGGCAAGGGCATACATCCCCCCTGACTCAACGCCCCTCTTCCATGCAGCCGGACTACCAGGCAGTACTCAGATCGAGTGCATTACTCTCTGACAGAGAGAACACTCGCCAGAATCGGGGTGGGACTTGCCATTAGGAAGTCCCAAGTAGGCCCTCGGACGCAGAGTCCACTGGACGTGCCTTCACAAGAGAGAGAGCTGCAGCCAGTGCTCACATTCCTACTTCGCCCCAGGGTAGCAGTGGCACAGTAGTAACCACCGGATCAACTGTAGGATGAGCATCCACGAGATCTCCCTCTGCTGCCCACCTCCAGGAGCGGGTGTGTTAGACTGTTACCTTGACAACCTGTGCCTGTGCTCCTCAGGAGGGCGCCGGACCTTGTGGTGGTATCCACCTGATCTGCCACAGGGGAAGAGACCACTGGTCGTCCCCTAGCTGCACTATCCTCCGATGGCAGGAGGGCGGCAGAGTCCACCAGACCTGCTGCAGAAGCCAGAAGGCCCTACGGGACTTCTCCTCTGGTCATCCCTGGGACGAGTGGTTCCCCGGCAGTGTCCCCCAGATGTTCTGGCCTGAGGGAGTATCCACCAGACCTCCCTCAACCACCACCCCAGGAGGGAGCCTGGACAGTGTCCTCCGGACCTGCCCGGCAGAAGAAGAGTCCTCCAGACCTCTTTCCTACAAAGTTTCGGCAGGGACCATCAGGCCCGCCAGGCAACTAGTCGTTCCCCCTCCACGACCCTGGAGATTCCCTACAAGGGTGACATCTCTTGCTCAGCCCGCCCCTCCTGTGGCCGAGTGAGATGCCCCTCCTGCCTCCCCTCCTTCTCAGAGAGGGGAGACTGCTCTCCCCACAGGACCCTGTCAGAGTACCCGGGATGAGACCACCCCGAGGCCAGGTGTCCTGTCACTGCAGTACAGCCCCCAATGCTCAGAGCTGCTGATGGACTCCCTCAGGGCAAGCAGCCGCAGTCTACCCCTGACAGTCTCTTCCTCCAGGCAAGACCACAGCCCCAGGGTGGCAATGAGCGCCCCGTGCTAGACCCCAGGCCCGGACCAACCCAGGTCCACCCCAAGGACTCCTACCTCCGCTAAGGATGGGTGCTGTGCCAAGCGCCTCTTAGCCCTGTTCAGTCCTAGCCCAGAAGGCCACCACACTCCCAGGGCCCCCACCAGGAAAGGGCCACCCATCACTCTGTCCATCAGCTCAACTCAGACCCAAGACTACGTCGCAGGAGACTCACGCCGGGAGCACACCCCAGACGGCCCTCCTCCCACACCTGGCCATCACCTAAGGTTGCCTGTGTAGTGGCCCCAGGCATGCCCCTCGCGCTCACCAACGAGCAGCTATACCGTGAGTTACAGTGCCACAGACTGTGTAGATACACCCCTCCCGCATACCTAGAGTACTGCGCCCCTGTGTGTGACTTCCTCTTGTGCCGATCCCTCCCCTCTTACTTTATGCCCTTGTGTGTCCCCCCCCTTCCCCATCCGTGAGGTGAGAAGTTCCCTATTGCCCTATGAGTGACGTACCTGACTCCCCCACCCCCTCAGTGCATCGTGCCCGCTAGGCCTAGCGAGTGGTGATATACAGTGACCTACTGCAGGGAATCACCAAACTCGCCCCCGTAACATACTGTTATAGTGTACCTCACTGTAGCGATGCACCCCTGGTTTGTCAAGTGTTGTTCCCCCCCCATGCAATACATACCCGGCCTGACCCCATGTTCCAACCTAGTTGAAATGATAACAACAGAAGACACGATAACAGCAGAACAGGAGGCGACAACGGAGGGGTAGATGCAGCGTACAGGGTGTTCGTACCATATGGGCACAAGTCCTGGGTAGCCTCGCACCCCTATTCCCCGGAACCGACCCTACTCGTACACCTCGGCCCGGGCGCACTACCTTCTTGCCAGCCCAGCCTGCGTCAGGATTTGGGTGGAGCTGAATCCTATGCTCCTTACAGCTCCATTGAGACGGCCTCAAGCCGCTCTACTTTAGAGATGGCCTCAAGCCGCTCTACTTTAGAGATGGCCTCAAGCCGCTCCACTACTGAGATGGCCTCAAGCCGCTCCACACTCGAGATGGCCTCAACCACTCCACACACGAGACAGCCTCAAGCTGCTCCACTAACGAGATGGCCTCAAGCCACTCGACTATTGAGATGGCCTCTAGCTGCTCCACAAGGACTACCCACAGAGTTGGTAGTGGTCTTGAGGACAAGACACTGACGACGGTCTCCTGCAGTGCCTGCAGACAAGAGATGGCCTCCAGCCGCTCTACGCCAACACGTCGTCCTCATGCGTCCACCTGCCGTAGTACCAGTCTCCAGCCAGGGAGACCACCACTAACAGCCTGGTGGCAGGGCCCTGTAGTGTCCCGGGGGCTATTCTCTCTGCAACCAGCCCTTGAGGAGGACCTGCCCCTGATGGACCCCTCCCTGGAATGATGCCGCAGCTCCCTCCTGACGGCGAAGCACCCCGCAGCGGATCACAGTCTCTGGGTCCCCAACAGCACCCTTGGTTCCCCGGGACGAGAACCACCCCACTCCCAGCCAAGGCGACGTGGACCCTCCACCCAGCGGCTCAAAGGGCATCTGGAGGAATTGTTTGGCCCTTACCCCACAAGCCAGACCTCTGTCCCCGGCCCCCAGCAACCGGGGTCCCTCATTGCACCCACAGGGTACAACATCAACCTGCCCGGACTGTAAAGTGATTCAGGTGTGTAACAGTACGAGGATATATAGTGAAAGTGCCAACAGTGAAATCATTAAGTGACCATGATCAGACAGTGACTTAAAGTGCAGGTGATAGAAGTAAGGCTCTCATACCCGAAGTAGTTATATTAAGATTCAACAAACTTCCCCTCCCCCCTTGCACTTGTGCCAACCTAGATTCCCCCCCCCCTCTGTGTGCTCCCTGCAACAAAGTCAAGTCAATGCCCCCCCCCCAGTGTTCATCACAAGGTTGGACTAATGATTCTCATTGTAACCCAGAGCCAGTATTCCTAGTGTCTGAATAAAAATAAATATCCCGAGGCACCTACTGAATCGTGAACTGTGTCTGTCACGCATCTTGCGAGATACGTTCACTGCTATTCAGCAACCCCAGAATTGATGAGTCAATAATATTGAGAAATCTTATTGCCCTTGTAGACCCTTAGTGAATATACGTGTAAGGTGTTGCCTTGAGTTTTTATGCCCTGTTCCTCCTCGATTTGTAGTATTGCTCTGGTCTTGAAAAGGACCCAATACTAGGCCAGGCGTTCTTAGGACGGGAAGCCGCCCTAAAAACACCTAGCATAACACTAGTGTTTAGTATTATACTCTATGTTTGTACCACATAGGTGTGTTACACTGTGATACACCATGCCTAGTGTTATGTCGCGCTCATGCTGTGTGCACGTAGTGTACTGTGATATACCGTGCCCTATGTAGTACTGCGTTCATGTCAGGAGTGTGTATTGAACATTGTGATATACTGTCTCACAAGTTACGCTGTGTCTATGCCCCCATGTGTGTTACCATGTGATATATCTAAAATGCAGTATAATGTCCCTGGAGGCGCCCAGACACCCCCACAAGGAGCCCACAGAGGAGCAATGACAGCGCGGGGGGACTTGGAGCGATAACGGCATAAGTCCGCCCGGGCCGTGCGCCCCTATGACCTGAACTCGCCCGCCGCCACCATGGCAGAAATACTAGACTACCTTCTGGGCGAGCCTTCTCCAACCACCTTTGGGGTGGAGCTGTTTCTCTAGCTTCTGCCAGCACCCCTGAGACGGCCTGTAGCCACTCACCCCTCACTAAGATGGCCTGTAGCTGCTCTGAGGGCAATAAGAAGACGGCCTGTAGCCATTCCCGCCTTCATCAGGAGACGGTCTGTAGCCGCTCCCGCCTTCGTCAGGAGACGGCCCGTAGCCACTCCAAAGGTGTCCTTCCTGAGATGGCCTGTAGCCGCTCAACCCTCCTGAAGGAGACGGCCTGTAGCTACTCCGAAGGTGCCTTCCCTGAGACGGCCTGTAGTCGCTCACCACTCCAGAAGGAGACGGCCTGTAGCCGCTCCGAAGGTGTCCTTCCTGAGACGGCCTGTAGCCGCTCAACCCTCCTGAAGGAGACGGCACGTAGCCGCTCCAAAGGTGGCTTCCCTGAGACGGCCTGTAGCCACTCACCCCTCCTGCAGGAGACAGCCTGTAGCCACTCTGAGGGTAATAAGGAGATGGCCTGTAGCCGCTCCCGCCTTCGTCAGGAGACAGCCTGTAGCTGCTTCGAAGGTGCCTTCCCTGAGACGGCCTGTAGCCGCTCACCCCTCCAGAAGGAGGCGGCCTGTAGCCACTCCGAAGGTGTCTTCCTTGAGACGGCCTGTAGCCGCACCGAAGGTGTCTTCCCTGAGATGGCCTGTAGCTGCTCCTGCCTTCATCAGGAGACGGCCTGTAGCCACTCACGCCTTCGTCAGGACACGACCTGTAGCCGCTCCGAAGGAGTCTTCCCTGAGATGGTCTGTAGCTGCTCAACCCTCCTGAAGGAGAACGCCTGTAGCTGCTCTGAGGGGAACCAGGAGACGGCCTGTAGCCGCTCCGAAGATGCCTTTGGGTCTGCTCGTAGCTGCTCGCTCCCACAGGCCACGGCCAGTAGCTGGGCCTTGGCGACGGCCGGTAGCTCCGCCCCCCAGGAAGCCACGGCCAGTAGCCAGGCCTTACAGCAGGAGATGGCCTGTAGTCACTCCTCCGTGTGAAGGTGGCGCCTGTTCCCTGACCCACGACCCAGAGGGAGTCTTGGGCCTAAAGGAGTACTGCAGAGGCCCCTTGGTCATCCCTGGCCTCTGCTCGCTACAACCAGATCTGGAGGAGACCCACCTGATGGACCCCGACGCAGACCGGTGCTGCAGCCCCTTTCTGACGGCACTGCCAAGCCCTGGGGACTGCAGCCCTCGGGAACCCCAGACCGCCCCCAGGACTCTCGGGCGGGAACTCCCCACACCTCAATGTCGGAGATCTTCATCCTCTGTCATGAGCCTGAACGAAAGGTTCAGGCAGTTATTCGGCCCCCAGCTCTGAGGCCGTACTCCCGTCCCCAGCTCCGAGAGTGCGGGACCCTTCACCACCCACAGCCCTGGACGAGAATGGACGCCCCTGCACGTGTCCCGTGGCCTCTGGATACAGAGGCCCCCGGCGGAACCCAGCCCCATCAGTAGCGGAGCTGTGACACCCCTCCACCCTTGTACCTGATTACCACGACGCCAAGACCTGAAAGGAGTGACAGTGATAGTGCAGTGTCTGTGACTTAGCAATGTAAAGGCAGAACAGTGAACTAACCCTCTAATGGAAGTCAGTGATAATACCAAAGTGGTGGAGTGAGTAACAGTGACAAAGTAACCACCAATACGGCCACCCAGTGAGAGTCGAGTCTATCAGAGTGAATACACTACCACCAGAAAATACCTCCTGCTACTAAGACCATATTCAGACCCCAGTGCCAATGAAACACTTGCCTGCAAGGAATAACATTAGTAACTCCACGAATATAGAAAATCGGACTTCCCATAATTAATAACACTCTGCCTCAAGTGCTGTTCACTGTGACCCGAGCAGTATCCTGCATGATACTGATAACCCATATCTAGACATAAGAGTTTGTAATTGCCCAATGTATCTGTATCAGTGACATCTACTCGTTCCCCTGTCCAACTTAGTAGACCGGAGCTTAGACAAATAGGAGAAAGGCAGGACACAAAAACTCAAGGCAACAACTTTACATGTGTATTACTAAATTCTACAGTGGAACGGGTAGATGTCACAAATACAGGTGTACTGGACAATTATAATTCTTAGGCCTAGATATGGGGTGTTAGTATCGCGCAGGATACTACTCAGGACAAGGTCGGGTAAGGTGAATAGCACTTAGGGCAGAGGGATTATGCACTATTATTGCAGGAAGTCCAGGTTCTATATATTGGTGGAATTGGTGGCACTATTTCACTGTGGGTAATTATTACTCTAACACTGGAGCCTGTGATTGATCTTAGTGTGGTGCGGCGTTACTTTTTTGGCAGCGTGTTCAGTGTGATAGACCTGTGTTTCACTTCCTTGCCGTGTTCACTGTTTCACTGTTACCTTGCTTATTCCACCACTCTTTCATCTTGCCACTGATGCTTATCTCACTGACTTCCTTTATACTGTTAACTCACTGCTCTGCCTTTATTTCACTATGTCGCAGGAACTGTGCTTTCACTGTCACTCCTTTCGGGTCTGGGCGTCGTGGTGGTCAGGTACAAGGGCGGCAGAGGTGACTCAGCCTCACTACTGACGGGGCTGGGTTCCGCCAGGGGCCTCTGTGTTCAGGGGCCACGGGATCACGTGTAGGAGCGTCCTCTCTCGTCTGGGGCTGCTGGTGACGAAGGGTCCCACGCTTTCAGGGCTTGGGGCGGGAGTCTGGCCCTCAGGGCTGGGGCCAAATATCTGCCCAAACTTCAGGTGCCTGATGGAGGACGAAGATTTCCAGCGTCTGGGTGTAGGGAGGTCCCGCCCGGTGGTCCTGGGGGCGGTCTGAAAGTCCCAAGGGCTGCGGTCCCCAGTGCTCGGGGACACCATCAGGAGGGGACTGCGGTATCAGCCTACGTCGGGGTCCGTCAGGCGAGTCCTCCCAGGATCCGGCTGCAGGGAGAAGAGCCCGGTGGTAGTCACAGGGCCTCTCCAGTACTCCTCCAGGCTGGGGGTTCCCTCTGGGTCGTAGGTTAGTGGGCAGGAATCAGCACCTGACGGAGGAGCAGCTACCGGCTGTCTCCTACTGTAGGGCCCGGCTGCTGGCCGTGGCCTTCTAGGGGCACAGCTACCAGCTGTCGCCAAGATCCAGCTACTTGTCGTGGCCTGGGGGAGGGAACGGCTACAGGCCGACTCGGGCACCTTCAGAGCAGCTACCAGCTGTCTCCTGACGAAGGTGGGAGCGGCTACCAGCCGTCTCCTGGTTACCTCCAGAGCGGCTGCAGGCCGTCTCCTGTAGGAGGGCCAAGCGACTACACGCCGTCTCTCGAGGGGCACCTTCAAAGCGGCTACTGGCTGTCTCCTAATGAAGGCAGGAGCAGCTTATCTCCGGAGCGGCTGCAGTCCGTCTCCTGTAGGAGGGCCGAGCAGCTACACGCCGTCTCTTGAGGGGCACCTTCAGAGCGGCTACTGGCCATCTCCTGACAAAGGCGGGAGCGGCTTACCTCCGGAGCGGCTGCAGGCCGTCTCCTGTAGGAAGGTCGAGCGGCTACTGGCCATCTCTCGAGATGCACCTTCAGAGTGGCTATGGGCCGCCTCCTAGTTACCTCTGGAGTGGCTGCAGGCCATCTCCTGTAGAAGGGTCGAGCGGCTACAGGCCATCTCATTAGGGGCACCTTCAGAGCGGCTTCTGGCCGTCTCCTGACGAAAACGGGAACAGCTAAAGGCCGTCCCTAGTTTACATCCACAGTGGCTGCAGGCAATCTCCTGTAGGAGGGTTGAGCTGCTACCAGCCATCTCAGGGGTGCTGACTGGAGCTGGAGTAACAGCTCCACCCCGTGGTTGTTGTTGCTTGCCTTGAAGGTAGTCTCGTATTCCCACTATGGTGGTGGCGAGTGAGCTCCGCGTCGTAGGGTCGTGCGGCCCGGGAGGACTTATGTCCTTGTCGCCCAGAGTCCAGGCGCGCTGTATATGCTCCTTGGTGGACTTCTTCTGGGGGTGTTGGGTTGCCCTCAGTGACGTTATACTGCATTTTAGTTTGTTTTCGTAATATACGTGTAGATCTGGTTAGCCTGTGTTTGAGCCCTATCTCCTTGTCTGTATATTCTAGCCCGGTCAAGAATAAAGAACACAGGGCCCAAGAAGCTGGGCGCAGAATAAGCTACATAACACCAAGCATGATCACTTCCCATGTGGGGAGAATCACTTCCCATGTGGGGAGAAACAAAATCATAGCTGCAAACAAATGAATAATTTCTCGAAACTTTGTGATTTGAAGTCAACTCATCATCAAACACATGAATCACTGAACTGTTAAGCTGGCATCTACACGCTAACAACAGTAAGGTGCAACTGAAAAGTGCAATAATCGCGCCCATCTACCATCGCCCCACAACCACCTTCCACATTGCAACCACAACCATCCACCATTACCACCTCCACCACCACCTGTTTCCAATACCTCCTTCCCCTCACACCCATTCTTTCCTCTCTCTCTCTCTCCTTTCATTCCTTCCTTTCTCCTCCTGCCTTTCCACCTCTTTCTTCTCCCTGAAAAGCACGCTTCCTTCCTCCCCCTCCATCCCTCCCTCCCCCCCTTCCCTCTTC
The DNA here is from genome assembly GCF_032717465.1 of Coenobita brevimanus. Lineage (NCBI taxonomy): Eukaryota > Metazoa > Arthropoda > Malacostraca > Decapoda > Coenobitidae > Coenobita > Coenobita brevimanus. The sequence goes on along the minus strand of NC_137043.1, from coordinate 25,070,737 downwards.
CTCCCTCATCTGCATCCCCCCCCCCGCCTTACAAACAACTGTCACCTTTACAACCACCACCACCACCACCACCACCTGTTTCCATCACCTTCCCTTCATACCCCTTCTTTCCTCCACCCCTATTTATTAATACTATAGTTGAAATACTCACCCGACGGAGCGAGCCCAACACCACCAACCCAGGAGGAGGACATGGGGAGGTTACATCCACCCCAAGAGGAGGTAACGAGGAGGCTTACAGACGTCTCACACTGTCCCGCACTACACCGGCCCATATCCCCAGCTACCTTATGCCCCTCTTCCACTCAACCAGACCCACGGGAAGTGCATCGACCAGGTGCATTACTCTCTGATGGGGATGGTGCTCATCAGAATTGGGGTGGGACTTGCCCTAAGACAGTCCCAAGTAGGCCCTCGGTAGCAGTGTCCACTGAACCTGCCTCCAAAAGAGGAAGAGCAACCTCTGGTGCTCATAGACCTACTTTACCCCAGGGAAGCAGCGGCACAGTAGTATCCACCGGATCTACTGTAGAAGGGGCATCCACTGGTTCGCCTTCTTCTGCCACCACCTTCGGGAGCAGGCGTCTCGGACCATATGCCAGACGACCTTCACCTGCAGTCCCCAGGAGGGAGGCAGGCCACCGAACCTGCCACCGGGGGAGAGACCACTGATTGTCCTCCAGCTGCACTTTTCCCCCCGCAGCAGGAAGGCAGTAGAGTCCATTGGACCTGCTGCAGAAGCCAGAAAGTCCGCCGAACTTTCCCCTCCTACTGTCCCCCAAATGAGTGATCACCTGACAGTGTCCCCCGGACCTGTTGGCTCGGAGGAGTGTTCCCCAGAACTCCGCCCATTACCTTGGGAGGGAGCCTGGGTAGTGTCCCTTGGACCTGCCAGGCAGATGGAGTGTCCCCCGGACCTCCTTCCTCTTCCCCGGAGTGGAGTTCCAGTAGGGTCTGCCAGAGCTAAAAGGTTGAGGGGCAGACCACCGGTCATCCCTCCTCCACTACCCTGGAGGCTCCCTACGAGGGCACAGTCTCTGGCTCGGCCTGCCCCTCAAGAGGCCGAGCAAGACGCACCTCCTGCTCCCCCTCCTCTACAAAGGGTGGAGACTGCACCCCAACAGGGCCCCGACGGAGAGTACCTGGAGCAGACCCACTGTGAGCCTTAGTGTCCTGTCTTTGCAGCCCAGCCCTGATGCTTCCAGCAGCTGACAGACTCCCCCTAGGGCGAACAGCCACAGCCAACCCCTGACGGCATTTCCCTCTCGGTGAGAGCGCAGCCCTCGGACCTTGAGGGGCGCCGCGCAGCTGACCCCAGGCCCGGACCATCCCTGGCCCTCCTCCAGGACTCCCACCATGGCCAAGGGCAGGCGTCGTGCAGTGCACCTCTCAGCCCCAGTCCAGAGGGACACCACACTCCCAGGGCCCCCACCAGAGAAGGGCTGCCCACCACACCACCCTCCAGCTTACCCCGGACTCCTGACCGCCCAAGACCTGTGCCCCTATCGGGAGCGCACCCCTGATGGCCCCCCTCCCACACCAGGCTGCCACCCGTGTTTACCTGTGACCTAGCCCTCCGTGCGCCCCGGCGCCCACCAGCGGCACCACCAACACTGTGCAACACTCATATACCATCCCTAGTGCTATAGCCCCTGTGGAAACCCCAATCCCCCCCGGCCCCCCAGAGTGTTGTGCCCGTGTTCTATTGTAACCCTTCCCCGTAACGTGTCATAGAGCCTGGGTGCACACATCCTTTGTGTAGTACTTGTACTCTGTCCCTGTGTAATACTTGCAACCCCTAGCATTGCCCGTGTGTGATCTATTATTTTGTGCCCCACACCCCTGTGTAATACCGTACCCTAAAGCCCTGTCCACACGAGCGGGCAATGCCCGCGGGCACAAGCGAGCAGTTTGCCTGTTGACGGGCTCACCGCTTGTGCCCCCGGGCAAATGCGTAAATTGCCCGTGGCAATTTACGCATTTGCCCGCGGGCACAAGCGGTGAGTCCATCAACAGGCAAACTGCTCGCTTGTGCCCGCGGGCATTGCCCGCTCGTGTGGACAGGGCTTAAGTGTAATATCAACACCACTGTGTAATATTTGTGACCCTTTATATCATTGTCCTTATGTGATACCTACTGTAATATTGTGCCCACACCCCTGTGCCCCAATTGTAATGTCATGGCCCTTGTGTTATATCTGTGATAACCTACAGTGTCATAGTCCTATGGAATACCTGTCTCTCCTTTGATATTATACAGTGTTGCGCAACAGACCATACTTGTGCCATTAAAAGTGTTGTGCAATATACCTATAAAATTTATAGTGTTGTACAATACACCATACTTGTGCCATAAAAAGTGTTGTGCAATATACCATACTTGTGCCATTTATAGTGTTGTTCATGTACTAATTGTGTAAAGTCCACCGTATTTGTTTATAAGGTAATATACATGTAAGACTGGTTAGCCCATGTTTGAGCCCTATCCCTTTCTTGCATGCTCTAGCCCAGTCCAGAACAAAAGAACCCAAGTCCATGCCTGTATCTGAGTCCAAGGAGTTGGACCAAGAATATCCTGCATAACACTGGTGGCTAGTGGTGGTTCTAGATCTGGCAGAGAGCAACAAGGGACGAAGGGAAAGTTACAAAAATGGCTGCCAAACCGCACATCCAATTACAGTACCTACAGTAAGTTCGACCCCGATCAGTGCGACATAAACACATATACAGTAATCACTCTAATATCCGGACGCCCAATAACCGAACATCCCCACTACCCGGACCTTTTCGTCCTGGCATCCAAAATTCCCAAAATGGTCCGAAAACCCAAAAAATTTTTAAAAAAATCGATTTGTTGCCGTCCATAATTTGAACTTGCCGCCCGCGCCGCGGGAGAGCATTGTTTTGGTTCGTCATTCCTCCGACGTCCGATAGAGCGCAGCTGCATCCTCCCCACTTCCCGCCTGTCTCTCACCACGACTGGACCTACGCTCTTCGTAATGGCTGCCCACGTGCTCGCTTTTGTGGTGGTGCAGTACTTGCTGCAAGGCCTCCTGCTGCTCTCAGCCCTCCTCTTAGTGTGTGTGATGATGGCCCCGCCATCTGAGAAAAGGAAGAGAGTGGTGTTGACTCTGGAAAAGAAGAGGGAGATATTAGAGAAAGTTGATGCGGGTTGGTCTTCTTCACGCATTCTCCGTGAGTTTAACCTGGCCCGGTAGACTTTGTTCGATATCAAACGTTCCCGAGACAAACTCATGCAGTACACGGCTGACTTCTCGTCGAGAAGCAAACGCAACGTGGAAAGGAAGGTTATGTTTACATCCAAGTTTGCAGAAATCGACCGATCCACGTTGATTTGGTACCGACAGCAACGTGCAGCTGGTGTGATGGTATGTGGAACGGAGCTGAAGGCTGCTGCTGAGAAGTTTGCAAGGCTTCACGACGCCCTAGACTTCAAGGCATCCGAGGGTTGGCTCTTCGCGTTCAAGTTGCGACATGGCCTTACTAACCGTAAAGCACATGACGAAGCATTGGACGCTAACGAGGATGAAGTTGACGAGTTTCAGCACAAGGTGAAAGGCTTGATCGACAGAGAGGGCCTCACTCTCGGTCAAGTCTATAACGCAGACGAAACTGGCCTATTCTATCGCTCGCTGCCAACGAACACTCTAGCCGATGAGACGGAGAAGCGAGTACCTGGCCGCAAGCTTTCTAAGGAACGGATATCTGCTTTGTGTTGTGCCAGTGCTAACGGCATGCACCGGCTTAAGCCCATTGTTGTTGGCCGTGCAAAGCAGCCTCGGTGCCTTCGTGGGGTGATGGATGTCCTTCCTGTCGTATGGTACCATTCTTTGAAAGCATGGTTCACAGCTGTGATTTTCAAAGACTGGTTTCACCGTCACTTCGTCAAGGAGGTCATCCAGTACCAGACAAAGACACTGGGAATCCCTCGCGACCAGGTAAAGGCTCTCCTTCTGCTCGACAATGCACCTGCCCACCCGTGCGACAAGGACTTGGTTGCTGAGAATGGCCTTATTAGGTGCATGTTTCTGCCACCTAATATGACTGCTCTCATTCAACCCATGGACCAAGGAGTGATCGTAGCAACAAAGCGCCTGTACCTTTGGAAGTTCCTGGACGAGGTGATGGTTGTTCTCGAGGACGAGGACGAGCGCAGGGAAGGACGTGACACTCGAGGCAAGCGGACTTTGGAAAACCTTCGCCGCTACAACATCAAGTCTGCGCTGTACAACTGGGCTACTGCATGGAAGGAAGTCCCTGTGAAAACTCTTGAAAATGGTTGGTCTCGTCTGCTTCTCGGAACAGATGTGGAGTACGATTTTCTGGGCTTTGACGTGGATGACTTCCATGCACGGCTACGTACGCACGGCGACGTTGTTGATGTGGACGATGTACGTGAGTGGTTGGACGACGACGAGGGCGATCCTGGGTATCAGACATTGTCTGATATCGAGATCGCGTCTTCAGTTGCTGGTGTCAGTCCCGAACTTGAAGATTCCAACGACGAAGGCGATGATGATGCGGACTCCTCTCAGCAGGACACTACTCCAGCTATCCCCAAGCTGAGCGCACTCCGGGAACATCTAGAGTTCGTCCTAGACTACCTGGAACACCCGGACTGCGACAGGGAGATCGGGCCCTTGGGACTTGTGGAGGAACTGCGTGCTTTCAGGCAGCGCATCATCAATCGCCAGAATCGTTGGTCCTTGCGTCAGTCAACGATTGACAGTTTTTTCAGGACCGTGACCCCCGCTGTGCCAAGCCCTGGCTCCACTCCGTTGCCTCCCCAAGACAGGCCCTCATGCTCCGAGCCACAGCCCAGCACATCAGCTACAGTGGAGTCACCGCTCGATGTGAGTTTGCGGCTTTCGTCAGAGTCTTCTGTAGTCGGTACGCCATCACCACGACCCAGCGATGCACCCCTTGGTCGCCTGCCAGTGATACTCTCGGACTCTGACAGTGAATAAACAGCAAGAACTTCTCCACTAGACCACACGGGAATTTTGAGTGTTGTGCAGTGAAAAAAACGGTGTGTTGTGTTAAGGTTTTCGAAATGAGAGAAAAGACTCAGTGGAATCAAAATTTAACGTAACTAACCTTCTTTGTTTTGGCTTTCGAAAATAAAAAAAAACTTGGGAAAAGTTAATGTGCAACACAAAATTAAAATGGAACATTATTTGGACTAAAGTGAACACTGTGAAGAGAACGGACTTCTGTGTGTTACTGACTAAGTTCAGTGCAAGACTTCAGGAAGAGTGTACTGCAAGTGCTTCAGGAAATCGTTCTTACTGTCAGAGTCCGAGAGGAGGCGGTTATTCATCGAGGTGGCCAGGGACTTGCTGTAAGTAGCCAGAATGTTTCATATTGTGCTTTTTTCCATACTATACTTACCAGAATGTTTCATACTGTACTTTTTTCCATACTATACTTACCTCATGCATGTGCAGTAGGAATGTGTTTTTCAGAGTTAGGCTAGGTTGGGGTCCATAAGTACCAGAATGTTTATTAATGTATGAACATACTGTACTTCTAAACCCTCATTTTATGTTTCTTTTGCATTTATTTCAGTGATTTATGTGCCTTATTGGTGTGATTTGGGTCTTAAATAGGTGCTATGCATGTCCAGAGGGAGTTGTATAGGTGTTTCTCTGAGTTAGGGTCCATAAGTACAAGTCCATAAGCTGGGGCCCAATATCCGGACGAAACCAATAACCGGACCTACCGATGGCTCTATTAATCCGGATATTGGAGGGATTGCTGTATATGTACATCATCAAACCTATACTGGACATAAGTTTTGAAAATGACAGGGAAAAAATTGCAGTAACGCTCCCACACCTCGGAAAAGTGGTCCCCAGTATAGTGACAAAAATGGTTCTGGAGCTAACATGGGCACAATTCAAGCAAATAGTGACACAAGCAGTCACACCCTCACTGAGGAAGGTTTTTGCCTTCTTCCAACTCGATGCCCTCATCTACGACAGTAGCCTGGACGACACACTCATCCAGGCCAGGCAACTCGTCACCACCGCCTACCCGGAAGCCAATGCCGCCACCCTGGACCAACTCACTTTCCAGATCCTGCTGAGGATCCTCCCCAGAGCCATCAGAGAGCATTTCACGATCTTCGATCCAACGGGAGACCTCAATAGGGATGTTCAAATTGTCAGGCGCCTTCTCGCCGTTCACATCACCCCACAACGCATCAGTGCAGCGAACAGAGTTCCAACGAATGGGGGGCAGTCCTCAAAGCCAAGGCCACTACTCACCTGCACAGTCTCACTGACACCACCAAGTGTGCCCAGGGTGCCCCCACCAAAAGGCATCCCCCTCCTAAGGAAAATGCCAGCCTTTCACTCTCAAGGCCTGATGCTCACAGACATCAGCAAAACTCTGCACTAGTCTAACAAAAGCTTTTCTGGTATTTGCAAGTAATGCTGCATCATCAGCATAAAACAAATTTGAGATATTCCATCCATCACCATTCATCATCAACGCCATCCCCCTCTCCATTACTTGTGTTTTAACTTCTCTCATCACCCTATCCATAGATATATATATATATATATATATATATATATATATATATATATATATATATATATATATATATATATATATATATATATATATATATATATATATATATATATATATATATATATATATATATATATATATATATATATATATATATATATATATAGAGAGAGAGAGAACAACCATGGGGACGTCACACAACCTTGTCGCACACCCACACCGATCGTGAACCATTCACTTAAATGACAATTTACTCTTACACATGCTTCACTACCATCATAAAAACTCTTGACGGCACCTAGCAGCTTACCATTGTATATGAGTGTGTTGTCCCACATGACTGGCTGAAGTGTAATTGTAAATGTGTACAAGGGGAAGGGTGATGCCCTGGAAAGAGGAAGTTATAGAGTCACAAAGCTTTTGGATCAGATAATAAAGGTAATGGAGAGAGTTCTAGAAGGTGTGATTAGAGAAAGTGAATATTGATGAGATGCAGTTTGGGTTTATGCCAAGCAAAGGGACCACTGATGCTATATGAAGTGTTTGACAGCTTCAGGAAAAATACATAGGAAAGAAAAGGGATCTGTACTTTGTTTTTGTTGATTTGGGGAAGACCTTTGACAAAGTCTTTAGAGAGATGGTGATGTAGTGAGAGAGGTTGGGATCGAAGAATGACAAGTTAGAGTGGTTATGACTGTGTATGTGGGTGCTCGCACCCAGTTGAGTGAATGGAGATTTGAGTCATGAGTTTTCTGTGAATGTACAGTAGGTGTGCATCAGAGGTCAGTCTTGAGCCTTTTATTGTTAATCATGGTACTTGAAGCCCTCTCATGTGACTTCAGAAATGGACTCTCATGGAAGATGTTGTATACTGATGATTTGGTGTTGACTGCTGGGAATGAAAGGGAGGCAGAGGAAAGATTTAGGAAGTGAAGAAAGTACAGGGCACAAGGGCTTGAAAGTAAATGCAGATAAAACAAAGGCGATAGTACTGTATTTAGGTCTTCTGGCAGTACTGTCAAAGAAGGGGGAGACTGGCCATGTGCTGTTTGCCATAAGGGCAATGGAAGTAATTCCATTTTGTGCAGTGTTTGTGATAAGTGGGTGGATAAAAAATTTAGTGGTGTTAGAGGTAGACTGAGAGATAATGCTGATTTCATGTGTGCAGTATGTTGAGGAGAGCATGTGGAGATTGTCATGCATGAAAGAACTGATCCTGCTGGTCTCTTGAGTGTGTGTAAGAGTTTTATTACTTGGGAGACATGTTATGTGCTGAAGGTGGAGCTGGAGCTAGCTCTGTGGCTAGGGCAAGTAGTAGTTTGAAGAAGTTCAGGGAGCTGTTGCCTCTCCTGACACTGGGAGACCCTCCCTCCAGGCTAAAGGTTCTTTGTACTGTATGTTGCATGTGTTAGGAGTGTAATGCAGTATGGTAGTGAGATCTGGGCTGTAAAGGAATAGGATATTCATAGGGTCAAACGTACAGAAATGACAATTGATTTGGTGGACATGCAATGCGTCCTTGATCACGAGGCCTGGGGGGATTAGGTCCACAATGGATAAGCTGAGAGGAAGGATGGGACTGGAGTTTATTACTGTTATGAAGAGGAGGGGCAGACTGAGATGGTTTGGGCATGAGGCGAGGATGGATGATGATAATTGGGTGCAGAACGTTAGAAGTGTCAACACTGGGGGTGAGGCTGTGAAAGACTTGGAACGAGGTCATAGACTGTGACCTCAGGGATAAGGGACTGAATAGGGAAGCTGCCAGAGATTGAGCAGCATGGAAAGCTGCCATTAGATGACCCAAAGACAGCATGTTGGAGCCTTTATAAACAAAACAGAACTAAACAATCTGTGGTTACTCCTAACATCTGTGTATGTGATCATCAATCATTGCAAGTTACATATTCCCTAAGTAATCTGCAAGAAACATGGAAATTGCACTTTCAACAGAAAAGGTGAGAGAAAGATAGATGGTGTCTTCTGGGCTTTCACTGGGTGCAGGTGTGTGCGTATGCTAGCTCCATGACCATGCCCGGCCATCATCATAATGGTCTGCTTTTACAACAACAAAGATTTCAATCAATCTATCAGCCAGCCCAGTCATTGGCCTGCTCCACCTCAGTCACGTATAAACACACACTCTTTACAGTTGATTAATTACTCTTGTAAAACATTGCAATGATTACTTGTTCTCCAGCATCTGAGATCTTGAGAATGTCCTGCCTTTTTTCAATAGCATGTATCACCCATTTGCCCTTCTACCATACTTGAGAACTTTTCTGTTGTTTGGGGGGCATCGTGTTCAAGAAATACAGGTTGTGTTACAATGATGGCAGATTACAAAAGATTCTGACGTGCTTATGAATTAAGGTCAAGAATTGTGTGTCCAACATAGGTGAAAGGGGCAGGGGAAGGATGCAGAGTACATGCATCAAGGCCATGACATCAGCATCCTGTGATCACCATGTCACCACACAGGTATTTTTAATACTGAAGGCAGCAATCTGGGGTTGGCAGCTATGATCATCCTCTGTAAACCACAGAATGGTCGACTTAAATGGCAAAGGGTAGAAATTGAGGGTGCCAAGTAGCCCAAAGGGTGGTTACTGTAAACCATGCCCGTGTAAAGCAAGGACCCACTGTACTATAAAGGAATATTCTATACAGAATTAACATTAAGCAATTACCAAACTCAGATTTACCTACTTTATTTGCAAAAAAATTAACAAATCTACTATTCCCTTCAGTATACTGTAATAAGATTCATTCATTTATTCATCATCTACACCAGTTGCCCCATGAGGTGTGTAGGGGCCCGGGGTTAGGCAGGAATGTCCTGACATTTGAGAGGAGAGTGACCAGCCTCACTCATCCCTTACTGGTATTACGTGAGCAATAAACTCCAACCACCCCTTGGATATAAACCTGCATTCACTCAATCTGACTGGAGCGCCTTAATTGCCCACTAAACCGCCAGGTGCCATAATCTGGTTATATGTTTACCACCTAGCGTAGTAAACGGTTTCCTGGTGTTTAGGAAACCATTTGGCTTGTCACTCAGTGTAGAGTCACCCACAGACAGAAAGATGCGGAAAGAATGAAGGAAATAAAGAAAGAAAAGGAAGGATGGAAAGAAGGAGGAAAAGGCAGACACCCGAGAGCAGAACAACATCGAGTGAGTGGATAGTGAGCACCCTCACCAACCAAGAGTACAATAACATCATTCAAAATTTGTTCCTGACACCAAGATGCAATTTCTTTCCTGCTTATGAATGATCCATCACTGAAAGTCAACAGTTTCTTCCTCATTAATAAATTCTAATACAGTCACATTGCTATATGATGAGGTTATATCAAGTGAAAACCCATCGCAAAGCAATTTATTATACAGCAAGATTAATATAACAGGTTCAGCAGGGATAGGGAGGGGACCTATGACCACATTACTTAAAATATTTAAAAACCTTACCCTTCTAGGATTGCTCTTGGTGGCCTCAGCAGCACCACGCTTTCCACTTAGGGTAGCATGCTTGCCAGACATCATTTCCAAGTCACAACTTTCAGTATTTCACACAAAAAAGTAATCACGTCACTTAGTATTGAGCAAAGCACTTTTTGTCATACACTTGCACTGCTAAGGGATCTTTGTATGTGGCATGTGTTTGGAATGCAATGCTGTATGGTAGTGAGACCTAGACAGTAAAGGAATGGGATATTCATAGGCTCAAATGTACAGAAATGACAATGATTGGGTGGATGTGCAGTGCGTTCTTGAATGCAAGACCTGGGGGGTCTAGGTTTACGATGAATGAGTTGAAAAGATGCATGGGACAGAAGTGTGTTGGTGTTATGATGCAGAGGGGTAGACTGAGATGGTCTGGGCATGTGGAAAGGATGAGGGATGACAAGTGGGTGTAGGAAGTAAGAAGTGTGAATGTTAGAGGTAGGCCTGCAAAAGGCAGACCTAAAAAGATCTGGGACACGGTCACAGAGTGTGACCTCATGGATAAAGGACTGAACAGGGATGCTGCCAGAGATCAAGCAGCATGAAAGCCGCCATTAGGTGACCAAGGCCAAAGCATGCAAATATAGTGGAGCATTTATAACTTGACCAAAACAAAACTTGCACTGTTTTTTGGTGATAGCAATGGTGTTTCAGTGGCCTTGCATGCACAAAATGGAACAAAAGTGAGATGATCACAGGGAATGTAAACACTGAGCTGCCCTCTTGACTCAAACAGCTGACTGTCGGATCGCACGAGATGCACCGTGTACAGTCCTAAGAAAAACTATCGTTACCCCAAGGAATGTTCGATGCGAAACGAACATTAGCTCGGTTATGTGGGCGGGTCCTTGCTGTTCACCCCTCCCCTATATAGTGTTGCCATATCACAATCCCATTACAAGAGTTGGAATAAAGGGCAAGAATGAACCACATGACAGGGAATTATACAGGATGCGTTTGCGTTACCCTGATCTCCCCGCCGGGGATTAATAACGAAACTTGGCACGTTCATTATTTTCCTACTATTCAACACTTATTATCTATAGAATACAACAAATAAATTATTTTGGAAGTGTATTAAATCCATAGGCATTGACCTTTTTTTTTTTTTTTTAAATGATAATCTAGCAAGGGTGCACGAGTTCATTTGTTTGCTTTTAGATGGGTGGTCAAATGCTTCAGATGGATGATTCAGACATCCAGAGGCTGTTTTGGAAGCAGGGGGTGGGTATACAAAATATTAAAGCAATGGGACTGAACATTATTATTTTTCTTCTACTCAACATTCATTATATGTAGAAAGCAATACATATCATTATTACATTGAAATTTCCTAACTTGGCTTGTATCGGCTGGAATGCTATCATACGTCTGGCATGGATTCACGTAATTATTGCCCGTCTGCACGTGTGTTGCTGACTTTACACCATTGTTATAATTTTATTTACAGTGGGGCACCAACTTTCGCTACAGCAGGATTCGCAGAATCCACTTTCGCGGCATGCACCAAATATTCCCTAACTTCCACTTTCGCTTGAAAAAAATCGATTTTCGTGCACAAATTTTGGGTTTGGGACAATATTTTGAACTTTGAATTTCCTGCACCGCCCGCCCGCAACCCACCGCCATCTTGAATGACGTCATGTCAACACTCTGTCCCAGGGATGTTCTACGTACGATAATTATCGTATTTGTACTATAATTTGGGATGCTTGTACGATATACGATATCACATTCAAAATATACGATAATTTTTGTTTTTCAGCTTCCCTAGATTTTTTTTTTTATATACACTGCAGGTTAACAACACTCACTATTCCCGCCACACGGTTCATTGTGCCCACACCCCAGTGACCCACGCTTCCCCTGAGTCACTCACGAAATTCCTTTCCCCTCCCAGTCCCATGGGAGGTCAGGGCCAAGCCCGGCCGACCCCATAAATGTCAAGGACTTAGAAGTTCAAACTTTACTTGGTGCTTGGTAGTGGTCTGGTTCAATGCCCTGGCCAAGCTGTAGTGCTGCTGTACCCACTACCCACTCTGCAGCTTTGTATAGGACTTCAGTAAAGTCGTAAGTACAGTTGACATGCTGGTATACATAAAGCTTTGTAGGATATTCTTAATTTCTTACCGGGAAACGTGAGTATAAGGAAGGCAAAAGTAATGTACCGTCTTAATTGCTAGTTTGTATTCACCTAATTGTGATTCTCCTGGATTGACTCAGTCAAGCTCATGATGCCCCGTCTACATTTACCATTTCATCATACTTTTTTTACACACCATCTCGTCTGGTAACTTGTTTTAATTGAGAATTTACCTGTACGATAACTTTAAGGTAAGAGAATTTACCTGTACGATAACTTTAAGGTAAGATACGATAATTTTCATGCGACGGTACGATATATTGGGTCTCTGGGCAGAACATCCCTGCTCTGTCCACCCATTCCCGCCATTGTGTACGAGCGTGCTAGCTCCATTGTGTTGGATTCTCACGGTTCAATGGCCTCTACTATACCTGGTAGTGTGGGGAAAAGGCCTGGTGGTGTGGGGGGAGAGCCTGGTGGTGTGGGGGGAGGGCCGGGAGGCAGTGGTGGTGATAAAAAGTGGCCGGGACATTCAAAGTCAGGAGGAAAGGCTCGGATACTTACCCCCAACATCCATGAAACACCTCAACCTGGTCTCTGTGGTATGTTTCTCCTCATATAATGTGTACTGTACAGTTTTTATTGTTTGTATCTCACAATGCAATGTACAATAGTGATTTGATGTACTGTATTGCAAGTGAAAATGAAAATCTGATGTTACTTTAGGATAACCGGGAACCAATTAGCCTTTTTGCCATAAAGACAATGCCCCAATTTTCGCTAATTCCACTTTCGCACATTATTTTTGGACCCAATTAGGCGCGAAAATTGGTGCCCCACTGTAATGAATTCGGTGCCAGATAATAAAACATATTGTCTCTACGCACAGAGGTCAAACGATCTGATTAGCTTTTATTACCTCTTGCACAAATTCTAATATGGAGTTGATGGGAAGTTGTTGAATGCTGTGAAGAGTATGATGGTGCTAAGGCTGTAGTGCGTGTGGATGGTGAACTGAGTGAATTGTTCTCTTTGAAGGTTGGGTTGAAACAGGGATGTGTCATGTCTCCATGGTTGTCCAATCTGTACATGGATGGGGTAATAAAAAAAAGGTACAAGGTAGGGTAGTGGATGTTGGAGTGGCCCTGGTGAGAGAGGGTAGTGTTTGGAAACTCCCTGTACTGTTGTTTGCAGATGATACTGTGTTGCTGAGTGAAGACGAAGAGGAGTTGCAGGGCTTGGTGGATGAGTTTGGGAGAGTGTGTAAGAAACGGAATCTAAAGGTGAATGTAGGGAAGAGTAAAGTGATGGTCTTTGAGAAAGGTGAAGTCAGTGAATGTACGGCGAGGTTGGATGGTGAGGAATTGGAAAATGTGAGTACGTTTAAGTACTTGAGTAGTGTGATGAGTAAGGATGGAGGTTTGGAGGGTGAAGTGCTTGAAAGGGTACAGCAGGGAAGAAAGGTTGCTGGTTCCTTGAAAGCAGTGATAAGTAACAGTGAAGTGAGCATGGAAGTGAAAACGTTACTACTTGACAGTACAGTACTGTATTGTGATACCAACTCTAACGTATGGAAGTGAAGCTTGGACATTGTTCGAAGGACACAAGTCAAGAGTGAGAGCAGTGGAAATGAGTTACTTAAGAGGAGCCTGTGAAGTCGCATGAAGAGACAGGCTGACAAATGAGGATATAAAGGAGCGTTGTGGTGTGGATGTGGATGTGATAGGAAGCGTTAGGAGGAATACACTGAGGTGGTTTGGCCACGTGGAGAGGATGGAGGGTGAAAGACTGACGAAGGGAGTGTATGTGAGTGAGGTGGAGGGGGGGGGAGAGGGAGGGGGAGGCCGAGGATGAGATGGAGGGATGGGGTGGAGAGGTATATGACAGAGGGGGGTGTGAGTTGGGAGCAGGGCAGTGAAATGGCGAGGGACAGGGCGATGTGGAGGCGATTTGTTTGTGGCCACCCTGAACAGGACTGAGGCGTCTGGCAATAGATAGATAGATAAACAAATTCTAATATCTGTGTCTCACATGACCGACACTGACGGGTTTGCAGTACAAACTTTCCTGTCCCGTCATTCCACAACACTTCGTCACTGTGTCATAGTGCATAGCTCTGAAGGGTAACGATAGTTTTTCTTATGACTGTATACACAGGATTGTCATGCTTGGTCACCAAAATTATTGCTCTAGGGAAATCGTAATCATTTCGCTATTATGACAAAACTGGGTATAAATGATACTATAATTCATCATTCCAGTGATTCATCACATAGCGAACAAACATATAGCGGGGCCTGACTGTACTTCTCTATTAACTCCTTAAATCCAATGACATATTTCTTAGTCATGTGCGTTCTCAGATCAAATACTGTTCACCACTGTGGAGTGGATGTGGAGCGGTTGCATTGAGGCAGTTGGACAAAATTCAAAATACAGTAAAGCCATTAGATTACTCAATAATCCAGCCATTATGCAGGACCTTCCTCCATTACCAGTACGTAGAGATGTTGCTTCTTTAGCATTCTTTTATCGATATTTTTACAGTAAGTGCTCTGACGAACTGGCTTCAATTGTGCATCCCCTTCACATTTTCTCCCGAAATACTTGGGCAGCTGGGAGCGCCCATGAACTCACACTCTCTTCCCCACAATGCAGAACCTCTGCTTATCAAAATTCATTTATCCCCAGAACTACTACTCTCTGGAATTCACTTGCTGGGAGTTGTTTCCCCCCAAAATTTAATCCACATCAATTTAAATCCAGTTGTTATAAATATTTTATGAATGGAGGATGCCTTTAGGCACATGGACTTATTTTTTTTTCCTTTGTTTTTCCTTCCTCCATTCATTATCTTAAAAAAAAAAAAAAGTTTATATTTCCTATCCCTGGATAATTTTATTCAGCCTGACCTTTTCAGTGTGACAGTAACATGGAGAGTAAACCAGCATACTCTCCCAAACATTTCCTCTAACTATCTACGCACTACACCACATGCACTTTACATTTCACACAACGTATCCCACTACGTTACAGGGGTTGGCGCCAGCAAGGGCATGCGGCCAGAAAACTTTGCTCCCGCTACCTAGTGGCTGACTTCTGGGGGGAGGCGTGGCGGGGGTTCCGCCGGCATAGATCGTGGGTCCCGGGCGAGATGGGGCTTGGGCCTGTGCTACAGGGTACAGGGAATTGCGGTTCCTAGGCTGCCGTCTCCGCCCAATAGAGAGGGGCCCGAACCTGGGAGTAGCGCCCCAGGAGGCTGCCCTATCAATGGGTGTATAATGGCGGGATAGTTGCAGTGCCAAGGCGCGCTTGGAGGGTGTCCCTGCAGCTGTCCTGGCAGGGTGCCCCGAGGCCACTACCACAGCCACTGGTAAGCTGGTGGGCTAGGGGTCCCAGATTCATTGCCTGGACCTGGGACTGTGCAGTGAGTGGGACCTGTGCTATGTCTGTCCCCCTTTATTAATATTGAAGATGACAAAACAAAATAAGTTTCAAAGCAAGCCTGAGGACAGTAAATCACCCATGGGGATGAGGGTGGGTTCATGGAATGTGGGAAGTTTGAGGGGAAGTCACTGAGGCATTCAGTAGGAGGTGGGTGGATGTGGCGTGTTTGCAGGAAGTCCGGTAAAGGGGTGGATCAGCCAGAAAGATTGTTGGGAAGGACTGTTGCTATAAGTTGTTTTGGCAGGGGGGGACAGATGGATATGGAGGTGTTGGTGTGATGGCTGTGGAGAAATGGGTGGAATATGTTATGAATGTTTTGAGAGTAAGCGACAGGATATTGGTAGTGAAAATTCTGTTGGGTAGAAAGATACCTGCGATTATATTGGCATATGCTCCACAGGCAGGATTGGATGAAGCAGAGAAAGATAGATTTTGGGATGATTTAATACATGTAGTGGGTGGTATGCGGGATGATGAGATAGTGATTTTGGGAGGGGACTTAAATGGTCATGTAGTTGAAGCAGCACAAGGTTATGAAGGAGTGCATGGGGGATGTGCGTATGGTATAAGGAATGTAGAAGGGGAAAGGATACTTGAGTTTGGGGAGGCAATGGACATGATTGTGTGCAACACATATTTTAGGAAAAGAGACAGTAGGTTAATTACGTATGAGTCTGGGGGAAATAGCAGTCAGATAGATTATTTTCTGGTTAGGAGGGCCGATAGGAGGTTAGTGAGGGATGTTAAAGTTATAGGAAGTGAGGAGTGTGTGTAGCAGCACAAACTATTGAATTGTGATATGGGCTTAAAGAACAAGTGATGAAAAAGAGGACTCATGTACCTAGGAGGAAAATATGGAAGCTGAAAAACCAAGTAGTAAGGGATGCCTTCTATAGCGAGTTGAGGAGAGTGGTGGCTGAACAGGGAGCTGTAGACAGAGACGTTAATGAACAGTACAGAGCCCTCAAGAACAATTTCTTGAGAGTTATTGATGTAACATGCAGTTGGACAAGAGGACCACCAAGACATAAAATAACTTGGTGGTGGGATGAGGGTGTAGAAGCTGCAGTTAAGGAGAAAAGAAGGCTTTTCTGGGAATGGAAGAAGGGTGGTGGCAAAGAGGAATATTTGGCTGCCAAGCGTAGGTCTAGAAGAGAGGTATACAGGGCAAAGTCTGAGTCACAGAGACAATTACTTGATAACCTAAATCATGGGGAAAGGAAAAATATATTTAGGGTGGCAGGTCAAGTGAAGAGGGATAATTGGGATATTATAGGTGAGCAGTGTGTGAAGAATGATGAAGGAAGGGTAGTGGTGAACAGTGAGGATATTAAAGATGCATGGAGAGAGCATTATAACCGGTTGTTGAACGAGGAGTCTGACTGGGACAGGGAAGGTTTGGAGCCAGCAGATCCAGTGTCTGGCCCTTGGCCTTCAATTGATACTGCTACTGTGAGTGAGGCAATAGGCAGGATGAGGGTGGGGAAGGCAGCAGGTGTGTCTGGGTTGACTGCCGAAATGTTGAAGGCCTCAGGCGATACAGGAGTGAGTTTAGTCACTAACCTGATTAATAGGATTATTTATGAGTGTGTTGTCCCAGATGATTGGCTGAAGAGTGTAATTGTAAATGCATATAAAGTGAAGGGTGATGCCCTGGAAAGAGGAAATTATAGAGGTATAAAGCTTTTAGATCAGATAATGAAGGTAGAGTTTTAGAAGGTATGATTAGAGAAAGAGTGAATATTGATGAGATGCAGTTTGGGTTTATGCCAGGTAGGG
The DNA here is from genome assembly GCF_032717465.1 of Coenobita brevimanus. Taxonomy (NCBI): domain Eukaryota; kingdom Metazoa; phylum Arthropoda; class Malacostraca; order Decapoda; family Coenobitidae; genus Coenobita; species Coenobita brevimanus. The sequence continues at coordinate 25,053,359 of NC_137043.1, read as the reverse complement.
GGACCACTGATGCTATATTCATTGTTCGACAGCTTCAGGAAAAATATATTGGTAGGAGAAGGGATCTTTATTTTGTTTTTGTTGATTTGGAAAAGGCCTTTGACAGAGTCCCTAGAGAGGTGGTGAAGTGGGCAATGAGAAAGCTTGGCTTGGAGGAGTGGCTGGTTAGGGTGGTTATGGCTATGTATGTGGGTGCTCACACCCAGGTAAGAGTGAATGGTGATTTGAGTGATGAGTTTTCCGTGAATGTTGGTGTGCATCAGGGGTCAGTCTTGAGTCCCATGTTGTTTATCATGGTACTTGAAGCCCTTTCACGTGACTTTAGAAACGGACTCCCGTGGGAGTTGTTGTATGCTGATGATTTGGTGTTGATTGCAGAGAACGAAAGGGAGATGGAGGAAAGGTTTAGGAAGTGGAGAGATGGTAAAGGGCACAAGGGTTTAAGGGTAAATGCAGATAAAACAAAAGTGATGATATCTAGGGTTGGTGGCGGTACTGTCAAAGACGAGGGAGAGAGGCCATGTGCAGTTTGCCACATGGGCGTGGGATGTAATTCCATCTTGTGCGGTGTGTGTGATAATTAGGTGCATAAGAGATGTAGTGGTATCAGAGGTAGACTGCGAGATAATGCTGATTTTATGTGTACGGCGTGTCGGGGTGAGCAGGTGGAGACTGTCAGCCGTAAAAGGATTGAACTTGCTGGTGAATCTCTTGAGTGTGTGGAAGAGTTTTGTTATTTGGGAGACATGTTGTGTGCCAGAGGTGGGGCTAGAGCTAGCTCTGTGGCTAGGGTGAGAAGTGGTTGGAAGAAGTTCAGGGAGCTCTTGCCTCTCCTGACACTGAGAGGACTCTCCCTACGTGCTAAGGGGTCTTTGTATGCAGCATGTGTTAGGAGTGTAATGCTGTATGGTAGTGAGACCTGGGCAGTGAAGGAGGAAGATATTTGCCGACTCAGACGTACAGAAATGACAATGATTAGGTGGATGTGCAGTGCATCCCTGCGTCCAAGGCCTGGAGGGGCTAGGTTCACGATGGAAGAGTTGAGAGGTAGGATGGGACTGGAGTGCACTGGTGTTGTGATGAGGAGAGGTAGATTGAGATGTTTGGACATATGAAGAGGCTGGGGGATGATAATTGGGTGAGGAAGGTGAGAAGTGTTAATATTGAGGGTGGGGTTATGAGGGGTAGCCCAAGAAAGACATGGGACGAGGTCATTAAGTGTGACCTCAGGGTTAAGGGATTGAACAGGGAGGCTGCAATGGATTGTGCAGCGTGGAGAGCTGCCATCAGGTGACCAAGGCCGACACATGCAAGCATGTTGGAACCTTTAAAAACGAAAACGAAAATGAGCCTGTGAGAGACCAACCTTTCAACTAGCACAAGTCAGATATAGCATTAATGAATTCCTTCACTGCTACACATCCTCACCGAGTTGAATAAAATGATCTAGAGACAGCACGAACAAGAGGATATACATCCTCATGATGAAACAGAAAATGTAGGGTACTGTACTTCATATGGTGCAACAGCAAAAGAAACATTTTGTACTTTATTAGTGGCTGTTTTATACCCGAAAATATATTACAGAAAGTACAAATTAGTATAATTACTGTACTGTATATTGCTATTAGTGTTAGTTTCATACTTTTCTTAGAAATTATATCCCTTAACAGAAATTTTTATCACTAAACATAACTCCATAATCACTACATAAATTTCTACACAACAAAAAACATTCTACTCTACAACACACTGCATACTATATTAAGCTACTGTACACTATTATACAACACCAAGGGCCTACAGTAACACAGATGTGTATCATGTACAGTACATAAGACCTTTCAAGTTTATATATCATACACAAATGAAAGATCCATATAAATAAAACAATTTTTCTGCCATTTTAAAATTAAAAAACAATCATAAATAATAACTATCATATCAATACAGCACTCTTAAGTCTAACTTAATATCCTTCAATTCCTGCAAAAGCTTTAGAAAGTGGAAAATATATATATATATATATATATATATATATATATCGAACATATTCACAATAAGTCCTTATGTACAAATGGGTATATGGAAAAAATTATAACAGGTCAGAGGATATTCTTCTTAACACCAAAGTACTGAGGATGAGGAGAAAAGCAATAAATTATTAATGAAAATAAACAGAGAATTTATTTAAGTATCTCAAGTGCAGATAGTGTAAAAATTATCCATCCATCATCCAATCCTATGTTGCCGCATGAGAAGTACAGGAGCCCGGGGCTAGGCAAGTTGGTCCTGACATTTAAGATGAGAGTGACAAGCCTCACTCATCCCTGAGTGGCATTACGTGAGCAATAAACTCAAACCACCCCTTGGATATAAACCTACATAGGCTCAACCTGACAGGAGTGCCTTCATTACCCACTAAACCACCAAGTGCCATAATCTGGTTATATGGTTACCGCCCAGCATAATACAGCAAATGGTCTCCTGGTGTACAGGAAGCCATTTGGCTTGTCACTCAATGTATAGTCACCCATAGGCAGAAGGAAGAGGAAAGCATGATGAAAAGAAAGACAAAAGAGGAAGGAATGGAAGACAGGAAAGGGCAAACACCCAAAGCAGCACTACATCGAGTCAGTGGATGGTGTGTGCCCTCCTACATGGAGTAAACAGTAAAATACAGTACAAGAAAGTTTTGCTATGAAGAAAAAAAGACTAGTGTCTGCCTTATGGCGCTAAGGGTGGATGAAAATAAACCACAGGACTCTGAAAGTAGTGAAAATACTGTACTCTGAAAAATGTAAAATAAACAACAAAAGAGCAGAGCTGTTAAAAGTACAGTACCCAACTTCAATACTTAAGTTGGAGTATTATTACATTTACAAAATTTTACTTGTCAAAGTAAAAGTACCATGAGGTGAATGTACTCAGGTAAAGTACCAAAGTATCTTGTCCATAAGTACTCAAATACTAAAAGTAAAAAGTAACCACTAAAACTTCTCGGGCAACTTCTAGCTATGAACTAACTAATTATTTGGTGCTGGAAATGTGACACTGTCAGAAGAGAGCAACGCTGTGTAGGGGCTGAAAATAGGAAGGCTTACAGAGTTGATGAGGCATATGTAGAGATGATTAAGTGTAAATAGAAAGCATTGAAATGTTAGTTAGAAATATGTGAGAAAGACTGGATGACTGCCATTGTACCAGTAGAGTGGAAGAGGACTGTGATTATGCTTAATATTGAGACAATGGTACTCGAAATACACTTATACCTCAATTTAAGGGACTAAATGGGGAATCAACTTGTCCCTTACTTGAAAATGTCCATTGTTTTACCACGTTTAAAAAGAATGTTATTATGAAATGCAATGCCAGTTTCACTTACCTTACTTATTTATATGATTCTGAATATTATTTTATGGGTACTGTATAAAGACACATATTAACGTGTACAGTGCTCGTCAGAAGTATTCAGCGTTGTCCGCCAGGCGCGCAATACTTATGGCCCAAAAAGAATCACCCATTCTGGGGGGTAAGAATTGAGCCACAAGTTTGAGCTCCGAGCATGACGTCACGGTAGCCTGGGGCCTTACGACGCGCTGGTTGGTTCCCGCCTCAGTCGCCCACGGGCTGCCTGAGAGAGAGGAACTCCGCCGAGTGTCCCTCTCAAATTGCGCCATTTTTTACCGAGTGTCCCGCAGCGTTTTGGCCTTCACAACTTTGTTATGGCACCTACCCGTGAACTATCGAGTGAAATCATATCCCAGATCATTGCTCTAAAGGAGGCAGGCCACCAGACAAAGGAAATTAGTGAATTGGTTGGTGTGGCACGATCGACAGTGCGTCGTTGGTGTGCGCGGTTTCGGGAGGAAAACAGTGGTGCAGTTCCCACAAAGAAACCGCGGTCTGGTAGGCCTAGGAAAACTTCCCCAAAGTCTGTTAATGTTTTAAAACGTGCAGTGGAGTTTAATCCTCGTGTGAGTGCAAGGAAAATTAAGGAGAGCAACCCGGAAGTGTTTGGTGAGGTGTCAGTGAGAACAGTGTCTCATAGGGTGCATGAGCTTGGTTACACAAGTCACAGGCCTGTGAAAAAACCTCTTCTCACCAAGAGCCAGAGAATTCGTAGGCTTTCCTTTGCTAATAAATATCTAACCTGGGGTGAGGAGCAATGGTTGTCAGTGTTGTGGTCTGACGAGGCAACGTTTAGTGTTACCTGTAACAGAGGAGCACGTGTGTATCGACGCAAAGGTAGTGACCCACTTGACCCACGGTATGTAGAAAGCACAGTTAAACATCCTGATTCACTCATGGTATGGGGTTGTTTCTCAGGGAAGGGTTTGGGGAAGCTTGTTGTACTTCCCAAGAACATCAGAGTGAATCAGGATGTTTACCTGGAGCTTCTGTGTGATCATTTACCAGACTCCTTCGAGCTAACAGGTGCACGAGTGTTTCAGCAGGACGGTGCACCTGCTCACAAGGCCAAATCGGTCACCAATTGGCTTCGTGACTGCGAGGTATCATTCATGACAGACTGGCCAGGAAATAGCCCAGACCTCAACCCCATTGAAAACCTCTGGTACCTCGTAAAGAAGAGTCTCCAAGGGAAAGACGTGAGCTCTCTGCCTAAGTTGGAAGCCGCCATTCGTGACTCCTGGGACAAAATACCCCTCCAGCACCTCAGGAGCCTCGCCCTTTCACTTCCAAGACGTCTCAGGTCCGTGAAGAAACGTAAAGGCTACCCTACGAAGCACTAAAGGTAAATAAAATGCATTATTTATATGTTTTTTCAATGTTGAAAGGTTTGTTTCTCAGGAGGGACACAGGGCGCTCTATACTTCTGACGAGCACTGTATAACCTAGACATTACGTATCATTTTTGATTGGTCTTGTCCGCTTGCCAGGCAGAATGTGGAGTCCCTTAAATCTGAAATCCCTTAAATGGAGGTCCCTTAAATCGATGTTTGAGTGTACGTGGAAAAAATATCACACAATATGGCTACAGAGGGCAACACAAAAGGTATTTGGAAGAATAATGCTAAAGAAGGTAGGGAATACATTGGAATATCTGGCTAGTTAAGAACAGGGGTATTTGGAATGGTAGGGGATGTGTGGAATATGCAGAATAAGTACCTAGAATGAAACAAACAGTGGAGAATGCTTGTGAAAAGGACTGTAAGGTATTTATGGGACTAACGCATCATGCGAATGCTGCTAAGAGTTTTGATGGTAGTAATGAAGCCTTTGTTAGGTTAGGTGAGCATTAAATGAGTGGTTGGAGATCAGTGTTGATGTGAGACAAGAAGCATGATGCCAACATGAATATCCTGTGTGTATTTACCAACCTCATTTACCTAACTGTATAATACAGGATTTGAGCTAAGTTCATGTTGTCCTGTCTCTTTTCTACAAATTCTTAATACTTTCCACAATCCTTGTCTATCCACCCTGTCATATGCTTTCCCCAAATCCATGAAGGCTGCATACAACTTCTTTCCCTTCTCTAGAAACTTTTCCACTAAAGATCAAGGAATGAATATCTGATCTACACAACCTCTTCCCTTCCTAACACCTCCCTGTTCTTCGCCAACTAATTCTTCTGTTCTTTCCCTAACTCTGTCAATAAGTATCCTACCATATACTTTTCCTATTACACTAAGAAGACAAATGCTCCTATGATTACCACATACTTCTTTTTCTCCTTATCCTTTGTACAGGGGCATAATTATACCGGACTTCCAATCCTCCAGGACTCTACCTTCCTCCCAGGCCAATCTACACAACTTCCACATCCTTTCTATTACTCTCTCTCCCCCATGCTTCAGCATTTGACCACACACTCCATCATTTCCTGGGGCTTTCCCCATTTTAACTTTCTTCATCACTTCCACAACTTCCATTCTACTGATTTCTTCCTGTCTTCTCACACCCCTCCATCTCCCAGCCACTTATACTCACATTACTTTCATTCTCTATGTTCAACAATTCCTTAAAGTGTTCTCTCCACCAGCTCACTTTTCTCCCTTCTCCACTAGTAATCTACCATTTTTATCTTTCACTTCCCAACCAACTTCTTTGGCACCCTGTCTAACTCTCCTTACTTCTTTCCAGAATATTTTCTTACTTTCCCTCCACTTTACATTCAATTTCCTTCCAAATTCACAATCCACTCTCCTCTTACTCTCTCTTACTAATCTTTTCACCTCTCTCTTCCTCTCTACATACAACTCTCTCTCCTGTCTCTCAACTTCTTCATGCTCCTGTTTCTCATCCACTTATTATATGCTTTCTTCTTTTGTGCCACAGCCTCTCTCACCTCTTCATTCCATCATGCTGTTCCCTGCAACCCCTTTCGTCTTCTCTTCACCCCACACACCACCTCACATGCTGCACAGATTTCTTCTGTGAATATCTTGCACAGACCTTCACTGTGCCTCATATGAGGTCTGCAGTTCAGCAAGGGTTATGTGATTGGTAATATATATATTTTTTTTTAGGACTGTAAAAGGCACTAGTACTGTACTACAGATTAGTTTTGTTACATTAAGTCAGAGGCGTCAATGTATGTACAGACATTATATTGATTATCACTGCAGTATTAATAATAGTAATAATGATAGTAATACTGATAATAATAATAATAATAATAATAATAATAATAATAATAATATTATTATTATTTATTATTATTATTGTTATTATTATTACTGCTATTATTATTACTACAGTAAAAGTCCTGTAATCCGAATAACAGGGAACTGAGGGTGTTTCGGACTATTATTTTTTTCGGGCTGTTGGGAGAGACCTCTGAAAACATCAGAAATATGTATGTGATCATTAAATAAACATGTAAAATTATATGGGTTATTGTTTTACTCATCAGATATGCATAGAAGTTTAGATGAATAGTTGCAGGCAGGTATATCCAAGTCCAAGAGCAAGTCCAAGCCAGATAAATCCTTAGATAGAGCTCAGAATAATATGTTAAGAGTCCGGAAAAACTCGAAAAATTTTTCCTTGAATAATTTGGAGTACTGGAATATTCGGATTATTGGTGGTTGGATTGGAGGACTTTTACTGTATTATTGTTACTAAGCAACGTTAGGTCTGGTTAGTACTTGGATGGGTGACCGCCTGGGAACACCAAATGCTGTTGGCATCCCTACGTGTCAAGTGGGGTTGGTGGAGGATTAGTGACCCTCCCTGTAAAACAATTAACTCTAAGCCCTTGGCCACCCCATCTGGGATACATGGCATCTGGCAATGAATGAATGAATGAAAACATCTTCCACATGCCCCATCTGCTCCAATCCATATTTACCCAGTCGCTCCTCCACTTCCTTCTTATATTCTGCCCTTTTTCCATCCTCTTGTAACCTTTCCACCCTCCTTGTATAAGCTACTTCCTCCTCTCCTTCCCTTTATCTATTTCTCTATTTCGTTTGGACACTGATTCTAACCACCACCAAGTGGTGGTCAGAGAGTCCACTACCCCAACCTCTATATACTCTTGCATCCATTACACACCTTCTCATCCTGTCATCCACACATTCACAATCAATCATTGTCTTCCGTTCACCATCCACCCTTCTCATCACTCGCCACATATACTGTACCTGTGGATCATTTTGTCCCTGAAGAGGGTATTGGCTATCACCAACCCCCTCCCGGCACAAATGTCCACTAAAGCACTGCCATTCTCATCCCTCTCTGCAGGCACACCCCACTCACCAACTACTCCATCCACCTTCACATTCCCTACTTTTCCATTCATATCTCCTGTCAAAAATACTCTCTCATTCCTTTCAAACTTTTCCAAGCACACTTCCAGATTTGTCCACAACTCTTCTCTCACTCTGCTTGCATGATCTCACATTGGCACACACACATACACAACTGACCACATTTGTAGTCCAACTTTCAATCTTACCCATACAATCCTTGAGACACCTGATCCATATTCTCTTACAATCTCCTTCCATCTGTTACTCACAACAATACACACTCCTTCTTTTTGTTCTTCTATCAAATAATATTCCAACTATTTCAACAATTCTCCATGTATACCTCCATAGGTTATCAATTTCCACAATAATCTTCTCTGAGGCACTCTATTAAAGGCCTTCTTTAAATCCAGACAAATACAGTCTACCCATCCTTCCCTTCTTGAACAAAGTCTATCACTCTACTATAGAAGCTAAACAAGTTCATAACACAAGACAACCCTTCTCTAAATTCATTTGCTTAGACGTTACTACCACATGCCCTTGAAGGAATTTTATTCATCTTTTTCTAATGGCACTTTCACATAGTTTGCAGACTATACTACGGAGGGAGACCGGTCTATCGTCAAGCGGGTCCTTTCTGTCACCACCTTTATAAATCGGAACTATATTTGCTCTTTTCCATTCAGTTGGTAGCTCCCCACTTTCTATGGAAGACTTTATAATGTCATAGATGGGCCTCACTAGCTGGTCTGCACATTCTTTCAAGATCCAACCAGCTACTTCATCCAGTCCCATTGCCTTTCTCACATCTGTATCCTTCATCAACCGAAGTACTTCATTTCTCTCAACTACTACTGCTTCCAATTTCTGGGGCTGCAACTCTGTTTCAGGTTTTAAGAATTCCTCTAATGTTACAAATACTGACTGCAATTTATCATTCACTATGTCAAACATTTCCTCTTCTTTTTCATATATTACATCACCATCTCTCAATCTCACTATGCTGTTCTTTGTTCTAATTTTACTATTAACAAACGTGTAGAACAGCTTGGATTCTTTCTTGTTTTTATTAATGATATCCTTCTTGCATTTTTGTTCCTTCTCCCTTCTTACTTTTACATACAATATTCATTTCTTACTTCTTTGTACCCTTTCCAAGCTTTTTCAGTATATCTTTTTCTTAATTTATCCCATGTTCTGCGATTAATTTCAAGTGCCTCCCTATGTCTTTTGTTAAACCAATCTTTCTAGCTTCCTTTTTTTGCAGGAACTTTAGGAACAGGGTTTCTGACTTTCTCATATATCTTCATAAAGATATCATATTTCTCCTGGTTATTTTTCCCTCTCCATTCGACGCCAGTCCATATTTCCGTAATATTGTCTTAAGGAGTCAAAATCCATTCTCCCATATTATATCTATTTTGTCAATACATCTCTTCTTTTTCGTCCACATCCCCTCCCAATACTGTACCTTCCTCTCCATACCCAAGTGGTCACTCTTTCCTAGGGGCAATGATACTGTAATTTTGGTATATCATTACAGTTTCTTGTAGGGTAAAAATCCAATCCAATCTTGTTGAATCCTCTCTCCTAATTCTTGCATTTTCTTTAACCAACTGTATTACCATACTTTCCGTTATCAGCTCCATCAGTTTATACCCCCACGTATCCACACTGCTCCCTGCATAATTCCTACCTAACCAACCTCTCTACAATTAAAATCACCCACTAGCAGCAATCTATTTCTCCGCTCAATTATCTTCCTTATCATATCGAGACTCACTCATTAACTGTTCATACTCATCCCTGTTCCATGCTCTAGTCCTTGGTGGCATGTAAATCACCACTGTATCTAACTTTTCTCCATGTTCTTCCACAATTTTCACTCCTGGTATTTCCACTTTTGTATTTCATAAATTAACCCTTTTTGCAATTACCTTACCTTTTTATCAGTTATAATCATCACTCCTCCTCAAAACTTTCCTTCTCTGTCTTTTGTCCACACATTATATTCGTTTTAACCAAGCACATTTGCATCAAATTCACTCTTTAATTTAGTTTCAGCAACACATACCACTTCTGGCTTCTTTTCCCTAATACAGTCACCAAGGTCTGGTTTCCTCATTATCAATCCATCCACATTTGCATACATTACTTTATCATTTGAGCCTGAGTCTTCTTTACCACTTCCTTATTTATTTTAAC